>NC_134693.1:4673776-4988633 GCF_050947455.1 Rhinoderma darwinii
GGGATCCATATATATAAGACAGGGGATCCATATATATATATATATATATATATATATATATATATATATATATATATATATATATAAGATAGGGGATCCATATATATAAGACAGGGGATCCATATATATAAGACAGGGGATCCATATATATAAGACAGGGGATCCATATATATATATATATATAAGATAGGGGATCCATATATAAGACAGGGGATCCATATATATAAGACAGGGGATCCATATATAAGACAGGGGATCCATATATATAAGACAGGGGATCCATATATATATAAGACAGGGGATCCATATATATAAGACAGGGGATCCATATATATATATAAGACAGGGGATCCATATATAAGACAGGGGATCCATATATATAAGACAGGGGATCCATATATAAGACAGGGGATCCATATATATATATATAAGACAGGGGATCCATATATATAAGACAGGGTATCCATATATATAAGACAGGGGATCCATATATAAGACAGGGGATCCATATATATATAAGACAGGGGATCCATATATATAAGACAGGGGATCCATATATATATATATATATATATATATATAAGATAGGGGATCCATATATATAAGACAGGAGATCCATATATATAAGACAGGGGATCCATATATATAAGACAGGGGATCCATATATATATATATATAAGATAGGGGATCCATATATAAGACAGGGGATCCATATATATAAGACAGGGGATCCATATATAAGACAGGGGATCCATATATATAAGACAGGGGATCCATATATATAAGACAGGGGATCCATATATATATATATATATATATATATATATATAAGATAGGGGATCCATATATAAGACAGGGGATCCATATATATAAGACAGGGGATCCATATATAAGACAGGGGATCCATATATATAAGACAGGGGATCCATATATAAGACAGGGGATCCATATATATATAAGACAGGAGATCCATATATAAGACAGGGGATCCATATATATAAGACAGGGGATCCATATATAAGACAGGGGATCCATATATATATAAGACAGGGGATCCATATATATAAGACAGGGGATCCATATATATATATATATATATATATATATATATATATATATATATATATATAAGACAGGGGATCCATATATAAGACAGGGGATCCATATATATAAGACAGGGGATCCATATATAAGACAGGGGATCCATATATATAAGACAGGGGATCCATATATAAGACAGGGGATCCATATATATATAAGACAGGGGATCCATATATATAAGACAGGGGATCCATATATATATATATATATATATATATATATATAAGACAGGGGATCCATATATAAGACAGGGGATCCATATATATAAGACAGGGGATCCATATATAAGACAGGGGATCCATATATATAAGACAGGGGATCCATATATAAGACAGGGGATCCATATATATAAGACAGGGGATCCATATATATAAGACAGGGGATCCATATATATATATATAAGACAGGGGATCCATATATAAGACAGGGGATCCATATATATAAGACAGGGGATCCATATATATGACAGGGGATCCATATATAAGACAGGAGATCCATATATATATAAGACAGGGGATCCATATATATAAGACAGGGGATCCATATATATATATATATAAGATAGGGGATCCATATATATAAGACAGGGGATCCATATATATAAGACAGGGGATCCATATATATAAGACAGGGGATCCATATATAAGATAGGGGATCCATATATATAAGACAGGTGATCCATATATAAGACAGGGGATCCATATATATAAGAAAGGGGATCCATATATAAGACAGGGGATCCATATATATATAAGACAGGGGATCCATATATATAAGACAGGGGATCCATATATATAAGACAGGGGATCCATATATAAGACAGGGGATCCATATATATATAAGACAGGGGATCCATATATATAAGACAGGGGATCCATATATATATATATATATATATATATATATATATATATAAGATAGGGGATCCATATATAAGACAGGGGATCCATATATATAAGACAGGGGATCCATATATAAGACAGGGGATCCATATATATAAGACAGGGGATCCATATATAAGACAGGGGATCCATATATAAGACAGGGGATCCATATATATATAAGACAGGGGATCCATATATAAGACAGGGGATCCATATATATAAGACAGGGGATCCATATATATAAGACAGGGGATCCATATATATATAAGACAGGGGATCCATATATATAAGACAGGGGATCCATATATATAAGACAGGGGATCCATATATAAGATAGGGGATCCATATATATAAGACAGGTGATCCATATATAAGACAGGGGATCCATATATATAAGACAGGGGATCCATATATAAGACAGGGGATCCATATATATATAAGACAGGGGATCCATATATATAAGACAGGGGATCCATATATATATATATATATATATATAAGACAGGGGATCCATATATATAAGACAGGGGATCCATATATAAGACAGGGGATCCATATATATATATAAGACAGGGGATCCATATATATAAGACAGGGGATCCATATATATATATATATATATATATATATATATAAGATAGGGGATCCATATATAAGACAGGGGATCCATATATAAGACAGGGGATCCATATATATAAGACAGGGGATCCATATATATAAGACAGGGGATCCATATATAAGACAGGGGATCCATATATATAAGACAGGGGATCCATATATAAGACAGGGGATCCATATATAAGACAGGGGATCCATATATATATAAGACAGGGGATCCATATATAAGACAGGGGATCCATATATAAGACAGGGGATCCATATATATAAGACAGGGGATCCATATATATAAGACAGGGGATCCATATATAAGACAGGGGATCCATATATATAAGACAGGGGATCCATATATATATAAGACAGGGGATCCATATATAAGACAGGGGATCCATATATAAGACAGGGGATCCATATATATAAGACAGGGGATCCATATATATAAGACAGGGGATCCATATATAAGACAGGGGATCCATATATATATAAGACAGGGGATCCATATATATAAGACAGGGGATCCATATATATAAGACAGGGGATCCATAGTTTATGGTCTGGTTTTTTTTTATACAGCATAAACAGCTCCGTAATTGGAAATTTGCCAATTGGGGAAAAGCAGACGAAAGCTTCGCTCATCTGTAGAATGACACAATGACACTGCCGCTCTTCAGATACTAAAGCACCACGAACCGTACGGCATGCATGGAGAGGGGCACAGTTTAGAAAGGGCAAGAGCAAATTCCTGCAAAGGTTTATGTCCACCTTTACTTCTGACCTTATTTAAACCCGCACATTGTAAATAAAGAGTCTGATGCAGGAATTCAGCATTCACCAAGTAAAGTCTAACCAAACCCCTTCCTGATTCATCAGATTCATCGGTATAAAATGATCAATGCCTTGATATGGAAGGTAAACCACTCGTGATTACTTTGTAGGTTTGTGTGACGCAATAAATCTATCAAAGTAAATGTCATCGAGACTCGGCCCTGTGTGTTAAATGCACCTGCGAGCAGGGACTCCGGTGGAGCTCACCCGGGATCACACCATCAAAATTCAATTCCAAATCGTGATATTTTTTTTAGCACGCTCTAAAAAGCTAACGGTGAAGATTTTGCTGCACTAGACACATAGATACACGGCAAGTTCATATGTAGGGAAGGGTAAGAGTGAGAGGATCTTCTCCCGCTGTAATGTCACAGACATGTCAGGACGGAGCGTTCGTCCTGCGCTCGGCGACTTATCTTTCTCCAAGTACTTATCACCGCGTCTGTTCATTGGTTACGTGACTATAGGGTCAATTGTTATGATCTCGCTCGAGGAAAGGTGATTTTTTTCCTGAAATTGTCAGTTACTGAATCAACTTGTAGTAAATAATAAGATTATACTGTATCCCCGACTATCAGAGATGAGGGAATCCAGCACACAAGTATATGTACCGAAGAGGCTGCCCATGGGCACATGGAAAGAAGTTGGTCTTGTCCCCATTTTAATGGGCGGTGAGAACCGGCACAGAGATGTGAACTCCACAGGTACCGCAGTGCTTGAAAACAAACAAAGCAACAAATTTACCCGATGGTACCTGTTGGATTGGGGCACCCGGACGTCGCGGGGGCACCAGGAGTGTGTTGGTGTCAAGCAGCAGGGGAAAGGCTTAGTTCTCATCTTTGCTATGCCCCCCCATTCGTTATCTATGTCACTGCCGGAATACAATATATAATAAATCGTATTTAGGTTTATTCTGCACCAGATCAAATCCAAACAAGGGGATTGAGATGCAAACACACATTTCAGATGTCCCACATGGCAGCATAGAAGGTGCCCTGGATGATCAGACGCAGTCAAGAGTAGATGGAAGACAATAAGTGCCATGCCTTCCGCTTCATTCATGACATTAGACTCAGTGACATTTTGCCACAATTTTTTTTAGTAAAAAAAAAAAGTCACAATGCCGCAGAGAAAGTCCTCACATCGTACCAATATCCCATGGCGTGTGGCACCCCAACCAACGATGAGGACAGGGACTGGCAGCTCAACCAAAATGAAAAGCAAGTTCAATGGTTTTTCATTTTTAAAGACAGGTCTTGTCATGTCTAGGGGGGGGGGGTCACAATACTGCATCTGCTGCACAGGGAAGAACAGGGGGGCAAAATGAACAGAAGTCCGCAAATATGGAAACCACTTGGCTGACAATAACCCAGAAAGCTGACACTACGGGACCAGTGAGGTAAGTGGAACAATGTGAACTATGACAATAACCTCCATCAATTCCGCAACTTCAAAAGATGTATTGATCGCTTAATAAAGGATGAGAAAAGCAAATATTTACTGACATCTCCAGCCGGATCTGGCAATTCTCTCCTTGGCGAAGGTTTCTGACAGACAGGGTTAACTCCACATATCAGCCTTTCCAAGTCAGAATTCACTATCCACCCTCCAGGCTGTAATCCGAAGAGTTTCTGTCACAGTAAAAAACTGCAGCTGCCTTAACGCTGTGCTGCGATGTAAGCCGTGAAGTGTCAGCTCCTGGGGGCAGAGCTGGCTGTACTTCAGGATGTGCAGCATTTCCTTTATGTAGTCGGTTACCCTTAAAAAAAATATTTAAACCATAGTCAAGAGTTTCCAGAGCTCCAAGTAGTTTCTTAAAGCGGACAGCACAGATAGTAATGTAAAATCCCAATAATATGAGTAATAGTGTCTGTCTGACGTGTCAGGATCAAGGCAAAAAATGGGGACAGCGGCTCCAGGTCCGGCATCCAGATAATGTGGCTCTATAATGATGGGATTGTGTTACTCTGTAAATGAATAAGAACACTGAAACTATTGGAAACAGTGTCTGCTCTGCTCCATGTTACCTGCCCATTGCCACAGTATGATGTGTTGCCTGTCGTCCTCACCCCTTGTGTCATGCCAGTGTGATCCCACTTACCTTGCTCGCCTGCCCTCTCTTGTAAGCAGACTGATGCTTCTCTGATCCACCCCATGGCATGCTCTGGGATAGAAAGCCTTGTGCTGATCCTATCCTACGCTGAGCTGCTAAGATCTGCTCCCACCTCCCCGGGGATCCCTCCCCATCCGCCTGCATTCTGCATGGACTTCTAAGCATCTCTAGCAGGAGAGAACAAGGATAGACTTTCACCAATTTATTTTACAGCAGCAGCACAAGAAGCCGCTCGGAATGGCTGAAATATTTCTGGTTTTCCACATGAAATCTTTCCACTGTGGATTTCCATCTATTGTCTGCGGAATATTTGTCCAATTTCTGGATTTAAATCAATAAAACCAATTGAAAATGAAAACGGTGGAATTTCTATTCATAAACTCCTGGAAATGTTTGTTTTTTTTGTCTGAAGTAAGCTTTTCTCCGATTTTAATTTCAGTGTTTTTACATTCTTTTTTAAAGTGACGCACCAGTAATGGGCAGCTCCGAATTAATTGGAAGATACTGTTAATAGCTGTTTATAAAGTATGGACAATGGTTTAGCCAACATCTCCTGTGTCACCCAATCCTCCACTGTGGATGTACAGAGTCTAACGTATCCTGCAAATTGTGACCAGAGGGCATGTCTAAGCTGGAAATAACGGAACCTGAGATGCGTCGGGATCTGGTGTTTGGACTGAAGTTGTGTAAAAGTAGCTACACAATCCGCCAAGGACAATATACCCTGGGTTAGGGTAGTAAGTCCTCGTAACTGCGGCAGAAGCGGTTTATGCCAGAGTGCTGTCCTAGGTGACCAGGACACCTCTTCTGAGTCAAAGAGCAACGAAGATCTCTGCCAGACCTTCAGAGTAGTCTGCTTGGGACTGTAAGTGTGTTTTCCCGGGGGGGGGGGGTTGTCTATATAAATAGAGTTCGCCAGGGCTTTATAGGAGCCAAGAAGTGAAGCTTCCAGTTCAGTACAGGGATTGAAGTGTCTATGAGTAAACCACCACCAGACATAGATCAGATGACTAGCAATGAAGTAGATATATATATTCGGGAGGGACAGCCCACCCGGCTCGGTGTGTAATTGTAGTGTGCCTAGAGCGGTTCTAGGAGTACCCCCTGCCCAAATAAAAGATCTAAGATCTTTGTCAATATCGGAGTAAAGTGATAGTGGTAGCCATACTGGAGAATTGTGAAAGAGGTGTTATGGAATTGCTAGGGGAGCGATTCACCAAAGGCTGCTGGAGACTGCTAGGAGAGAGCGTGCATATAAATCCGCAACCTCAAATCCGCCACAGCCTTGATCAACAGAGTCTAAGGCTACTCTATGGTAATCGCCAGAGCCCACCGCAAGGCAGGATGGTTTTTTCTGCATAGAACCTAGGTTGTTTTAGCAGAGTTCAATGTTGGATAAGAGGTGCAATGCAGGCCAGCCTGAACAGGAACCAGACAGCCAGAGGGTAAACAGAAAGTCTAAATCAATAAGCAAGTGGATACCAGGTAAATCATAGGTCCGAGCCAGCCAGGAGCAGATAATCCAAATCTGCAAACAAGGGGTTAACGAGAGACAAGCCGAGGTCAGTATTCTAAGAAGTCGAAAAGACAGAAGTATGGGGTTTAAACAGAAGCTTGATCAAGACACCAGAAGGTAAGGAAAATCACAAGCAAAGACAGTGGGAAGGACAGGTATAAATACTAAACCAAATCTGATAGGCAGAAAGATAGAGAAAATAAATAGGCTCAAGGAAAAAAACAGAACCGCCCAGAAGCCAGAACATGGAGATCGTTAAAGGATTAGGCGTTTCCTAACAAGAGGTACAAAAATCTATTCAGTGACTTAATTTCAAACAAATAAATTCTATCTGTAACTATGAGGGAGAGGTGTTTTCATCTATCAAAGTCTATCTTAAGACATTGTACCAAAGGAGTGATATTATCAGGTATAAAAATACAAACATCAGGACTAACCACTATTCCTAGATAAGCAATGTTGCCCATTGTAGTGGAGAGGGAAGTGCAGTCTCTAGCCGCAGCACCTAACACCGTTACTAAAGATTTTGACCAATTTACGCGAAGGACAAAAAAGGACGAAAATAAATCAACTAGAGATAACTTTGCCCGCAAAGATGGACCCGGATCATTGAGGAATAGAAGCATATCATCCGAATAGAGAGAGACATGTTCCTCCCTCCCTTCCACCCATCTCAAAACCCTTTACAGTGAAGGAAATAAGTATTTGATCCCTTGCTGATTTTGTAAGTTTGCCCACTGTCAAAGACATGAGCAGTTTAGAATTTTTAGGCTAGGTTAATTTTACCAGTGAGAGATAGATTATATAAAAATAAAAAAACTGAAAATCACATTGTCAAAATTATAGATATTTATTTGCATTGTGCACAGAGAAATAAGTATTTGATCCCTTTGGCAAACAAGACTTAATACTTGGTGGCAAAACCCTTGTTGGCAAGCACAGCAGTCAGACGTTTTTTGTAGTTGATGATGAGGTTTGCACACATGTTAGATGCAATTTTGGCCCACTCCTCTTTGCAGATCATCTGTAAATCATTAAGATTTCGAGGCTGTCGCTTGGCAACTCGGATCTTCAGCTCCCTCCATAAGTTTTCGATGGGATTAACCCCTTAATGACAGGGCCATTTTGCACGTTAATGACCAAGGATTATTTTTTTTTTTTTCACGGTCGCATTCCAAGAGTCGTAACTCTTTTTTTATTCCGTCTATATAGCCGTATAAGGGCTTGTTTTTTGCGGGACGAGATGTATTTTGTAATTGGACCATTTTTAGATGCTTATAACATATTGATTAACTTTTATTAACTTTATTTTAGGAGAGAATTGAAAATAAGCAGCTATTCCAGCATTGATTTTCACGTTATAAGTTTACGCCGTTTACTACGCAGCGTAAATAACATGTTAACTTTATTCTGTGGGTCGGCACGATTACAGGGATACCAAATATGTAAAGGTTTTATATGTTTTTTCTACGTTTGCACAATAAAAACCCTTTTAGAAAAAAATTACTTGTTTTTGCTTCGCCGCATTCCAAGAGCCGTAACGTTTTTATTTTTCCGTCGATGTGGCCGTACGTGGGCTTGATTTTTGCGGGACAATGTGTAGTTTTTATTAGTACTATTTTGGGGTACATAGGACTTATAGATTAACTTTTATTTTATTTTTTATGGGGGGAATGGGAGAAAAGAGAGAATTTTGACGTTGTTTTTTGCGTTTTCTTTGGACGCCGTTCATCCGGCGGTTTAATTAATATGTTCATTTTATTGGTCAAGTTGTTACGAACGCGGGGATACCATATATGTGTATGTGTGATTTGTTTTGACCGTTTTACTAAATAAAACCACTTTTTGGGCCAAAAAAGTAGTTTTATTTGACTTTGACTGAAATTATTTTTTTTTTTTTTTCACAAACTTTATTTAACTGTTTTACATTTTTTTTTTTAGTCCCACCAGGGGACTTCACTATGCGATGTGTCGATCGCATATATAATGCTTTGGTATACTTAGTATACCAAAGCATTATTGCCTGTCAGTGTAAAACTGACAGGCAACCTATTAGGCCATGCCTCCGGCATGGCCTAACAGGCAGATGCTGAAGGCAGACCTGGGGGTCTTTGTTAGACCCCCGGCTGTCATGGAAACCCGACGGCGACCCGCGATTTGTTTGCGGGGGCGCCGATCGGGTGACAGAGGGAGCTCCCCCCTCTGTCAAACACATTAGATGCCGCTGTCACTATTGACAGCGGCATTTAATGGGTTAAACTGCCGGAATCGGCGCGCGCTTCGATTCCGGCAGTTGCAGCAGGAGCCAGGCTGTGTATAACAGCCGTGCTCCTGCCGCTGATCGCGTGGGTACAGTGTCAGTACCCGCGCCATCACAGGACGGATATATCCGTCCTCCTGCGCGAACTAGCAGCTGCTGAGGACGGATATATCCGTCCTTCGGCGTTAAGGAGTTAAGGTCTGGAGACTAGCTAGGCCACTCCATGACCTTAATGTGCTTCTTTTTGATCCACTCCTTTGTTGCCTTGGCTGTATGTTTTGGGTCATTGTCGTGCTGGAAGACTCAGCCACGAGTCATTTTTAATGTCCTGGTGGAGGGAAGGAGGTTGTCACTCAGGATTTGACGGTACATGGCTCCATCCATTCTCCCATTGATGCGGTGAAGTAGTCCTGTGCCCTTAGCAGAGAAACACCCCCAAAACATAATGTTTCCACCTCCATGCTTGACAGTGGGGACGGTGTTCTTTGGGTCATAGGCAGCATTTCTCTTCCTCCAAACACGGCGAGTTGAGTTAATGCCAAAGAGCTCAATTTTAGTCTCATCTGACCACAGCACCTTCTCCCAATCACTCTCAGAATCATCCAGATGTTCATTTGCAAACTTCAGACGGGCCTGTACATGTGCCTTCTTGAGCAGGGGGACCTTGCGGGCACTGCAGGATTGTAATGTGTTACCAATGGTTTTCTTGGTGACTGTGGTCCCAGCTGCCTTGAGATCATTAACAAGTTCCCCCCGTGTAGTTTTCGGCTGAGCTCTCACCTTCCTCAGGATCAAGGATACCCCACGAGGTGAGATTTTGCATGGAGCTCCAGATCGATGTCGATTGACAGTCATTTTGTATGTCTTCCATTTTCTTACTATTGCACCAACAGTTGTCTCCTTCTCACCCAGCGTCTTACTTATGGTTTTGTAGCCCATTCCAGCCTTGTGCAGGTCTATGATCTTGTCCCTGACATCCTTAGAAAGCTCTTTGGTCTTGCCCATGTTGTAGAGGTTAGAGTCAGACTGATTCATTGAGTCTGTGGACAGGAGTCTGTTATACAGGTGACCATGTAAGAGCTGTCTATAATGCAGGCACCAAGGTGATTTGGAGCAGTAACTGGTCTGGAGGAGGCTGAACTCTTAATGATTGGTAGGGGATCAAATAGTTATTTCTCTGTGCACAATGCAAATAAATATATATCATTTTGACAATGTGATTTTCTGTTTTTTTTTTTATATAATCTCTCTCTGACTGGTAAAATTAACCTAGCCTAAAAATTCTAGACTGCTCATGCCTTTGACAGGGGGCAAACTTACAAAATCAGCAAGGGATCAAATACTTATTTCCTTCACTGTATATCAGGAGAGGGTCTTATAGCTAGTGCCAATGGCTCAACAGAGAGGGAGATATTGGGCAACCTTGTCTAGTCCCTCAGCCTAATGTGAATGAGGGGGAGATGTGACAATTGTTTTTAACACTTGCTATATGTTGGGAGTATAATAACCTCACCCATCGGATAAACCTGGGTCCAAATCCAAATTTAGCTAGTACAGAGACCACACATAAGACCACTCTACCGAGTCGAATGCCTTCTCGAGATCCAAAGAGGCAAAAATTCTGGAGCCACTCGACCCTGCAATAGATGATATGTTAGAGAATAGCCTTCGAAGCTTAACATCAGTAGCCTTCCCCGTCATGAAACCAGATTGGTCTGGATGCATAAGATGAGAAGTGATTTTTTTGCAGACGCATCACCAATATTTTGGCTAATATTTTAATATAACAATTAAAGTGTAGCTAGACGTTTGACAAACTTCTGACATGTCATACGATTAGATTGGTGGGGGTCCGAGCACTGAGACCCCCACCAATCGCTAGAATGAAGCAGCTGAAGTCCTCGTGTGAGCGCTCAGCCGCTTCCTGTCTGTTCGACTTTTTCCGGAAATAAATGTATCGGTGTACGGACTCAATAGAAAGTCCATGAGCTCGTACTATGATATATTGGCTTTCCGGAAAAAGCCGAACAGACACGAAGCAGCTGAGCGCTCACACGAGACCTTCAGCTGCTTCGTTCTAGCGATTGGTGGGGGGTCTCACTGCTCGGACCCCCACCAATACAAACTTCTGACATGTAACTATGACATGTCAGAAGTTTGTCAAACGTTTAGCTACACTTTAAGAAGTGAAATAGGCCGGTATGAGTCACAGTCTTAAGGATCTTTACAGGGCTTGGGGATCAGCACTATATAAGGGCCTCTCTCATAGAAGGGGGGAAGGTATTACGCCCATTGAAGGATTGAAAAAGCTTAAGCAAATGAGGTGCAATCAGCTGAACATGCAATTTATACCACTCTATAGGTAGACCATCCAGACCCGGGGTTTTCCTGTTCGGAAAGGAGCTAATAGCCTCAGTAATTTCCTCCATAGTCAGGTCCGCCTCCAGAAAATTAACATCTTCTCTATCCAGATTGGGGAACACAATAGTGTTTAAGTATGCCTCTAGGTCAGGTGGATTATTTTAGACCTTGGAGTATAAATTGTAGAAAAATTTAGCAAAAATATAATTGATGGCCAGGTGGTCACTAACAGGTACTCCAGTACATGAGGTGATTTCCAATATAGGTTTTGGGGTGGTGTCCTCTCTAGCCAAGTAGGCCAGCAAAAGACAATTCTTATCTCCCAGCTCAATAACCCTCTGTTGGGAGTACAACGTTTTCTTCCGGATGAGCTCCGTTAATAAGAGGGTATATTCACGTTGCTCTCCGTTAATAAGAGGGTATATTCACGTTGCTCTCCGTTAATAAGGGGGTATATTCACGTTGCTCTCCGTTAATAAGAGGGTATATTCACGTTGCTCTCTGTTAATAAGAGGGTATATTCACGTTGCTCTCTGTTAATAAGAGGGTATATTCACGTTGCTCTCTGTTAATAAGAGGGTATATTCACGTTGCTCTCCGTTAATAAGACGGTATATTCACGTTGCTCTCCGTTAATAAGAGGGTATATTCACGTTGCTCTCCGTTAATAAGAGGGTATATTCACGTTGCTCTCCGTTAATAAGAGGGTATATTCACGTTGCTCTCCGTTAATAAGAGGGTATATTCACGTTGCTCTCAGTTAATAAGAGGGTATATTCACGTTGCTCTCCGTTAATAAGAGGGTATATTCACGTTGCTCTCAGTTAATAAGAGGGTATATTCACGTTGCTCTCCGTTAATAAGAGGGTATATTCACGTTGCTCTCCGTTAATAAGGGGGTATATTCACGTTGCTCTCCGTTAATAAGGGGGTATATTCACGTTGCTCTCCGTTAATAAGGGGGTATATTCACGTTGCTCTCCGTTAATAAGAGGGTATATTCACGTTGCTCTCAGTTAATAAGGGGGTATATTCACGTTGCTTTGCTGGGAATGTAGTAAAGGCCGAAGAGTCTCTAGTCCTGAGATATTCCTCCTCCACTGCAACCATTTCAGCCCCCAAGACTGTACATTGTTTAGCCAGGCCCCTCCTATGTGATGATATTGCCAGTACAACCACCCCTCTAATATATGCTTTGAAGGCATCCCATACCAGATTGGTATCTGTCGAACCTGCATTAAAGGAGTTTTTAAAAAAAAAACTTTAATATTCCAATAACCTTGAATTTCTCTTTCTAAGGAGGTTGCAACCTCAGCACAGGAGAGCCATAGCGGACTTAATCTCCAGATCGTACGTTTTGCAACTTCAGGCAATCCCAAAGTGATCATAAGGGAAGAGTGGTTCGAGATACACAGAGGGAGGGTCTATAACAAATAAGGAAGTGTCATTTCCAAACGCCAAATCAGTTCTGGAAAAGGACCTGTAGGCGGGTGTGTTGCACGAATAAACTATAGAATGTGGGTATCGAGCCCGCCAAATTTTCCTTAAATTATATGTTGCGGCCCAGTTAGCCATGGGGGAACCAGAGCCCGGGACTCCCCCCAGTTTGTCTAATTTAGTGCACAGCAAAAGAATGAAATCCGGAGGAGCAGGATTAAACTCTGTTACCAGCATCATTATATCAGTGAGTAAATGGACGGAGGACGGAGGAGGATTATAGACATTAACTATAATAAAGGATGTAAAATGGATCTGACACAACAACACAATGAACCTCCCCCTAGGATCAGTCCTAACAGATGTAATATCACATTGTAAAGATTTGTGAACTAGCAAAGAGTCCCCACAGGAGTAATTAGAATAAGAGGCATGATAACCCATGGTCGTGCAAGAGCTCGCACTTTGGGACCAAGTAAATAAATGTCTTGTAATAGTATAATTTGCGGATTGTATGTGGAGAGAAAATTAAAAACTAGGGACCGTTTCAATTTGTCATTAAGTCCTCGCACATTCCAGGAGATCATTTTAAGATGGCGTAACGTCTCCATGAGTGAAATTTAGGTCAATACAGACTCGGATGGGAACAATATATAGGGGTGGAATATAGAAGCTGCGCCCCCTTTGGGATTTTCCAACTCCAACACTCCCAGAAATCAGATTACCAGACCACATGGTCAGAAAATGTACAAATATCTAAGTAGACAAGTATAAAAGGCAGAAACAATTAAACCCAACCCAAACCCACCCTACCCATCCCCCCAAACTTGAGACAGGTTTCCTTCCCAATTGCAGCATGTAGCCAAAAACAGAAACAAAACTACAAGGTACGCTTAAATGGTTAGTGAAACGGGGCAACCCCCTTCCCCTAGAATACATCAAGGATTGTCAAATAAAGCTAATAGGCTCAATAGATCCACGGCATGGAAGACAGGAGTATTACAGTAATATAACCAAGTCCTGGTATATCTCCCGACACCCATCACGTCTGAAGTTATCAGCGAGAAAAATCAGAATCATCCCAGAAGAGCAAAGTTAGGAACACGTTCCATGGTGTAGAGCAATTTCCCACTGTTAGGCTGGGTTCACACGAGCATGTTCGGTCCGTAATGGACGGAACGTATTTCGGCCGCAAGTCCCGGACCGAACACAGTGCAGGGAGCCGGGCTCCTGGCATCATAGTGATGTACGATGCTAGGAGTCCCTGCCTCTCCGTGGAACTACTGTCCCGTACTGTAATCATGATTACAGTACGGGACAGTTGTCCCGCAGCGAGGCAGGGACTCCTAGCATCGTACATAATTATGATGCCAGGAGCCCGGCTCCCTGCACTGTGTTCGGTCCGGGACTTGCGGCCGAAATACGTTCCGTCCATTACGGACCGAACATGCTCGTGTGAATCCAGCCTTATAGTTCCTCACAGCATAGGGAGACATAGTAGCACAGGAGTAAAGAAATCAGAGTCCATGACGTTCCAACCAGGCAAAGACCTCTTCCGGCTTGTTGAGGAATATTCCAGATCCATTGTGCATCAATCTGAGTTTTGCAGGGTAGACCATAGAATAAACAATTTTTTTTCTCCCTCAAACATTTCTTGGCCTCCGTAAATCGCTGCCTCTGTTTTTGTACCTACAACGAGTATGTTTCAGAGGCCCCTGTTTCTTTGCAAGTTCCAGCAGTTTGTCTCGGTCTTTGAAATTTAGAAACTTGGCAGTGAAGGTACGTGGCGGTGCCCCAGGTGGAGGGGCTCTTGTCGGGATCCGATGTGCACGGTCCACACAGAACATAGGAGAAAAAGCAGTGTCTCCAAGTGTGGACTTGAGCCAGTTTTCCAAGAATACAGCAGCGTCAAACTTTTCCACACCTTCAGGCCCGCCGATGAAGGGAATGTTACATAGACGCAAGCAGTTCTCCATGTCATCGATTTTAGCTCGCCATGTGGACTGTTGCGATTCTAAAATGTTGACTCTCGATCTCACATCTTCCAAGTCAGAAATGCGTCTCTCAGACTCAGTGGCTCTTTCACGTAACGTGTGTACATCAGCTCCCAGGAGACCAAAGTCCGTCTGAAGGGCATCGATTTTCTCCGTTAGGACAGTACGAGATTCTGTAATAGCCTTCAGCACATCCAGCATGGGCGGTTCAGGAGGGGAGTCAACCGGAGTGAAAGGAGAGACGGAAGCCTCAGAAGGCTGCGAGGCACGGGGTCCGGATGTAGGACCAGTTATTTTATCCATCTTGTCTGTGGTTTTAGATTGTTTAGAGGGGGCCATTATGGAAGTACCCCGGGCAGCAGAATGGTGTAAGAACAGTGAATCAACTCAGATCAGTGCACAGCCAAACATACGTTAAATGATTATAGACATGGGGAAGGGGGAATTTCCCCTATGCGTCCCATTATATCCAGATTACATCTGTGCAGCGTATATAAGGACAGCAGGGAGGTTGTAGCGCATCCACAATGTCAGCGGCAGCAAGTTGCTAAAGACACTCACCACTCCTATGCACAAGATGGTGTCCGCATTCGCAGGATCTCCTTTTGGCAGTGTCCTTTCCTTTTGGTCCCTAAACCACAGCAGGGTGACAGGCAGGCTCTGGAGGAGTGTACACAGGGCCTAGGTTGTAGAACTGCTGCGTTCCGTAGTTTCAGTCCGGCTGGAAGTAGCTGCCGTCTGGCTTCCGCCTCAAATCTAGGCCAGGGATCCGGTCCTTGTTCTAGGCCAGAAATTCCAAAGTCACAGAAATGGGCCAGGAATAGTTCAAAATGTGCCCCTCAGCATAAGCGGTGCCGTGGGACAGTCTCTGTAGCGGCAGAGGGTTCCAGGAGAGAGGATGGTGCAAAGATGTGTCCGTCGCCGCGGGAGTCCTACGACACCCATAGAAGTGTATAGGGCCCATACTGTTCCTCTGTACACCTCCAATTCCATGCAGAATCTAACAGAAAAAAAATTGTATCATGTTCCATCAGATGCCATATTATAGAAGTATAAGGAAGCATTGCTTCTGGAGAGCATATCCCTGTAATACGGTACGGAGGCACCATGTGACGGATCACCTATCCATAGGATATGTCATCAGTATATGATCTGTGCGTGTCCCACATGCAGTGGTTGGAGCCTTCTGCTTCCGACTCCAACTACTGCATGCCCTTAAAAACATCCGCAGGCCACCGGAGCAGCTGAGCAGTGCGGGGTCAGTGTGTCGGACCCGCACCGATCATATACTGATGACCTATCCTGTGGATAGGTCATCAGTAGTCCGTTCTGGGATAACCCCTTTAAACATCAGGGAAAAAGGTGCATAGTTAATATAAGCACATAGGAGGGAATTTATTAAGACTGGCGTTTCATACACCAGTCTTTGAAAAGTGTCGGGAAAGGCGGAGATGTTTTGCGACCTTCTAACCATTTGCGACTTTTCTATGCCAGAAAACCAGAAGAGTAAAGTTTGGTAAACTCCCCCTATAGACTAGGTATTAGTGGAGCCACCATTCCCTATAGTTCTGGGGAAGCATATTGTCGATGGGGTGCAACGTTCATATGACTGAAATGAGAACAGTGGTGAAATATAGATCAGCGTTGATGAGACTCATCACAAACCTCCTCCAGCTTTCTCCCAACTTGATGACCCCATCCCCCCTCAGCCTGCTTCACCTGACCTACTGCCCGGACTTCACTCCCTAACCCCATATATCTTCATAGCCGGCGTATAATGAGGATCCCACCCCGTAGCTGAGAGTCCTCCATTTTCGTGCCCTCTACCCACATAGATGGATGGATATTAGGATTGTGACGCACATTACTTATTTTCATATCTTCAAAATTCAAGTTTATTGCCCTGTTCACATTTGTGCATTGGCATTTGGGGTGAGAAGGGGCTCAGGATTATAGGATTAGACATGCATAACCCATTACTATTTTCCCTATTATTTAGTCCTTATTCACACGAGCGGGTTAAATTTCCATCCACAAATTAGTGGACCATTTTTCATCCTTGCGCTTTCCGTGTTTCCCTTTTTTTTGTCAGTTTATCATCTGTTTTTCTCCTCTGCAAACACGTTCCGGTTTCGTTTTTTTTCCTGCATCGCTTAGCAAAGGATCCGAGTTTTATTCTCGCACCCATGCACTTCAAAGGGCGGGTCTGGTCCAGAAAAACGGATTATAATAGGGCATACTGTAGGTTTCTCACAACGGACGTACAAACTCTGCTGGAAAAATGGAGGTGAATCGCCTTATTGACCTGTTTTATGCTGTGTGCCGTCTGTTGTTAACACAGCGCAACGAAGAGAAATACGCTCATGTGAATATAGCCTTAGGGGGTAAGATCATTACTTAGTTATAGAAATAGTAGGTCACACATTACTGAAAGATTGGGTGGGTCCATGTCTGGGCCGCCGCCATCACCCAGAAACAGGCAACATCTTGTCTTTATGTAAACCTAATTACACACCTAGCAGTGAGGTCATCATGCCGAGTCCATTAAGAGCTTCAATCCATGATGCTTTGTGCCATGATGGGTGTCGCAGCGCGCCATAGTCATACACCGAGTCTTGGTGGATTACCGGGACGGCGATATAAGGAAAGCAAAATGACCACTGCTCTGAGAACATCTCCGGCTCCAGTTGGCATATTTAGGGCTCCCCCTCCCCCGGCTGTTACCTGAGGGTTGTAGTTCACACGGTTGTTCATTTCTCTGACGACGTTTCAGATCATTTGTATTGTCGGAAGTGTTTGTGGCCGGACGATTGTAGCAGAATATTTATTCTCACTTTCTGCAGACATTTCTTACTTGTGTACGGTGTAAAGAAGCAAATACCCCTGAGGGTGTCCCATTGGGGAGATTTACTAAGCAAAGTGCACCGGATTGCGGACTCCACATGCGCCACAAAACTGGCCAACATGCCTCGCACTAGATGTTTTTTAGGTTTTAGATTATTTTTGCGATTCAGTGGACAGTTCTGAAAGTGTATAGAATAACTATAATATTTATCCAATTAAATAACCTAGAAAAATGCAAAACTATATTGCACGGTGACGTCCAAGATAAGATAAATGACAAAAACAGAAAACAACAAGGTTCCCGGACAGAACCAGCACACTGTAGGTAACAGAGGTTTAGTATTACATCTCTGATACCTGGAGTTTGCCGGTTTAATCCGGGAACCTTTTTGTTTTCTGTTTTTGTCAGTTTTGAACGTGTCTAGAGTAGGGGGCATGCCTTAAAATGCGCCAAAGTGCACCAACATTTTGACAAAAAATATTGGTTTAAAGTAAGCCAATCAAGAGGTGGCGTAGAGAAGAGAAAAGTGTCTAACGTGTCCAGCCAGATGCGCCATATTTATTACACAGAGCCCGAGGGCGCATCTTCTGCCTGCCTGGTCTAGTTTTAAGGGGAGTCTGTCACCAGAAACTGGCCTATCATAGCAGCAGCACCGTGACATTGTGTAGCCCCATCTGAATATAACGCTGCTTTCATTTTTTGGCTCCGTGGCAGCGATAATCACTTTATTCTTATATGCAAATGAGCTTTTTGGGGCAACAAGGGCATCCGCATTTCTCCAGCTCCACCTTCTATCCCCAGTCCGCCCCTCCCGCCTGTCCTTTTTTGATTGACAGTGCCAGGCAGTGTTTAAAGCCGTGATCACACCTGGCTCCATATTCTCCTGAGCGTGGCCCGCGCCTCGGCTTCTGAATCGGTGCATGCGCAGTACAGCATGCATGCACCGATCTAGATGCCGAGGTGTGGTAGATTTACTAATGACGTCTAACATTTAGACAGAGTAAACTTAGACCAGTCAGAAGATGCACCAAATTTAGCAAAGTGGCGCACTCTTAATAATAAATGTGTCGCCGGGTGAGATCTGTTCATGGAACAACATTTTAGGCCAATAGTGGGGGGCAGTAGGGCAGCATTAGGGGTTGCAGAGCTAGCAGTCAAAACTGGGTGATCGCCTTGGTGGCCCATATTCCACACTACAACGTAAGAACGACGACACCATATTTCGGCGGGGCAGATTCACATTTATACGGATACGGTGTGAACAGAAACGTTCTAGGTGGTTCTGCCCTGGGGACCAGGTGCTTCACCCTTGGGTAAGGTTTTGTTTCCCTGGTATTGCTGCACTTACTTTCTCCAGTGGGCTGTCGCCATTTTTTTGTGTGCTTTCTCCTGAACTCGTCACCTTGGGGTTTCTAGACATGGACCCCTAAAATGAGTTCACGGCACTGAGTATGTGTTTTATAGAGAAGCATGTGAGCTGTACAAGAGTCTGGCAAGTTGTGACAGTGACGAGTTGTGTTTTCTTTATTCTTAGTGTTGCGATTTGTGTTACTTTTTAGCCATTTTAATATATGCTGTATATGTGGCCTCACAATCGGCTTTGGGTGGTGTTCCCTCATGCTATGAGGATGAGCATGAGATTCTGCCTGAAGCTACAATAAAATATTGTTGTAATAACACATCTAATACCACCAAAGCTTTCTTGTCATGAGTTATGGTGCCAGTAAGTTTCTGAAAGGAGGGGATTACACATTCGCTCCTGAACAATCCCAAGGGATCAACATGTGATTTCTGAGCTTTTTTCGGAAACATCTTTATTCCTCCAGTGCTCATAATTTTCATTTACAGATGTGACCTTTACAAATAAAAGCTCATAAGGTGATGGGGTCAAACATCACAAAATATCCCAGGCACTCCCCTGGATCACAGGCTTATATCTGCCCAGCACCTGGATAAATCTCCATATTGCCTGACAGCGTGAGCAATGGCTGCTGAGGGGAAGATATATATACTACATATATTACAGCCGCGTCCCACATAAAGAATATCCAGAATTAAAGTATCTTCTAGGCAATGAGCACTCGACCTCCATATATAAATCACCAGCAAGAAACGCATCCGGCCCAGAGATCGTCACTTCTGTGTGACACTGAGTCGTGGTCTTCCCTTCTTGGGATAGAAAGTGCCGGAGAATATTCACCAGGTGACGGGGGAAGGAAACACATAGTATGACCTTAACGGGAGAAGCGACGGGACTGGGGAACATCTTCTGCCTCCATTCCTTACACTCTCGTAAGACAAAATTCTTGTAAAGATTATCATTCCAAAGCTGCAGAAAAGGTGACATATTATATAACGACTCCACATGAATAGAAGAGTCACTAACATGGCTAATAATAACAACACACATTATCTATCTATCTATCTATCTATCTATCTATCTATCTATCTATCTATCTATCTATCTATCTATCTATCTATCTATCTATCTATCTATCTATCTATTGTAACGTCTATGGCCACGGTCCGTCATTCTGCCTTAAACCTCGATGGCCGTGGCCATGGACATCTTACCTCTGTGCAGCGTTGTCCTCCTGGTAGGCGCTGGCACTCACTTCCGGACTTCGAGACTGTTTCCGGAGGGCTATCCTGTTTCCGTGCTACCCAGTTCTAGTGCCGTGCTGAGCTGTTGCCGTGCTGTGCTACAGTCTCGCTTGATTTGCGACGCCTCACCTAACGTCTACCCGCCGCCTGGTCCAGGACGTGCCTGCCTCGCTACTGTCTACGTTGCCTCAGGTATCCTCGCTGAACTATTGAACACTGTACTTACCTGTTTGGCCAGCTGCCATACCGCTACGCGGTGTGGCCCAGTGGGTCCACAGCCCCGCCTCGTGACCGTACGCTCTGGCCATGGACTCCGCTGGTCAATTCAAAGGCTTGGCACCCTCCCAAGCCATGCAGGCAGACCTGCTGGATCTCAGAGCTAGGCAGGATCAGCTCCTCGTGGCAGTGGATTCTATGGCGCAGCAGCTAGGGACGCTTGTTGCTTCTCTTCCTGCCTCTATGCAAGTCCTTCAAGCCGATCCTTCCCTTCCTCCTCCCGACAGTTCCTGTCCGGATCCTCGGTTCTCGCTGCCATTGCCCTCTCGGTTCGATGGAGACGCCAGTACTTGTCGGGGGTTTCTGAACCAATGCCACATTCATTTTACCCTGCACTCTCGAGCATTTCCGTCAGACGGAGCCAAGATCGCATTCATCATATCCCTCCTGACTGGCAAGGCCCTGGCATGGGCTAATCCTATCTCTGAACGTCAGGGACCCGAGACCCAAGATTTCCAGGGGTTCGTGCGAATATTCCGAACTCTTTTTGAGGAGCCTGGGTGAGTCTCATCGGCAGCCACTGCCATCTTCAACCTTCGCCATGAGGACACCTCCGTGGGCGAGTATACGATCCAGTTACGGACTCTGGCAGGAGAGCTATCCTGGAACAATGAGGCCTAGGTGGCATCCTATTGGCATGGCCTGTCGTCAGAGATCAAGGATGAACTGGCCGCTCGAGACCTGCCTCGGACGGCTTGATTCTGCTTGCCACTCGGGTAGACATAAGGCTGAGGGAGAGATCTCACGAGGTTCGTCAGGAGCGTCGGCACCCTAGACTGGCGCCCAACTTCCAGCAACCCCGCTTGCCTGCTTAGAGCTTTGCCCGAGGTCCCGATGCAAGTAGACCGACTAAAAATATAGATCCAGGAGAAACATCACAGGCGCACCTCTGGAATTTGCTTATATTACGGCCTCGCTGGCCATGTTGTGCGTCTGTGCCCTCAAAAGCCAAAAAACCCCAGCGCCTAGGTTTGGTTGGAGAGACAACTCTGGGCGTCAACACATTGAATCAAGAACTCTCTTCCAAACTATTCATTCCCGTAACCATCATTTCTGGCGAGAGGTCCCATCCGGTCTCTGCCTATCTGGACTCCGGCTCTGCAGCCAACTTCATCTGCCAGGACCTTGTGGATCTCCTTCAGTTGCCTACTATCCCACTTGAAAGGCCATTGATCGTTGCCTCGGTGGATGGACTGCCATTGCCTGACCCAGTTGTGTCCGTAACCAAGCCGTTGAGACTCCAAGTGGGAGCCCTTCATGCTGAACTCATCTCCCTGTTCGTCCTGTCCAAGGCCGTCAACCCAGTGCTGCTGGGTTTGCCTTGGCTACGTCTGCACGCCCCCGTCCTGGATTGGAACTCTGGAGAGGTCCTCCAGTGGGGCCCGAAGTGTCTTGACCGCTGTCTGGGCCATATCCAGTTTCCACAGCCTGCCCCTCTTCAGCCTTTGACAGGGTTGCCTTCTTGTTTCTCCATGTTCTCCGATGTCTTCAACAAAAAGGAGGCTGAGACCTTGCCGCCACACGGGGCATATGATTGTCCGATCGACCTGGTTCCTGAATTGTCTCCTCCTCGTAGTAGAGTGTACCCTCTCTCCTTGCCAGAGACCCAGTCCATGTCGGCCTACATTAAGGAGAATCTGGAGAGGGGTTTCATTCGTAAATCCTCAGCCCCGGCCGGAGCGGGGTTCTTCTTTGTTAAGAAAAAAGATGGATCGCTACGACCTTGCATTGACTACCGAGGCCTAAGCCAGATCATGGTGAAGAACAGGTACCCTTTGCTTTCGATTTATGAACTGTTTGATCGCATATGGGGGGGGGGGAATTTTTCTAAACTGGACCTGCAGAGGGCCTACAATCTGATCCGGATTCGTTGAGGTGACGAATGGAAGACTGCTTTTAATACTTGTGATGGGCACTACGAATACTTAGTTATGCCTTTCAGCCTGTGTAACGCCCCCGCAGTATTTCAAAAATTTGTCAATTAAATTTTTCGTGATCTCCTTTATGTTTGTGTTGTGGTGTATCTTGATGACGTTCTGATTTTTTCCCCAGATCCAGTAACTCATCAAAGTCATGTCCGCCAGGTGTTGCTCTGTCTAAGAGAGAATCGCCTTTATGCTAAGCTGGAGAAGTGTGTATTTGAGAAGAAGTCTCTATCCTTCCTGGGCTATATTATCTCCGATCAGGGCCTCAAGATGGACCCCCAAAAGGTAAAGCCTGTCCTGGAGTGGCCACGCCCCCAAGGCTTAAGGGCCATACAACGCTTCCTACGATTTGCCAACTTCTACTGGCTGTTCATCCCCAACTTCTCATCTTTGACTGCTCCTATCTCCACCCTCACTAAGAAGGGTATGAATGCCAAGATGTGGACTCCGGAGGCTGAAGTCGCATTTGAATCCTTATAAAAAGCCTTCACTTATGCCTCCATTCTGTATCATCCGGATGTATCCCTACAGTTTTCGTTAGAGGTGGACGCTTCATCGGTTGGTGCTGGTGCACTGTTGTTCCAGAGAGGATCGAAAGACAAGGCTGTGGTATGTGGCTACTATTCTAAGCTGTTTTACCTACCTACCTACCTACAGACGGCCCAGCGGTTGAATCCTTGTCAAGCCAGGTGGTTGTTGTTCTTTGCTCGGTTCCGGTTCGAACCTGCCGACAAGAATGTGAGGGCCGACTCCTTGTCTAGATCTTTTGAAACTGAGGATGCCATGGAATCCCCACAGAATATTATTGACCCATCCGGCATCTTCTCTGTGAATCCCCTTCAAGTTAAGAGACATTCCTCCGGGTAGGACTTTTGAACGTTTGGCTGACCGAGGAAGAATTCTTCGCTGGGGTCACAGTTCTAAGCTGCCAGGTCACGCGGGTGCCTGTAAGACCCAATATCTAATCACCCGTCAGTTCTGGTGGCCCACGCTACCCAAAGACGTTATGGACTTTGTCTCCCCATGCACGGTATGCGCAGCAAATAAAGTTACTCACTCCAGACCTGCTGGCCTGCTCCAACCACTTCCTGTGCCCGTTGCCCCCTGGCAACATGTCACTATGGACTTTGTCACGGATCTCCCTTCTTCTGCGAGTTACAGTTTGATCTGGGTGGTGGTGGATCAATTTTCCAAGATGGCTCACCTCATTCCCTTGACCGGCCTGCCGTCTGCAAAGCGATTGGCTGACCCCTTCATACAACACATCTTCCGTCTGCACGGCTTGCCCCTGCAAATTGTCTCGGACCGAGGGGTCCATTTCACCTCAAGTTTTGGAGAGCACTCTGCGGCCTCCTCGGTGTAAAATTGGACTTCTCTTCGGCCTATCATCCCAAGTCCAATGGGCAAGTCGAGAGAGTTAACCAGATTATGGAGAACTATCTACGTCACTTTGTTTCCAGGCGCCATGATGATTGGGTGCAGTTGCTCCCATGGGCAGAGTTCTCTTATAACAACCACACCAGTGAGTCGACCACTTCCAGTCCATTCTTCATCGTCTACGGTCAGCATCCTCGTATACCTCTTCCTGTTTCTACTATGTCCCAGGTTCCTGCAGCTGACTCGACCTTCAGGGACTTTCTACAGATTTGGCAACAGATCCGATCTTATTAGTTTGTACGGTTGAAAAAAGACACATGTCCATCTTCTATCCTGTTGGCGGTGGACCGCATGAAGAGAAAGGCAAATACAAGAAGACGGGCGCCTCCGCAGTTCCTTCCAGGGACTAAAGTCTGGTTGTCTTCTAGGAATATCCAGCTGACGGTGCCGTCGTGCAAATTTGCCCCTAGGTTCCTCGGACCCTTCGAAATCCTGCTACAAATCAACCCGGTATCCTACAAGCTGCGGCTTCTCCCTACCCTCAGGATTTCTAACTCCTTCCACGTCTCCCTGCTGAAACCTGTGGTCCTGAACCGCTACTCCAGGACTCCTTGTTCCTCAGTGGTCCCTGGCGGCTCATCGGGGACTTTCGAAGTAAAGGAGATTCTGGCTACCAAGAAGGTGGGAGGAAGGACATTTTATTTAGTGGATTCGAGGGGGTTCGGCCCAGAAGAGAGGTCTTGGGAGCCAGAGGATAACATTGATGCTCCTGTCCTCGTGAGGAAGTTTCTCTCCCGCTCTGGTCCCAAGAAGAGGGGGCGTAAGAGGGGGGATACTGTACCGTCTATGGCCACGGTCCGTCGTTCTGCCTTAAATCTCAACGGCCGTGGCCATGGACATCTTACCTCTGTGCAGCGTCGTCCTCTTGGCAGGTGCCGGCACTCACTTCCGGACTTTCAGACTGTCTCTGGAGGGCGCACGCGTGCATGGTCTTAAAGGGCCAATGCGCGCATTTTGCAGGAAGTCTGCAATCTAGCCCAGGATGCCCTGGGCTATAAAAAGGGCTCTGCCCTCTTGCTCTTTGCCAGAGCATTGTTTGTTACCCGTAGTTTGTCATGCTAATGGTCTCCCAGTGTGTTCCAGTTTCCCAGTGTACCTTGTCCCTGTATCCCGTATACTGTGTCCGTGCTACCCAGTTCTAGAGCCCTGCTGTGCTACAGTCTCGCTTGATTTGCGACGCCTCACCTAACGTCTTCCCGCCGCCTGGTCCAGGACGTGCCTGCCTCGCTACTGTCTACGATTGCCTCAGGTATCCTCGCTGAACTATTGAACTCTGTTTGGCCAGCTGCCATCCCGCTAAGCGGTACGGCCCAGTGGGTCCACACCCCGCCTCGTGACATCTATCTATCTATCTATCTATCTATCTATCTATCTATCTATCTATCTATCTATCTATCTATCTATCTATCTATCTATCTATCTATCTATCTATCTATCATCTCATATCTATCTATCTATCTATCTATCTATCTATCTATCTATCTATCTATCTATCTATCTATCTATCTATCTATCTATCTATCTATCTATCTCATATCTATCTATCTATCTATCTATCTATCTATCTATCTATCTATCTATCTATCTATCTATCTATCTATCTATCTATCTATCTATCTATCTATCTATCTATCTATCATCTCATATCTATCTATCTCATATCTATCTATCTATCTATCTATCTATCTATCTATCTATCTATCTATCTATCTATCTATCTATCTATCTATCTATCTATCTCATATCTATCTATCTATCTATCTATCTATCTATCTATCTATCTATCTATCTATCTATCTATCTATCTCATATCTATCTATCTATCCATCTATCTATCTATTTATCTATCTATCTATCTATCTATCTATCTATCTATCTATCTATCTATCTATCTATCTATCTATCTATCTATCTCATATCTATCTATCTCATATCTATCCATCCATCCATCTATCTATCTATCTATCTATCTATCTATCTATCTATCTATCTATCTATCTATCTATCTATCTATCTATCTATCTATCTATCTATCTATCTATCTCATATCTATCTATCTCATATCTATCCATCTATCTATCTATCTATCTATCTATCTATCTATCTATCTATCTATCTATCTATCTATCTATCTATCTATCTATCTATCTGTCTGTCTGTCTGTCTGTCTGTCTGTCTGTCTGTCTGTCTGTCTGTCCGTCCGTCCGTCCGTCCATCCATCTCTGTCTTCTCCGGCCCATTAGGTCATCTCTGGTTTCCATTGATGCCGGAATCCGCTGTACAGTGTTATACAATGCGGCTGGAATGTTTTGTTATAAGCAGAATTGCAGTGGAGAAGTGACGTGGAAGTTGCTCGGATTTCCGGAATGAACTGTTTTCTGCAGTAAAACGAGTCTTTCAAGTCACATGATACGTTAGTATATATATTTTTTTTTAAAGGATGAAATAGTTTGGTAGACGACGCTATTCCATCCCACGGGATCCTGCAAAATATGTAAGTCACATGGTATACGTTTTTCCACATGGGAGCCTTGGGTGATGTATGGCACTGTATGGCACTGTATGGCTCTGTATGGCTCTGTATGGCACTGTATGGCACTGTATGGCTCTGTATGGCTCTGTATGGCACTGTATGGCACTGTATGGCACTGTATGGCACTGTATGGCATATATCACAGGCGTACATTTGAATTATACATTGTAGGACTTTTAATAGCGTTTCATTAAATATCCGTTAATTGTATACCATGATAGTCTATGGGTGAAGGATGCCTAACACTGTCATACGTCATCCATAGAATATAATGGTGTCCGTTTATTGTATACGTCATGAACGGGGCCATGAGATTCAATGACGTATACGTTTAACATCTACAATTATAGTCTATGCTGACGGATGCCGTTGTTAGTCATCCGTCACAACCTACGTTTAACGCATAGGCCGGGAGCTTTTCATGGCGTATACGCGAAACTTAGACTAAATAACGTAATGTGCACGGGGCCTTACTTGTGGAAGTTGCAGCTTTTGCTCCACAGCTGTTCTTCCTACTGTTACAGCAGACAGCAAGTTGCAGCCACGGACCATCGGATTGGAAATGATGATTGGTCACCCGGTCATAAAAGCTGCAGGCACAAGCACGTCCTTACTCCTCTCCTCAGTGTCTTGCTCTCTTAGGCCGGGTTCCCACGTAGCGCAATCGCTGCGTTTTTGTTGATTTTCTCTTGTGGGTTTTCCCCATTGAATTCAATGGGGATTCAAAACCCGCAACAGAAAGCCCAGTGTTGCAACTTTTGTGGCATAATCTCTGCGATTACAACACAACACTGGAAACAAAAAAATCATACTTACCCAGAAATCACTCGGCGTGTCTGACCTGGAACCCGCAGTACATTGCTTCCGAAAAATCGCACCACGGCGTGGTGCGGTTTTTCGAACTGAATTTCTGCTGCGGAGGAAAGCGGTCATACTTAGCCCCTCCGTTTTCTCTGCGCGTAGTCCGGCCTCCTACGATGACGTTGCAGGCCACGTGACGCTGCAGCCTGTCATTGGCTGCAGCGGTCACATGGGAGGAAACAAATGGAACTGATTTTCAGTTGCAGAAAAGTTCTGCAGCAAAATCTGCCGTGCGTGACTGCACCCTTAGGCCCTGTTCACACGGAAAACGCGCCAAAAAATGTCTGAAAATGCCTCCCATTGATTTCAATAGGAGGCGGAGGCGGGTTTTTCCAACGAGCGGTAAAAACTGCTTGCGAGAAAAAGAAGCAACATGCCCTATCTTCAGGCGTTTACGCCTCTGACCTCCTAATGACATCAATGGGAGGCAGAGAAAGCGTATTTCACTACGTTTTTGCCCATGGCGCTCAATGGGCGCGAGCGAAAAATGCGGCAAACGGCGTGCAGGCCGATCAAAATCTGCCTCAAAATTCCAAACAGACTTTTGAGGCAGAATTTTCTGCCTGCAAAAAACTCAGAGTGAACTCTGAACACCGAGGGGTCCCACAGTGCAGATTTGCGGCTGATTTTGCATGCGTTTTTTAAGTCAAAACCAGGAGCGGGACCTCAACAGAAGAAAGGCCGCACAGCTCTGCTCTCCTGGATCCAGGTCTGGTTTTGGCTAACAAAATGCAGGCAAAATCTGCAGCAATCTGCACTGTGGGACCCCGGCCTTAGGCTCATCCACACGTAGCGGATTTTCTGGAGAATATTTCCGCAGCATTTACACTTCGGCTAGCATACAATCCTCACCATTTCATGTGTTTTTTACTGCGGAAAATAACGCAGATTTTTGGTGCGGGTTTTTCAAGGGCCGTGTGATGGTGATATTCCTTCTTCCTGTGATGTCACCCCCTGTAAGAAATGTTTCCATTTTTCTGCAGCAAATTACGCAGTACATCAGAAAAACGCAGGAAATCGGTCCACTCTCTGCAGCAATAATTGACGTGCTGCGGAAATAAAATTCCGTACTGCTGGTGAATTTCTGGACAGAATTTTTCCGCAGCGGGTGAATGACATTTGTTAAATCTCACCCACTTTGCTGCTACCGTATTCCACTGCATATTTTCCGTCCGCAACTCTGAAAGTCAGCAGCGGAGATATTGGCTATAATAATACGTTAAGACATGCAGCTCTAAAATGTTCTAGTTTACACCGATGTAACTTCGTAAAAAAATAAAAAAAATTAACTGGAGATCCGCTTTAGACCAAAATTTGTTTGGTTTATAAAGTGTTAAAGCAAAAACTCGGAGCTGTCAATCACCAGTCTGCACTCTCTGGATGGGGCAGATTGATTTCGAGAGTTTTCAGTGTGATTGATCTTGATTGACCTGATTGCCACGGCCTGCGACGTCTTCCAGTCATGACCGCGTGGGTCTGATAAGGTTTCAGTATATGAGATTGTAGGACAGTGTGTATTCCATCTGCAGAGACATTACTGCCTCACTACCGCAGGGAGGGGGGATTTGGCTGGCAGTGGTATCATGGTTTCCCCATTGCTATCAGAATGCGCTTCTGCCAATTTCACCCAGAAGAATTCGTTTTGCCATAAATATTTGTCTTTGCAGTTCACGAGGCAGGATGAGTCACTTGAATTCATTCATTCAGAAAACACGAGTTCCTGATCTTTGCACGCGAGGGAGTGTTCCCTATGGTCCTTTTGCATTAGCTGAAAAATTTGCTTTTGCCATGTGCCAAATTCCTGTAACACCCTCTATTCCACGCCCTACTGAATACAGCCCCGAGTCTTCCATTTTCTGCCAGTGTTGTACAGCAGATCCAATGGGCGTGGAAATACTGTCCTTCATAGGGATGGTACAATGAACCTGAACTCCTAACCTCAAGATCAAATCAGCATAAAAATACAACCACCTGCTACACCCGAGGGCGCCGTCCCACGTCTTTTCAGGGCTAGTATTGAATTGAAGCCGCTGTTTAGCTCTTTGCTGCAGGAACTGACGGTGACCGGATCGAGAGGCCTGTTCAACAGGAAATATTTCTTCAATGAAACTCATTTGGTGTAGTGAAGACACGAATGTTCATACAGCGCAATTGTGAGAAATGTTTCCAAACAGTTCAGTTTGTTGTAGACTTTTGGACAGTGATGAAGTGCCAGGGATTCCAGGTGACCATGTGCATTGTATTTCTCGAGAATGTCCTATCTTGTGTTTAACTATGTAAAAAAAAAAAGAGAAAGCGCACATAGTGCATTGTCACGAAGGGTCTGTGAACCCACTGGGCCGTACTGCCTTGGCGGTAAGGCAGCTGGCCAACAGGGAGCTGGTGATTGTCTATAGTTCTATAGGTACCTGTGGCAGCGCAGAGAGCAGCAGGGCAGGCTCGGCTGGGACTAGATAGCAGGCGGAGGTCAGGTGACGTGAAGCAGGTCAGACGTGGATGCAGCACGGCACGACTTTGGCACAACTCAGTGCTAGACCGAGAGTGTATGAAATGCTAGGAACTGGAACAGGTACAGGGACAGGAACTGGAACAGGTACAGGGACAGGGACTGGAACAGAGACTGGAGCAGGGAACACACTAGGAGGCCATCACATAGACAAACTAGGGAACACAACAACGCTCAGGCATAGAATTAGGGGGCTGGACCCCTCTTATAGTCCAGGTTACTCACGGGTCAAAGTTCATCAACGAGGTCCGGTGCGCACACTACCCCTTTAAGAGCGGGCACAAGCGTGTGCGCGCACCCTACTGGATCCGACTGAGGTGAGTGGACATGAGCGCTGGCGTCTCCTGGGTAGGAGGCTGGGGCCAGCGCTTGCCGACTCGTGGCTGTGGCTGTCAGGGGGAGGTTGGAGCTGACAGCCACAGCCACGGACATTACATGCATGAACCGATGTATAATACGACAGTAATCAGGTGATCAGTTGCGCTGACCTGATCACAAAGTGCGCACTGTTGGTACCCCCCAAGCGATCAGCTATAATCTACGTTAAAACCCGGCAGTAAGTGTTCAACTTCTCTGCAGCGCCACCACAGGAGAAATCCAACATTCATGTCAATGTGTTGTCTGTGTAATGCAGGGCTGGTCCTCCAGAGAGAGACGCTCTATGTGACCATTCTGACCAAGAGATGAGGATCCTGAACAAAGGACCCCCCCTAATTAACTCAGAACTCCCTAATAGGGTGTATGAAAATTCGTTTTTTAAACTGGACCCCGCTTTAACACCAAAATTCAAAAGTTTCAATGAAAAGTTTAAATGTCAATGATAAAAAAATCCACTAATCCTACGACTCAATAACTGCATTGTATGTTATTACTATTATATTTTATTATTACTCTATTATAAGTTTGAGATGGTTCCTGCTCCTTAAGGTGCCCATTCACTTTTGGTAGCCGTTGGCTGAACGCTCGTTTGGCCGACAGCTATTCCTCCCGACTCCACCATTAACATTCACGCTCGGCTCAGCCAGGAGACCCTCATACACATTAGATCGTTTGCCGGGCCCACCAAGCCAGCAGGTCCAGCCGACAGTTTTATCTAATGTGTACAGGCGCCTTTACAGACGTTATAGATTTGAAAAACAGATAAGTTAAATGATGTTGTTGTTTTTCCACTGATCACTTCTGGTTAGCAGGAACATTGGGAAGATATAGGCTGAGCTCAGTGACAACAGTTCCAGGCTTGTCTTCCACTATTGCACATCATGTAGTGTCACTGCTGCTGGTTATTTTTTCTAGAAGTTGATATGCTGTGAATGTTGTTATGGAATCACCAGTTGAGCAATTCCCAGGGTGGACGTAGTCATGGTAATCTTAAAGGGACGGACGTTTCCTAACAACTATGCTCTATCGTTTGTGCTTCCTGAAATGATTTCCTGATGGTTAAATCTATTGGCAGCTACTCTCTATTGACTCTTCTGGATCTGTTGCACGCTGTCTTAGGGTTATGATCGTCTCAGATCTTTCCTTTACTCCTCGTTTTTCAATCACCTGCGATCATATCACCTGCACCTCAAAAACATCTCCAAAATCTTCCCAAGCTAGAATTAAATTCGCCACGATTTCTAAATCATATGTAAATGGAGCAGGGGACATTAGTAGATACTACTATGCTGCTGTTTTAGACCAGCCTAAATACTGGTGGTCCTATTCTACACATAAACGTTGGGTCTCCATAGAGAAGACGCTAGTGTGAAAACTCCCTTGATTTCCCTACCACACCCTCAAAACGTGCCTCCTGCATTCTCCCTGCCACAGGTGGCTTGCATAAAAGCAGTGGTTCGGGCGTGGTCACACTTTACGTGTATATGGTTGTCAGACTTGACAGGTATGATGCCGATCTCGATCCAACCCCTAAGATTTTTAAGTACTCTTGTTCCACATATTGACTTATCTACGAGGGAGACCTTGGGTATTAAGAAAATAGGTGACATTTATTCTGATGGAGTATTGGCTGACTTTGTAGGGCTCAAGACTAAATTTAATGTCCCTGAAGTTGACTTTTACAAATTTCTAAAAGTCAGACCCGCTTTGGCACCCGTGGATGTCACTACCCCAATTTTTCCTGCCTATATCCTTTTTTCACTATCCCCTCCGCACACAAAGGGCATTTCCACCTCCTACAACTCTTTTTTCGAGTCTACCTCATTGGAAAAATCCTCCAATATGTTGACCTGGGAATCAGATTTTAATGAGCATTTTTCCCTACTGAATTGTAAATATGCCCTCTCTTGGATCAAAAAAGTATCTCATGGAATAGCTCATTGGGAATCATCAGTTTCCTACGATGGTACGACACCCCAGTTAAATTAGCTAAAATGGGTAGCTCCTATCCAGAAACCTGTTGGAGGGGATGCGGCCTTACGGGAACCTATTTCCGAATGTGGTGGACATTCCCATTAATTAAATCCTTGTGGGTCTCCATATTTTTTTTCATACACATAGTGAAATGGATTTGCCTAACACAGCTTCTTTGTCGACGCCCGTGGTTAATCAGCCTGCATCTGTGCCTAGGTCTGTTAGAGTTACTCGATCTGCTACCAATCAGGCTGTGAGGCTGAGGAGTGGGAGAACCTATCACAGCCTGGCCAGATGGAGCTAGCTCCCCCCCTCTGTCTATTTATACCTTCATTTCCTGCTCCTCCTTTGCCTGTGATTCTTTCCTGTTTCCTGGCTCTGCTGCTCCTGCTATTATTATTGACCTTGCTTCATTTTGACCCTGGCTTTACTGACTACTCTCCTGCTCTGCGTTTGGTACCTCATACATTCCAGGTTTGACTCGGCTCGTTCACTACTCTTGTTGCTCACGGTGTTGCCGTGGGCAACTGCCCCATTTCCCTTAGCTTCTGTGTACCCTTGTCTGTTTGTCTGTCGTGCACATATTGAGCGTAGGGACCGTCGCCCAGTTGTACGCCGTCGCCTAGGATGGGCCGTGCAAGTAGGCAGGGACTGAGTGGCTGGTAGATTAGGGCTCACCTGTCTGTCTCCCTACCCCGTCATTACACATAGTGACTAAACACTTGATTTTGCCCAACCCGTCCATAGCACTGTGCTTTTTGGGAGCGAACCACGTCCCAACGGATAATGCAGTGGTCATTAGCCACATAATCCCAGCCACTTGTTTAATTCTAGCCCGGCATTGGAAGTCCCCTAACACCCCGTTACTACGGGAAATGATTGACGCAATATCCCATGCATGTAAAATGGAACAACTTGGCTTATGGTGCTAGATTCCCAGGAGCCCATTTAAGATGTTCAGATTGGCTCCCATGGACTCTCTTTCAGGCTATGGCCTCCATGTGATCACATACGGGAATCGATGGTGATCAGCTGTTTGCAGTTCAGGCATTTATAAATGTTTGTACCACCACCTTATTCATGTGATTGTAATGGTTTCTGATGCATATACCCGACAAACTTCACTCAGGTTGATGCTGTTAGTACCGCACTACCATAAATTTAGCAAATTTATGCTCAGGCATGCGTGTTTTTTTCCCTTCCCCCTCCTGTGTCCCTCCTCTCACCCGATACCCTTGTACTACATAATGATGATGTACTTGTACGAATTATGTAATCCACTGTGTGCCTTAATTACCCTGTTTGTTTATTTGGAAAATTAAGAAAAATCTAGTTTAAAAAAATTATAAAAATATCTCCAAAATCCACACTTTCTCTAACTGTGGAAAAAACCTAAACTTTCCTAGGTCGCTCTGATTCTCTCTCATCTTGACTCCTGTAATTCATTGCAAATCAGTCTTCACCTCACTAAACTGTCCCCTCTCTAATCTGTCCTGAATGTAGCAGCCAGGCTATACCAATGCCTCCGCTCTGTGCCAGTCACTGCACTGGTTGCCCATTCACTTTAGAGTTCTATATAAACACTTATGAGGCTGGATTCACATGAGCATGTTCGGTCCGTAAAGGACGGAACGTATTTCGGCCGCAAGTCCCGGACAGAACACACTGCAGGGAGCCGGGCTCCTGGCATCATAGTTATGTACGACGCTCGGAGTCCCTGCCTCGCTGCCGGACAACTGTCCCGTACTGTAATCATGTTTTCAGTACGGGACTGTAGTTCCACGGAGAGGCAGGGACTCCGAGCGTCGTACATAACTATGATGCTAGGAGCCCGGCTCCCTGCAGTGTGTTCAGTCCGGGACTTGTGGCCGAAATACGTTCTGTCCTTTACGGACCGAACATGCTTGTGTGAATCCAGCCTGAGTCTCATCTACGAATCTCTCCACCGTGCTGCACCTCCTTACAACATCCTCCCTAATTCGAACCTCCCACTCCCGTCTCCAGGACTTTTCTCGTGCTGCACCGTCCTCTGGAATGCGCTACCCCATATAATTAGATTCACTCCCAACATCCACGGTTTTAAATGTGCCCTAAAAACACTTCCATTCAGCAAGCCGACCACATTCCATAAAATGACTCCTGTCTTTTTCACTTTATTATTCCTCAATGCCCGATCCCTTCAATCAGCAGAATCCCATACTCCATGCACTTTATATCTGTCATACACAGATACTGGCTGGTGACCGGCTCGTGCAGCTTTGTGTGTTCTACCCTCGGTTAATAAAAAATGGCTGGAACATTGTACAAAACAAACACTTATTACATTTTGTGTCTCCCTTAGTTCCGCATAGATTGTAAGCTCTTGCGAGCCGGACCCTCGCTCCTCTCGTTCGAGTTGTTAACGCGTTTTGTCACTCTGTAATGTCTGATATTGTCTGTACGTGTTCCCTCTGAATTGTAAAGTGCTGCGGAATATGTGGCACTATATAAATAAAGATTAGAACTATTATTATTCCTGATAAATACTTCACGGACCTGTAGAATGGGGCGTCTGACGCGACCGCCAGCCCGGCGTACTGTCTGAGCACGAATACCAGTCCAATCAGCGGGCTATAAACAAGCTGGCAGTTTGAGGTAAACCTCATTTACCTATATGTAAGATTTACATTAATGTTTAAACAAGAATGTCCTTGTGACGCCAGAATCTGACACGGCAGCATGTACGTTTATACAGTGCTTGCCATTTTGATATCAAGTATCTGAACACCATATATATATATATACACAGCGGTGCATGTCTTATATTGGAGCGCGCAGAATACAACACAACATAATTAGAACGTTTTGTGTCGAGTTTTCTACCATGGAACTCTACAACACTGATGTCCCAAACAAGAATGATGTCCTATGGCAGACAACTGCCTAATAATGACTCCATATCACTGTACAGTAACCTGGAGTGAGTCCATAGCGCTATATAGATCAGACATACAGCAGGTTGGAAGGATGTGTGACTATAGTAAGGACTTTTATCACATGTGTAAACAAGACACGATGGGGGACTGCAGTATCCGCAATGAAGGAGCAGCGAGGGATTTCAATGTCATCCGTACCTGTTGGGGACCAGGTGTATCCAAAAATTCAATAAATGTGTGTATCCAAGCCTTAACCCCTTGGCACCACAGACAATTTTGGCCATGTGGACACAGACCCATTTTTCTAATTTGATGTGCCACTTTATGTAAGAATCACTTTGTAATGCTTTTACTCATCTAAGCGATACTGAGGATTTCTCTGCTTGTAAGACAGATAATCAGACCACACAAAATAGTTAATAATTAACATTTATTAGAAAACCCCATCAATTCATGTTAAAACCTGCACCCCTCAAAGTATTCAAATCGGCATTTAGTAAATATGTCACCCTTTTAAATGTTTCACAGGATTAAAGCAAAGTGGAGGTGAAATTTTAAAATTTGTTACGCAATTTCTCCTGAGTACGGCAAAAAACGATATGTGATCATAAACTTCTGTTTGGACACACGGCAGGGCTCAGAAAGGAAGGAGCGCCATTTGGCTTTTGGAGCCTAGATTTTGCTGGAATGGTTTTCCGGCGCTATGGCGCATTTGCATAACCCCAAGTACCAGTACAGTGGTAACCCCCGAGAAGTGACCCCATTTTGGAAATAACAGCCTTTCGTATAGGGGTGTAGTGTTTAACCCCTCAAGTGTTTTAAGGAAATTAGTGTGCAATGGATGTTGCAATGTTCCCACAGATATTGCATTTCAGTGTCCAATATGTTGTGCCACTGTGAAAAGACAGCTCTCTAGATATAGTGCTATTTTTACTGATTTTAGAAACACCCTACATGTGGCCCTAATCTTTGCCTGGACCATTGGCCCACAATCGCAGAGGCATTTATTGAGGAGTGTAGTAAACTTTGTGACCCCACAGGTGTTTTGCAGAAATTAATGAGCAGCAGATGGTGCAAAGTGAAAATTTAAATTTTTATAAAGATATGTAATTTCAGTGCCCAAAATGTTGTGCTCAGCTTGTGCCACCGGAGACACACTACCCATAAATTGCAATGCCATATATGTGGACGTAAACTACTGTTTGGGCACAGTGTAGGGCTAAGAAGGGAAGGACAACCATTTTGATTTTGCTGGATTGTTTTTTGGGTGCCATGCTTTTTTTTGCAGAGCCTATGAGCTACTAGTACAGTGATTAGGCTATGGTGGTTATTTGATGATCTTGGAGTTTGCTCTTTTTTAGGTATGTTTTAAATCTTGTATGTACATTTATGGGTATCTTTGTGAGGGTTTCCAATGTATGAAATAATGACATTTATATTTTTGGACTAACCTATGTCTAAAAGACTCTTTTTCTGTATACGTTTATAGGAGACATATATAGGTTTTCTTGATTATAGACTATGCCTTATGGTTATAATGCTGCCCAAGGGGTATTATAGGTGCTAAGTCTCGGTGAACAGTGGTGCCTGCCGGTTACTTATTTACCTCTTTCCTTTGGAAACGGCAGATCGTATGTACATGGATATGGGGTTGTCAGGAAAGATAAAGACAAGCGGTCACCAGACAGCTCTCAAGTGTTTCGCCGGCTTTACCGTCAGATGAAATGCAGCAGAAAATGAAAACCGATATTTGATTATAGGTTTGCACAGATGATATCGGAGTTCCCCTCTATACAAAACTATCATACGACTGTATTACTGCTCCATGCATGAGCCATAGATTTACTGCCAAGGATATGAGTGGATCCCGACCTGTGAGATCAGGAAAGGCTTTCCCCAAAAACCGAAAAAAAACATCAACGCAGGTCTGGAACCTAGATGTAATATTCATAGATGAGAGAGTAAGCTTAGAGGATCGACCAGAGTGCAAAACACAAGGACAGGTATTAGCGGAGATATACAATTTGAGAGAACTTACTTTTCGGAGGTCAGATTGAGGGATGGAGTTAAATATTGCGCTGCCCTGAGGTGAGGATCCAGGTCTCGTCCGCTCAGACTTATTCACTGACATATAACATTGTTACGTCGAGCAGCTGAAATGTTTGTGTCGTATGATGCATAATTGACAATGCTCCATGAATGCGCCATTTATCAGAGCTGTTCTTCTTTGTAATGGGAAGAGCGTCATATATATTCCCACTGTGTGTGGCCTCACATAGTCTAAACACAAAGAGTAGATGCCGTAGGAAGTAGTGAAGCTGCAGAATGGCCGAGTATTGGAATCATTGTTGAGTGAGCACGAATATAGCTTTTTATCTATCCTCTCTCTCATATTTCATATAATATTTTATTCTTTCCTTTTATGTAAACTTGGGAGTTATATAGGCTCACTTGTGTTATACAACCTAGGTTTACACTAGCATTCTTCTTCTAAAGTAAGATACAGCTGAACCAGAGTTCAAGTCTAAGCCTGCAAAACTGTGACACACTCTGGAGAATAAAACAGGCTGTAACTCAGGATCAATGACTCTACCAGCAGAATAGTGAGTGCAGCTCTGGAGTATAATACAGGATATAACTCAGGACCAGTACAGGATAAGTAATGTAATGTATGTACACAGTGACTCCACCAGCAGAATAGTGAGTGCAGCTCTGGAGTATAATACAGGATGTAATTCGGGATCAGTACAGGATAAGTAATGTAATGTATGTACACAGTGACTCCACCAGCAGAATAGTGAGTGCAGCTCTGGAGTATCATACAGGATGTAACTCAGGATCAGTACAGGATATGTAATGTATGTACACAGTGACTCCACCAGCAGAATAGTGAGTGCAGCTCTGGAGTATAATACAGGATGTAATTCGGGATCAGTACAGGATAAGTAATGTAATGTATGTACACAGTGACTCCACCAGCAGAATAGTGAGTGCAGCTCTGGAGTATCATACAGGATGTAACTCAGGATCAGTACAGGATATGTAATGTATGTACACAGTGACTCCACCAGCAGAATAGTGAGTGCAGCTCTGGAATATAATACAAGATGTAACTCAGGATCAGTACAGGATAAGTAATGTAATGTATGTACACAGTGACTTCACCAGCAGAATAGTGAGTGCAGCTCTGGAGTATAATACAGGATATAACTCGGGATCAGTACAGGATAAGTAATGTAATGTATGTACACAGTGACTCCACCAGCAGAATAGTGAGTGCAGCTCTGGAGTATAATACAGTATATAACTCACGATCAGAACAGGAGAAGTAACGTCATGTATGTACACAGTGACTCCACCAGCAGAATAGTGAGTGCAGCTCTGGAGTATAATACAGGATGTAACTCCGGATCAGTACAGGATAAGTAATGTATATACACAGTGACCCCACCAGCAGAATAGTGAATGTAGCTCTGGAGTATAATACAGTATATAACTCAGGATCAGTACAGGATAAGTAATGTAATGTATGTACACAGTGACTCTACCAGCAGAATAGTGAGTGCAGCTCTGGAGTATAATACAGGATATAACTCAGGATCAGTACAGGATACGTAATGTAATGTATGTACACAGTGACTCCACCAGCAGAATAGTGAGTGCAGCTCTGGACTATATTACAGGATGTAACTCCGGATCAGTACACGATAAGTAATGTATGTACACAGTGACTCCACCAGCAGAATAGTGAGTGCAGCTGTGGAGTATAATACAGGATGTAACTCAGGATAAGTAATGTAATGTATGTACACAGTGACTCCAGCAGAATAGTGAGTTCAGCTCTGGAGTATAATACAGGATGTAACTCAGGATCAGTACAGGATAAGTAATGTATGTTCACAGCAACTCCACCAGAAGAATAGTGAGTGCAGCTCTGGAGTATAATACAGGATATAACTCAGGATCAGTACAGGATAAGTAATGTAATGTATGTACACAGTGACTCCACCAGCAGAATAGTGAGTGCAGCTCTGGAGTATAATACAAGATGTAACTCAGAATCAGTACAGGATAAGTAATGTAATGTATGTACACAGTGACTCCACCAGCAGAATAGTGAGTGCAGCTCTGGAGTATAATACAGGATGTAACTCAGGATCAGTACAGGATAAGTAATGTAATGTATGTACACAGTGACTCCACCAGCAGAATAGTGAGTACTCCTCTGGAGTATAATACAGGATATAACTCAGGATCAGTACAGGATAAGTTGTCTAATCTATGTTCACAGCAACTCCACCAGCAGAATAGTGAGTGCAGCTCTGAAGTATAATACAGGCTGTAACTCCGGATCAGTACAGGATAAGTAGTCATGTATGTACGCAGTGACTCACCCTAGGTAGATTAAGGCCTTATTCACACGACAGGGTCCGAGTGTCGGCCGATAAAAACGGCTGATTTGGGTTGTTTATCCCGGCCGTTTTGCATCCGTTCCGGGTCGTGTTGCCGTTTTTAACCCGTTTTGCATCCGTTTCTTTCCTTGTGCGTTTTAAAATCTTAATCCGTTTTAAATTTTTTGCCACACTGCCCTCTGTAGATAATGCCACACACTGCCCTCCGTAGATACTGCCACAGCCCCCCCTGTAGGTAGTGCCACACAGCCCCCCTTGTAGGTAATGCAACACAGCCCCCTGTAGGTAGTGCTACACAGACCCCTTGTACATAGTCATCCCCCATAGATGGCACACCCCCTATTTTCGTGTAGGGGACAGCTCCAGGAGAAGGCCTTCACTTCACTGTCCACATATGGATAGATAGTGAAGTGAGGGACTTCTCCTGGATCGGAATCCCCAGCGACAGCGGTGGGGATTCCGCTTCAGAAGTCCCTGTGTCCATATATGGACAGTGAAGGCAGGAACTTCTCCTGGATCTGAATCCCCGGCCACATCGCTGTGGATTTCGCTTAAGAAGTCCCTGACGTCACTGTGTCCATATATGGATACAGTGACGTCAGGGACTTCTGCTGGAGCGAAATCCCCAATCCCCGGCCACAGCGTTGCCGAAGCTGTGGCCGGGGATTGGGGATTCCACTCCTACAGGAAGCAAAAAAATACCCTCCTCCTCCTCACATGCACTTCGCACTGTGAGGAGGAGAGAGAGCGAGCGACGGAAGACACGGCCGTCACTCGGGACAACTTCAAGTGATGGCCGTGTATTACCCGGCCCCATAGACTTCTATGGGAGCCGTGCGGCCGGGAGAACGGCCAAAAATAGGGCATGTCCCATTTTTTGACTGCTGGGTTTCCCGGGCTGTCAAAAAATCGGTTGTGTGAATAGCCCCATTAGGGGTCTATTGTTCCTACTGCAGCCGGGGGACGGACGTTTTTTGAACGACCGTGACGCGGCCGGGAAACCCTGTCGTGTGCATAAGGGCTTATTCTATCTATAAGCTGTACAATGGTGTCCATAGGGGAACATGGGCTTTAAATTACTCAAGTTGAATTTTTTTCGTAGTGTAATATCTTCATTTTCTTTTTCAAGAGTAGTTCTACAATTCAAGCACCCCTAGAAGGGAGGTAGGGACAGAGCAGTCCTTGCAGCTGAACTGAATCAACTTGTAAAGGGGATCTGTCTCCTCAATATTCTTCCCTAGGTAAGCAGCGCATTACAGGGGCAGGAAGTTCTCCTATTGGCCAAAACAACATTTGGTTAATAGGATTTGCCTATGTTTCTTTTATTTTATTTATTCAGATTTCTATAAAACATATCATAGGTGATAATGAACTATATGAAGAGCAGAGTAAAGTGACCGTCTGCAACTCGGCACAATTATACAAATAAATCAGCCAAACACAGAGTTTCCGGAACAATATGGAGTTTAATGATCGATCCCGTTGCAGGACCCTCTCCAGCGGCAGCGGAATGATCCCACCTCTCAGTAAGGACCGTGACACCGCTGAGGGATGTCTGGTGCTGGCCCAGACCAGTCTTTTGATGATATGTAATGTATTGCTGATGTGTTTGTGAGTCACATTTACATATAGAGCTGGGCCTGGGCTCACATCATGCTTCTTGCCCTTGTAACGATAAGGACTGAGAACAAACCAAGCGCACAAGGGACCGCAGCTCAGGAGGCAACGAATTCAAACACTGATCAATGGCGAAAATCTAACACTGATCCATGACCTAAAAATGATACAAGTTACCCACTTAAAACCCCAATAATAACACACTCAAATACAGACATATAGACTGAATATTGGTCCATCTACATAATAGCAGCAATAACAATGCCCCAACTCTGGACGGTCTCTTAACAAGGGAATGAACCGGCAAGCAGCAAGCAGAGATATGTCAGTACGTGCATCGTCTGCATTAACGTCCTCCGCCGCCGCCTATATCTCGGCCTCCTGCGCTGTACAGTCCCATGCTTAAAGTATATCTAAAAATAATACTTTGTACATTCAAAATGTATGCGGCTCGCCATTCGCACCTCGCATCCTAAACTGGAGGTACGTTTGGCACAAGGGATTCTGTTACACGTTATAAGTGTCCTCCTTTCTGTAATAAAGTCGTCTACTACGTAAACAGTTCTGAGAGAATGATGTCTCTGGAGGCGGCCATTGTCACTGCCTCCTCCTATGGCAGCAGGGTTGTGTCTCAGAGCCGTCCCGTAGAACATCGAGCCGGTCTGGCGGATGGGGCTCCCGCGTTCAGCTCTGGTAATGGCTATTGTCCAGGATGAGCTCGCTGCTCCGCTCAGATGCCGCTAGTGAGGTCATTTATTACATGCGCTTTCACCAGCTTCCTTAAGAATTCCTTCTCTCTCTGAATATTATGGGTCCAAGACTGGAAATTAGAAAAAAGAGGAAAAAGTCAGCCGTGCAGAATAATTCCAGGGCGATTTTGGACTTTCTGCTACCTGAAGTAGAAAGTAAAAGCTCTCATCAAGACAATCCCTTTAAGAAGCAGCCGCTGCAGGGAAAATGTAATAATCCATGGCGCACATTCAGATTAATCACCGTCTATGTAACACATGGACGGCCTGAGTTCCCCACACAGTGACTCTCCGCTCTGGCTCATAGAGGGGGACCCCCCTATTTGATGTCCATATGCCCTAATAGGTCATAGTCTTGATAGGAGAACCCCCTTATAGGGAACCTTTCACCTGCCCAAACAACTGCAGTGGACATCTCCGTTAGATTGCAGGCGCCTCACAGATTCTGACGCTTTTTATTTCTTTCTTCTAGCCTCTACCGTTGCCAAGATATCGGTGCCGTTAATTTTGGTGCCCGATATGCAAATAAGGCCTTTGACTGTCAAGTGGGCGGGTAACACCTGTCACTTGATGAAGGGTAACCGCCCACTGACAGGTCCACTTTATAAGTGTTTTTAGGGCAGTTTGTGGTTTATGGTTTTTTTTTTTTAAATAAAGATGAGACTTGCATTTTTGTGTACGTGTGCCGGGTATGGATTTATGGGAGTAATGGTGACAGCGTAAATCTCGTAAACCGGAGTGAAGCTCCACTTCAATGATTATATTAGAGAATGACAACTAGTGCTAACTATTGACGTGCCTGACCGACGTACCGCGCTAGTCATGAGGGTATGTTCACACGGCTTATTTTCAGAAATTTTTCGGGCCGTAAACACCCGAAAAACGGGCGAAAAGTCGGAAGCAGAACACCTCCAAACATCTGCCCATTGATTTCAATGGAAAAAACGTTGTTCTGTTCCGACGGGCCGTTTTTTTTACACGGCCGTTTTGAAAAACGGCTGCATAAAAAAATGGCCACGAAAAAGAAGTGCAGGACACTTCTTAGGATGTTTTTGGAGCCGTTTTTTATAGACTCTATTGAAAACAGCTCCAAAAACGGCCGTAAAAAACGCAGCAAAAAACGCGAGTTGCTTAAAAAACATCTGAAAATCAGGAGCCGTTTTCCCTTGAACCAGCTCCATATTTTCATACGTTTTTGGTTAAGCGTGTGAACATGGCCGAACATTAACAGTAAAATCCCCCGAACAGAAAAAGTTCTTAGGACTGGTTTAAAATGTGTTAATAATTGTTTAACGAGTAATGGTTTTAATTATTTTTTTTTAAATTACTATTATTTTTTCTTTTTCTCTCTCTCTCTCCCCACGCAATATTTTCCAGGGTTTTGGGGGGTGACTGTTGATTTTCCAGCATTGACATTTGGGATCGTGTCGGTACTACACAATATTTTGTTTAATATAATGTTAACTCAGAACATTTTCTCTTGTTATATAGTATGGAATAATTTGTTATTTAAATCAACAACAATAAAAAATAATATTATAAAAAAAAAACATTAAAAGTCAAATCCAACTTCAGCGCACTGTCCGAGAACCTCAATGTAATAATAGCTTTCAATGTAATAATACGGGATTGGTCAATCTCACCTCTTTAATGGCCGCCATCTTGATAGTCTCATAGTAGTGAAGAGGAGCATTGGGAAGGTTCATATCATATCCAAATCCTGCCACCGCCACCTCGTCACAGTTATGTAACGCCATTGTGATTGCCACACTTCCAAGTGTCGGGATGTTCTGTGTATATAAAAGAGACAACCATAAGATGAAGGCAAGATCATATCTACAATGTCCTACATGAATGAGACGCAACCGCAGAGGATATTCAACAGGTCCGCGATCAATATATTACATCCCAGATTATCAATACTGCCCAGCAGGGTTATTCATTCCCATAATAACATTATATCAGGGTATTGGTACTGGAGGGTCCGGCCATGCTCAGCCAATACTGTCTGCAGTTTATATAGAGCATCTGATGTCTGTCCATGACTGCAATCTGAGGACATCCATCCAACATCCGTGCCGGGATCCGGCCACTCGTCTGGATGATGGGAAGATGACGCATCCCTTGTATGCTTATGGGTATACCATGGCTTTGCCTGGCTCCTTATATATATATATATACACCAAAACTTGCCAGCCATATGGACCTGCAGAGTTTTATAACATTCATGGGCGGTGGGTGGCTCGTTCTCCCTTATTAAAATACTCATTCTATCAAATAGCGGCCGGGTCACAATGTGAATTCCAAATCATGTCCTGTGGCGGAGGATAAAAGAAAATCTCAAAGGACCAACATACTCATAATGGATTGCAAATGATCCTCAGCATAAAGATATACCATTGTCATATGATATTTCCCTCTCAATACCTTGACTTGTAGAAGAAAGAGAGGTTATGCCTAATTCCTCAGTGTCCATAGAGGCCTGGCCAAACCAGAGGAGACTGAGCAGATGGAAACACTAAATCAGCCGGGAGAGATTAACCGTCCATATGTCACAATGCGGAGCTGGTGATGGGACAAACGCTCCATCTCGTTCACTTATCCCAAGCAGCAGATCCATAATCTCATTGAAAACTTCCCAGAGACACGAGATGGCAACCCCGCTGCCGGTGCGTCGCCTCGTTTCAGGGGAGATACCAGGACCGGACAGTCTCCAGGAATTATACATGAAGTATAGAAAGTGAAGTGCTGTCCATACGCTGCACATTACATCCTATACGTGAGCGATTATCATGGCAGTAAACACACACTTTGTGTTTGAAAGCTGCGAGGGGCTTTGTTCACAGTAGCACGCTCTATCCATGAGTTTTTGAGTAGTTAATGTCGTGTTAGGGCAGCATGGTGACGCCGTGGTTAGCGCGGTTTCTTTGTAGCTCTAAAGTTCTGGTTTTTTAGACCTGACATCTGCATGGAGTTTGTATGTTTCATAGGAAGGTGGATCCATCTGGGTGGAGCGTTGCAGAATATGCGGGTGCTATGTTAATGACGGGCAATAAATGTTATGTTCGGTATATTCAGACTATCAATGTCCTATGTAGATCTGGTTTTCTCAAGTTGTGGCACATTTGTAACCATACTGGGATGACCAGTTGGTAGATCCTCTAGGTTTCTAGTGATTGGCATAGGATGCACTGAGGGACAGTGCGAGTTCAACTGTACCGTTGGTTTTCCAACAACCCAATTTATGGAGGTATTATGGACTCGCAGGTTGTGGCCCATGGAACAACCTCCCCAGGGAGCAGGTGGCAGTCATCGGAGATGCAGCAGCGGGCCAGCATTGTCGTGGGTCATAGAACAGGATATGAAATATGAGACGAGTTACTGAACCGACCAGACTTATTCGCTACACAGATGGTTAACATTGGTATAAAGGCAGCAAAAATGGCAACTGAATACAAAAACTGTGAAAAAGGGCAACACACAAGGTCTTGGGTAATGCTGGCCCTCAAGGTACAATCACCTTTTGGTAGCCTCATTCATTTTACTCCTCAGGGGTCAAGATAAAATCTTTTGTATTGTCCAAAATCATTTAACCATCGTTCACGTTCAGCTGTTTGTCTTGATACTTTTTCTTGTTTTTGGGCTTGAGAAAATGCAAATCAAAGAAGAGCGACTTTATAGACCGATAATTAGAACGACTTATCAAATATCAATACTGGAGCTTTCCTAACTCTTTCTGTAAGAAATTATTTGGTAATTTTATTCTCAGATCACATTCACTTACCCCTCTTCCCATAAGTCCATTGTTGAATGGCAGCCCAATAAAACTGAATGCAGCTTCTTGGATAAAGTATGGATTGAGGATTCGGATCTCATTTGGCTCTCGTGGTACCCGAGTGGCAACTGACTTCCAGAACCCATCCGAAGCGCTCTGAAAATGAGAACAGAAAGAATGTATCAAGAAAAACAAATTGTACCCCATGTCCTAAGCCCCAAAAATACAGCTGGAACAAAGACGTTCTATAGACATCCGATGCTTCATAGCCCTCAAACATCTACTTGGTTTATACATCACAGTATATATTCAACCCAGGACATTCTCCGCCAGCTGCCCAGTCTCGAGCTGAAGACCATACTCCCGTATAATGCAGAGGTGGAAATATACTGCTCTTCTGTTAGGCTGGGTTCACACGTGGCGGAATTTCACTTAAATTCCGCTGCGGACACTCCGCAGCGTTAATCCGCAGCGGAGCCGTTTGTCCATTGACTTTCACTTTAATTTAGCAGTGTTCGTTTAGACGATGCGTAAAATTCCGCTGCGGAGCATAGGCTGCGGAGCGGAATTTGGTGTCCGCAGCATGCTCTGTCTGTTGCGGAGCAGTGGCGGACTCATGGCGGAATTTCTCCATTGACTTCAATGGAGAGTCAAAATTCCGCAATGAAGTCCGCAGATCTTATGTGTGCTGCGGAGCGTATTGGTTTTACTACCATGACATTTCTTCATTCTGGCTGGACCTATGTATTTCTAGGTCTACAGCCAGACTGAGGAAGTCAATGGGGCTCCCGTAATGACGGGAGCGTTGCTAGGAGACGTCTGTAAATAGTCACTGTCCAGGGTGCTGAAAGAGTTAAGCGATCGGCAGTAACTGTTTCTGCACCCGGGACAGTGACTACCGATCACAATATAGAGCAACCTGTCAAAAAAATAGAAGTTCATACTTACCGAGAACTCCCTGCTTCTGTCTCCAGTCCGGCCTCCCAGGATGACGTTTCAGTCTAAGTGACGGCTGCAGCCAATCACAGGCCAAGCACAGGCTGCAGCGGTCACATGGACTGGCGCGTCATCCAGGGAGGTCGGGCTGGATGCCGAAAGAGGGACGCGTCACCAAGACAACGGGCGGTAAGTATGAAATTCGTTTACTTTCACTAGGGAAAGTGCTGTCCCTTCTCTCTATCCTGCACTGATAGAGAGAAGGGAAGCACTTTTCCCGCAGTCCGCAGCAGCTAGTCCGCATCAATTTACTGCACATTTTGTGCAGATCCGCAGCCGTAATCCGCAACGCAGATTCTGTGCGGCATTGATGCGGACAGTTGCGGAGGAAATCCGCCATGTGTGGTCATGCCCTTACTGAGATTGTCACGTTGGATTTGCATAAGAGCATACAAATCCAGCGTTGTCACCTCTGCCTGTTACTATGCAAACCTGGGACACATTTGGGCAATGAGTATTAAGCTCCATGCTTGCAGAGGGTATTTAATGTAGAATATTTGTATATTATATAGTATATTCCTAGTCCTTCTCAATTAATTAGAATATCATCAAAAGGTTATTTTATTTCAGTAATTCATTTCAAAAAGTGAAACTCATATATTATATAGAATCATTACACACAGAGAGATCTATTTCCAGCATTTTTTTCTTTTAATGTTGATGATTATGGCTAAGGCTTCATTCACATCTGCGCTAGTCCGCCGTTCCGTCGGACCTTTCCATCAGAACGGAGCCCTGACACAAAAATGGAAACCATAGGTTTCCGTTTCCATCACCATTGATTTCAATGGTGACCGATTCAGTGCCAATGGTATTTGTTTGTCTCCATTGTGCAAGGGTTCCGTCGTTTTGACGGAATCAATAGCGTAGTACGGTTTTGATTCCGTCAAAACGATGGAACCCTTGCACAATGGAGACAAACAGAAACCATTGGCACCTGATTCGTCACCATTGAAATCAATGGTGACGGAAACCTATGGTTTCCGTTTCTGTCGGTCAGGGCTCGCTTCCGTCGGAAAGGTGCCCTAGCGCAGATGTGAACGAAGCCTAACAATTAATGAAAACCCAAAATTTAGTTTCTCAGAAAATTAGAACATTGGGTAAAAGTTGAAGATTGTAGACTCCTGGTGTGACACTCTAATCAGCTAATTAACACAAAACACCTGCAAAGGTTTCCTAAGCCTTTAAATGGTCCAACAGTCGGGTCCAGTGGCTACACTATCATGGGGAAGATGCGGACCTGACAGTTGTCCAGAAGAGTCATTGACACCTCCACAAGGAAGGTAAGCCACAAAAGGACATCACTAAAGAAGCTGCTGTTCACACAGCGCTGTATCCAAGCATATTAATGGAAAGTTCAGAGGAAGGATAAAGTGTGGTAAAAAAAGGTGCACAAGCAACAGGGGTATCCGCAGCCTGGAAAGGATTGTCAAGAAAAGGCCATTCAAAAATCTGGGGAAAATTCACAAGGAGTGGACAACGGCTGCAGTCAGGGCTTCAAGAGCCACCAGACACAGACGTATCCAGGACACGGGTTGCAACTTGAGACAACGTCAGACGCGTCTTACCAGGGCTAAAGAGAAAATGGACGGGTCTGTTGCTCCGTGGTCCTGTTTTCAGATGAAAGTCAATTTTGCATTTAATTTGGAAATCTCGGTCCCAGGGTCTGAAGGAAGAGTGGAGAGGCGTCAATCCAAGTGTCCTGCGGTCCAGTGTGAAGTTTCCGCAATCAGTGATGGTTTGGGGGCCGTGTCATCTGCTGGTGTTGGTCCGCTGTGTTATATCAAGTCCAGAGTCAGCGCAGCATCTTGCAGGACATCTCCCAGCACCTCATGCTTCCCTCTGCTGACACGCTTTATGGAGACGCTGATTTCATTTTCCAGCAGGACTTGGCACCTGCCCACACTGCCAAAAGTACCAATACCTGGTGTAATAACCACAGTATCACTGCGCTTGATTTGCCAGCAAACTCACCTGACCTAAACCCCACAGAGAATCTATGGGGTATTGTCAAGAGGAAGATGAGAGACCAGACCCAACAATGCAGACGAGATGAAGGCCGCTATCAAAGCAACCTGGGCTTCCCTAACACCTCAAGAGTGCCACAGGCTGATCACCCCCATGCCACGCGGCATTGATAACACCTCAGCAGTGCCACAGGCTGATCACCTCCATGCCACGCCGCATTGATAACACTTCAGCAGTGCCACAGGCTGATCACCTCCATGCCACGCTGCATTGATAATCCCTCAGCAGTGCCACAGACTGATCGCCTCCATGCCACGCCACATTGATGCAGTAATTCATGCAGAGTCGGTGCCCCGGCCAAGTATTGAGGGCAGATACTGGACATACTTTTCAGTAGGACAACAATTCGGTATTAAAAATCATTTTTGAAATTGTACTTATATAATATTCCCATTTTCTGAGACACTAAATTTTGGGTTTTCATTAACTGTTCCCATAATCATCAACATTAACAGAAAACAATGCTGGAGCCTGGGAGAGAGAATTACATACTACATTTACTGACGCACAGTGGAAGCGGTGTTTCTCCCTCTCACAAAAAGCTTCTATAGCCATTAGGGCCCAAGAAACTAGTTATAAAATTGTCTCTAGATGGTATCGGGTCCCGGCTGCGCTTCATAAATGGTATCCGTCTGTGCCTGACAATTGTTGGCGTTGTGGTGCTGTAGGAGGTTCTATGTCTCATGTTTGGTGGAGTTGCCCCTTGTTGAGGAGTTTTTGGGATGCGGTACTTAAATTGATATTGGAGGTTACTGGAGTCTCTGTCCCCAACTCTCCGGAGGCAGCTCTTTTATTCATGTTCCCGATGCCAATACACGTTTATAAAAGCTCCCTAACTAGACATCTACTTCAGGCGGCAAAGTCAGTGATCCCGCGCAGGTGGAAAACGGCCATACCCCCAACATTAGATGAGTGGTTTCGGGAAGTTGCCTTGATACAGCGAATGGAACACTTGGTGGCTCACTCCCCGGCAGCTGTGGTAAAATACACGTCTACATGGTCTCCTTGGATAGTGTTTCTTTCTTCGCCTTCCTACCTCACGGCTGTAACCTGAGTCGGCCTATGCCCCTATGAAATACACTACGGCTCTTGCTCGCTGCTGATTTTTTACTCATGATACGCCGGAACTGGAGTCCAGGATCCCTCCTGTCCTCTCCCCTCCCTCCTATCCTTCCCTCTCTTGGGGCCTTTTTCTATATTTTCTTTCCCCCTGACTAGGGTTATGTGCCTCTCCTTCTCTGTTTGAGTTAAGTGATCTCGCTGTACCTCCTGATGTTATGCCTCTAGGATTATTCATGCTACTGTTGTACACTGACAATTCTTTTTTCATGTCAAGAAGTGATGCACATTATTGATTTTCCTTTTTTCTTGTGTGTTTTTGCTTTGGTCCACTGACCTCGTTTGTTCTTTTAGTTACGGGTGGAGGCCTTCCCTCCACTATGTTTTGTAATTTTGTGTTCTGAAACTCAATAAAAAAAATTTGAATAAGAAAAAAAAACAAAAAAAAAAACAATGCTGGAAATAGATCCCTCTGTGTGTGATGAATCTATAGAATATGACAGACACTTTTTGAATTGAATTACTGAAATAAATTAACTTTTAACTAATTCATTGAGAAGGACTAGTATATTATAATATGTTAGTATATCTAGGAAAGATTAGAGGAGAAAGTGTATTAATATGTATAGGTATAAACACGACCCTGGACTCATGCATAACAACTGGAATGAGAACCTCCATTCTTTATACTGCAGGCTGCATTCAGAGAACTGAATGAAAATTCAACAACAAATAAAGATTAAATAATGAAATTAACATTTGTCAGGACACTTGTGACAAATTATATGGTCTATGGAGTTGTGTGCTGTGATGTAAATTTGAGGTTTGCATTAGTGCTGAACTTCAGAGACTAGAAGTAATACCGGCCGACTGTCATACACTGTGTCATCTACAGTTGTGTCAAAGTTTGAGTCAGGATTCTGCTGTCACGTAAGCCCACACTCCAGATTCAAAGAGTCTGTAATTACTGATTCACACCGAGGAGTCTCTGAATCACTTGCACTGACATGTCTCTCTGACGCGTTTCTTCCTTCCGTGATTCTGTCCCTCAAATCTCTGGGGCTTCTGGATCCATCAGCCTCATGTGCACTGCAGACAGATCGTCATCTTACATCTTCTTAACTGAACCTTGTAACTATCATTCAAGCTTTTCTTATTCTTCATTACTTTATTTGCAATGTCACTCCAAGAAACTCAACCGGTCAAAACAAACCGTGGATGTCACCTTCCATCTTTACTCCTTGCCTTACTGTTACAGGGATGTCAACCAACTTATGAGGGAGGATTAACCAAGATGGATCGTAGGAGACGACAGGTTTATGAAGTGTTACTTATAACACAATAAATAGTTTCGTTGTGCTGCAGCCTTCTGTAGACCACCAAAACCCGATTGGCACTTCCACGAGATTTTCCAATCCTGACATCGCAAAACACAATTGAATGGAATGGCCGCGATGGCAGAGATTTCCCGTAAGAATCAGGGGTCAATGTAAAATGCTGCGGCCCCTCTGTTTTGTAGATTTCTGGTGGTCCAAGCTTTCATATTCTACCATCTGTTCATATCCATGTATGTTCACTTTTGCAACCAATTATTATTCCTCCAATGCAGCTAAAATAAAAAATAAAATAAAATAAAAAATTAAGCAACTTAGTCTATTGCTTTATGTTCACAGCACTATGTGTTTCCATGGTTACAGACTACAAACAAAAGCTGTGTAGTCTGATCCTGCAGTCCTGTGTTAGGGTTTATTTCCATGGCAGTTCTATCGCATACATTTCTGTCTCATTCATCTAAATGGGGAATACATAAATTCATGCGAAAACAACCCCATTCACATGTATGGAATATATTTTAACAAATCTGCCTTCTGAATATACCCTTGCTCCACCCCCTTTACCACCATCTTCTCGTGTTATTAAGAAAAGAAGGCGGAGGGAGTGCAGGAACACATGACTATAGGATGGGACTACAGAGGGACGGTTTGTAGTCTGTAACCATGGAGACACAAAGATCTGCATAGCAGCTGCAGATACAAAACAGATTTTTACTTTAGACTATTTGCAAAGATGCTTTTGCAACTTTAGATACATTGGAGGAATAAAACAATGGTTTTAAAAGTGGACATTCCCTTTAACGTGTCTCTGACGCGCATTAGCACTTGAGTAAACTCATAGCAGCAGTCCATCATTTCACTGGCTGGAGTCTTATTTGTTCACACTTCATCCAGTTCAGTGCACGAGTATTTGCTAGTTCTCTTCTGGCTGATTGCTGGGTCGGTGGCTCATAAGTTCCTACATCTTCTAATAATGCTGAAATCCAATTCCTCCCCAGTCAGGTGTTAAAAGAAATTCAGTGCAAATAGATGAAATGCTGGTACGTGTTTGCCAGAAGAATGAGGTGTGAATGCGTCGAGTGCATTGTAAATATCAGCAGAGTCCAGTCCATCCGGCCATGTGGCCTGCCACGTAATAAAAGGTTTGTGTCTACGGGGGTCAGTCACATCTGCACTTGCACAGCCATTGTTATCCTGGTACAAAGCGCTGGGAAAGCAGTAAAGTCATTTCTGGGAACCGCGTCGTGAGGAAAGCCAAACGCTCTGGATGCATGACCCTCGTCCATGAGAACGTCTTTTGGCGGTTTTACGGTTGGATCATTTTCATCCTTTATATAGAAATAGTCGGACAGTGGCAGCGCAAATCAATCTCATTTACAGGAGCTGTTGGTTTGAAATGAACACCTTCCTTTTAAAACCTTGCTTGGAGTTTCCCTTTAAGGCTGCGTGGAGACTCAATGGCGCGCACAAATCGCATATCCCACAATGTCAGAACTTGCAATGGTCTCTGGGAACAATGGAAGGTGCATCCAGTTTTTACTGGGGATATGTGCAGGAATGTTGGCAGAGATTTCCTAGCTGGTCCGGCTTATCTATGGGTTCTCTATGTGGACTTCATCACTGTGTAAAGCAGCCACAGTCAGTAATGCATTCTGTTATTTACCTAGAACCTGTCCTCTTTCTGTTCTTTTGAACGTATTGCAAAAAACGTCATAATTAACATTATTTAGAAATATCAAAGAAACCTTTGTTGCAGGAAGAGCAGAGGAAAAAAAACTCCTTAATGGGGCGCTCTCCTGCTGATATGGATACGTAGTCAGTTTACGATGTAACCTGTCATTTAAACCAAGATTAGGTTTGCCTTGCTGTAAATATCACAGAGACGCTACAGAAGTGTCAGGATTCTGAATACACATCACGTCCTGGCTGGAGGTGATGTCTATTCGTTGTCAGGACACGGCAGTAACGTTATAGTGTGTTTATTTGGCTGCACGTAGTGATGTAATAAGAACGCTATCTGCTGTGTATAATTAATTCGGGAGAAGTGTATGACGCTGATTGGTCACTGATTGATCACTGATTGGTCAGCGTCATACACTTCTCTCCACAACGCCCACTTGGTCATATAGTAAAACACGCCCAGTTGTCAATTAAGAAACTCATTAGCATAAAGCTAAAATAGGTCATAACTCCGTCAAAAATTATCGGTTTTCTGAATAAAAAACGCTGCTGTAATCTACATTACAGCGCCGATCACATCATGTACAAGACAGGCCACTTAAAATGTGTGACAGAGACTCTTTAAGGCCCAAACTAGGCTGCGTCTTAAGGGGTTAAATAACAAAACCGTGCAATCATATCAGCAAATATTGCAGGTGAAACTTGCATGTATTTTGGGCGCAGTAATTGTACAGTTCTGAGCTGCACAACTAACGCCAGGTCTAAACTCTGTGAACAAGACCTGACTAATTAATAAGGAGATACAAATTATAAAACGTCTGTATAGAAGATGGGGGGGGGGGCAGATTTTCCTTTATAAGAACTCCCATTTCATAACTTTTATTATTTGTAGAATGTCAGCGTGTTGACACGTGAACTAACGGGTCATTCAACAAAACGTTCCTGTGATGACGTCACTTACAGTAATTGCTGGGAATCGCGGCCTCACTGTAAGTTCTTACTTTCTCATATTGCAGCGATGTTGCAACATTTTTGGCTTTGGATCTAAAACTCTTGTTTTCTCTGGGTAAGATTCTCTTTTTCCTGTCTCTAGCCTGTCCCAAATTCTGTGCCACAAAGTGCAGACACCGCCCCAAGGTAATGCAATTATAATTGTGAGAAATTCTGATTTATATAGTGTTCTAGGTTTGCGTGGACCGTCTGATGAGATAAGATGTTGATTGGTTTTATTTATGATTCAAATCAATATTCCGACCATTGTTCTTTGATAAAGGTCAATAACGGGGGGTGGGTATGGGGGGGGGGGCAATTTACACTGCACTGAAAGAGCAAACACAATCCGAAATGGCGGCAGGCAACCAAAATTCACAAGTATAAACAGCAGGAAGTACTGACAGTATGTGAGGAATGAGGAGATACCTCAGATGACCCCAAAGACTCTGGAAAGTGAGAAGATGAAGTGATTAAGATGATCGGTTCTGTATATCAAGCACAGACGGAAGCAGCAACAATGTGGAATTTACAAGAGATGATAACAGCAAATGAAAGGCAGATGAGTAGCCAGTAATATTAATATTATAACTACACTATAGATTGTTAGTAGAGCCGCTGCCTGTCTGCACTAGTCTCTCCCACCCATGAAATGCGTAATGTAGTTGGTAATGAGCGCTGGTGAAATGAAAGAATACATAGATAAAAAATTTAAGATATCTCAAATCAGGCAGTGGAAGGTTTTTTGGCTTGGGGATCTACTGTATACTTTACATTACATTACTTATCCTGTACGGATCCTGAGTTACATCCTGTATTATACTCCAGAGCTGCACTCACTATTCTGCTGGTGGAGTCACTGTGCACATACATTACATTACTTATCCTGTACTGATCCTGAGTTACATCCTGTATTATACTCCAGAGCTGCACTCACTATTCTGCTGGAGTTACATCCTGTACTATACTCCAGAGCTGCACTCACTATTCTGCTGGTGGAGTCACTGTGTACATACATTACATTACTTATCCTGTACTGATCCTGAGTTACACCCTGTATTATACTCCAGAGCTGCACTCACTATTCTGCTGGTGGAGTCACTATGTACATACATTACATTACTTATCCTGTACTGATCCTGAGTTATATCCTGTATTATACTCCAGAGCAGCACTCACTATTCTGCTGGTGGAGTCACTGTGTACATACATTACATTACTTATCCTGTACTGATCCTGAGTTATATCCTGTATTATACTCCAGAGCTGCACTCACTATTCTGCTGGTGGAGTCACTGTGTACATACATTACATTACTTATCCTGTACTGATCCTGAGTTACATCCTGTATTATACTCCAGAGCAGCACTCACTATTCTGCTGGTGGAGTCACTGTGTACATACATTACATTACTTATCCTGTACTGATCCTGAGTTACATCCTGTATTATGCTCCAGAGCTGCACTCACTATTCTGCTGGTGGAGTCACTGTGTACATACATTACATTACTTATCCTGTACTGATCCGGAGTTACATCCTGTATTATACTCCAGTGCTGTACTCACTATTCTGCTGGTGTAGTCACTGTGTACATACATTACATTACTTATCCTGTACGGATCCTGAGTTACATCCTGTATTATACTCCAGAGCTGCACTCACTATTCTGCTGGTGGAGTCACTGTGTACATACATTATATTACTTATCCTGTACTGATCCTGAGTTACATCCTGTATTATACTCCAGAGCTGCACTCACTATTCTGCTGGTGTAGTCACTGTGTACATACATTACATTACTTATCCTCTTCTGATCCTGAGTTATATCCTGTATTATACTCCAAAGCTGCACTCACTATTCTGCTGGTGGAGTCGCTGTGTACATACATTACATTACTTCTCCTGTACTGATCCTGAGTTACATCCTGTATTATACTCCAGAGCTGCACTCACTATTCTGCTGGTGGAGTCACTGTGCACATACATTACATTACTTATCCTGTACTGATCCTGAGTTACATCCTGTATTATACTCCAGAGCTGCACTCACTATTCTGCTGGCGGAGTCACTGTGTACATACATTACATTACTTATCCTGTACTGATCCTGAGTTATATCCTGTATTATACTCCAGAGCTGCACTCACTATTCTGCTGGTGGGGTCACGGTGTACATACATTACATTACTTATCCTGTACTGATCCTGAGTTACATCCTGTATTATACTCCAGAGTTGCTCATTTAAAAATTCTAGAGGCTTCAGAGATGATATCCCCCAGCATCCCCTGCTTGTTTAGCATCTGCACAGAACTTCCTCTAATGATCTGCATTCTAATGTTTATACCAGTCGTCATCTGATGTAGTAAAATCTACCTATCCCCTTTATTATAGGAGCTCAGCAAAGCTGTTCGGGAATGTTCTGCTGCACGGTGATTGCTGCTATTTGTGCACCTTTTTCGCTCTGTTCTATCAATCGTAACTACTGATACAAGTTGGATGCGGGCTCGATATTTCATAATAAAAATACCTTAAACAATCCTCATTATTGTGGTGCGGTCGTCATGTTCAGAGTTTTCTGCACCGCTCAGGATCCTGCTTATACCATCATGTAGCCTCAACCGCTCCTCAGATAATGGGGCTCACTCATCTAAGCTTTGCCCTCACACGACTGGATATGATCAATCCAACGTCTCCTGAAACTTCATTGATTGATAAAATGTTAGTTTTAATGTGAAGGACTTCGATGCCTGCTGACCGGGAATGCCATTTCCAGACTGTTCTACTACTGTAAAGTGCAGCTTTGAATCTGTGTGGGGGGGGGGGGGGTGCTGCACCCCGACTTTTTCTGAGAACAAGCAGCTGTTTCCTAGTTCTCCGAGCATCTGCATTCTGGTGGCTGCAAGTCCTTGTTTGGATACACAAAATTCATCTGTACTCACTGATCTTTTCTATCTTTAGCACTTATTTACTTTCTCTAATTATTTTCTTTTTATTTGGTGAAGTCTCCTGTACTTAGAATGACCCCCCCCCCCAGCCCCCCACTACGATGCTGTGTACGTGCTTTCTCATGCAGCCCAGTATTTTCACAGCTCAAAATAGTGATGAATGAGAATGATTGCTGTCATTTCCCTGTAGTCAGGGAGCACCCGTCATACATCAACCAGGAGGCTACTCTGACGGCATCGCGCACCATCCTTATCTCAGCCATCGTGGCTTGATGGCTCTTTCCTAAAATTTCACCAATTCCCATGTCTATCCATCCTGAAGTAGGAACAGAGGTCGCGAACCTCAGCCTCTGTTCACTTTAGGAGATTAAAAAACAGGAGAAAAGCTTAATAAATTGCCCATTTGTGTCCACATACAACGGCAGTCTGAAAACTCAGCCAAGAAATACAAAAAAAAACCTTGTCTGAAACTCTCCAGAGGCCTCAGTGACATGTCTCTAGTGTAATATGACTGACAAGGGTGAGGTGGCAACGCCGAGACATCCAACTCCCCTCTTACATGTTGTAAAAAGTTTCCATTTGTTGAGTAAGAAGCAAAAGTTATTTCAAAGTAATTACTTCCAAAGAACATCATCTTCTCAGTGGAATACCGGGAGAAAAGAATCAATGTTGTATTCAGCAGGTTTGGTTATTTTAGCGACGAGCGTCCCATGAACTCTGCAATGACTAGACCTTGTTTTATTTCAGAAAGTTCAGGTCAGTGATCGGCAAGAAAAGTTGAGTGTCGTGGGTTTGCAACAACTGGAGGGACAGATTGTTATTGGTCTAGTTCCAGCGTGCAGAATGTGTGGCCCTTTTTGTCTTTCTCTGCATCTCCTCCACGGGAAGGGCCATCACAATCCCTATGTCTCCAGACATGAACCCAGCGACCGGGTCTCGATCTAGAAGTCTCTAGTATAAAGATATATAAAGTCTATAGATGTCATATAAGGAAGTTTCCGTCTTGATGCTCCCAATCTGGAGGACTCAGACCATTAGAATGGGCGCAATGTAAATACGATCGCTCCTCTGCAGGAGAAATGTGTAGCTAATTAGCAGCAGTTTTGCATTTAGAAAGGTGGTGGAAATCTTCAATAGAACTGAATGTAATTTACCTGAACACTAAATGGCAACTACATTTATAATAGACATTTTATCAACATGGAGTAGAGGGTGACAATGTAGCCCCCAGGATAAAAAATAAATAGGTTTTGCACCCAAGGTCAACAGTAAACACAAAAAGAGGGAACTTGCGCCCCCCTTCATGATGTAGTGGTCGGATACAGCACAGGCACGTCTGTCAGGGGCAGTCAGTGCTTATTATCTGATGAGAGGCGAAGACCAAGTCTACCCAAAAATACAGATAGAAGTCTGATCGACACAGAGCCGGAGTATTAGGGCCGTCCACCTACAAGGGAAGCTCCACTTCAGACCACAAACTTCTAATATATAAGATTTCCTTCTTATCATCTATATCACAGTCCTAGGTGGGCACAGATCTAGACTTCCTTATCACCCATCATCCGCTGCAAGTCTATTTGTCTCATCACCCATCATCCGCTGCAAATCTATTTGAAAGATTGGGCTTCCCTCTCCCTATTGATTTAATTGTGTCCATATTTTTGCGTTTTGTCCCCCCACTGTGAACACTTTGTGGGTTCATTTAGGTAACCGAATACAACTGAAAAGTGTAGGCATCACCCGTAGTCGCCAATCAGGCCTGAAATTGAAAAATAACAATCTGATTGGTCCGTACGGTTAAAACCTCCACTTATCATTTACTCCAGTCTTGTATCGCATTAGACTCCGGGGATTTTGGGCACCTACCACTTTCTCCTTGTAAACAATGTATTTCAGCCATTTGAAATCCTGCCACTTGAATCCAGCCAAGACGAAAAGGGAATCTTTTTCATACTGTTCCAGTTTCTGAATGGCTCCCTCCGGATATGTAATTCTCAGTGTTGTTTTACTCCCCACGTCTTTCTCAAATCCTTTTACTGGCGCAGAATTTAACCTGAAAGACAGGGAAATCCATGTGTCGTGACCGACGTTACATTTCTATCCAAATTTACATGAACGTGAAAAGAACTTACCGAACCACAACCTCGTACTCGTCAATTTTAGATCCCAGTGATTTGTTGGCGAGCACCCCCCCATTCCCCACAATGATGCATCGCCGACAGTGCAGGCTAAGGAAACAATGGAAATAAGAGTTATTGAGAAATTCAAATCTGTTACTCTAGTAATAAAAGGGAAAAGAGAAAAAGTTACAAGAAATGAACATTATTTGCAGATCACTCAGAAATTGTAACTCCAAGTAAAATCGCTAAGAACTAATTAATAACCAAAAAAATTGAAAGACCTTAACTCCTTAATGACCGCCCACTGTCTTTTGGCGCCACTGTAGAAGAGGCTGATGAGCGCTCCTGTGACGAACAGCTCCTGAACTTAGAGCAGCCTGCTGAACACAGCTGGGGTCGGAAAACATTCGGTCCCTAGCTGTTTAATCCTTTGATCGCCGCGGTCCGTGACCGCAGCAAGATCAAAGGGAACTCCCCGATCAAACACCGGGGAATCCCTCTGCAGTCAGCCCTGGGGACCTACAAAGGACCCCAGGGCTGTCTGTTCAGTAAGCCTGCTGCTCGGGCACACTATGTGATGTCATAGTGACACAGTGTAATGTATTAGGATACAGGAGTATGCTAATACATTACAAGTAAAAAATAAAGTTATAAATAAAGTTATGTACGATGCTAGGAGTCTCTGCCTCTCCGTGGAACTACTGTGAAAACATGATTACAGTACGGGACAGTTGTCCGGCAGCGAGGCAGGGACTCCTAGCGTCGTACATAACTATGATGCTAGGAGCCCGGCTCCCTGCACTGTGTTCGGTCCGGGACTTGCGGCCGAAATACGTTCCGTCCTTTACGGACCGAACATGCTCGTGTGAATCCAGCCTGACAGACCTAAGCTGTGTGGGCAGAACTAAGTCAGCACAGGTTTTATGCTTCTGAATGTGAAAAATAATTCACTGACCGCAAGTAAAGAGTTTAGAAATGGCGAGGACTTCTGCGTCTGTCGATTTTTGATTGTGTATGGGCATAAATGTTTGTAATGCCACCAGACAAAAATTCAATGCAACCTATATAAGAGAAATATGTTGAACTGGTTAACTGACCTGAATGGCGCTGTCTCCCTGATTCCAGCGCTGGTTTTCTTTTTTTCTTAGATGACCCCCCCCCTCCGTTCTGGAGATATGGCCCAATGTTGTGTTGGCTCCCGATATGCTAATTTGTTGTAGTTAGCCAACAGGGCATTAACTGCCCTTAAGCTCCCTTGTGCTGATTGGTCAGCATCAGGGGCATGGATGCTAGCTCCACCCTGTTGGCTAACTACAGCAAATTAGCATATAGGGAGCAAACACAAGTGTGGACCATATCTCTGGAACGGGGTCCAGGAAAACTAAAACAGCGCTGGAATCAGGGACACAGCGATATTCAGGTCAGTAAACCAGTTCAACTTATATGACCTAGTGACAGATCTTCTTTAACCCCTTAAAGTCCAAGCCTTTTTTCGTTTTTCACTCCCCGCCTTCCAAGAGGCATAACTCTTTTAGTTTTACTTCAATGGAGCGGTGTGAAGGCTTATTTTTGGCTGGATGAGTTGTAGTTTCTGTTGGCAATATTTCAAGTACCATAAAATGTACTGGGGAACTGAAAAAAATAATTTGTGGGGTGGAATTGGAAAAAACTGTGATTCCTCCATGTTTTTTTGGGTTTCGTTTTTACCGTGCAGTAAAAAAAGTCAACTTTTCTCTATTCTGCGGCTCAATGCGATTACAGTGATACCAAATTTACGCAGGTTTTTTTAAATGTTTCATTTCAGTGATCTTCTTGATTTCTCAGGAGAAAGTGTTAACGAGGACAAGGCCGCTGACATCATTCTGTCATGCGCATTGAATTAAAAGAGCAGACTGGTTGATTTAAAAGAGGGATAGTGCTTGAAATCATGGTCTTCTTCTGTTAACCATGGTTACCTCCAAGGAAACACGTGCAGTCATCATTGCTTTGAATCAAAAGGGCTTTACAGGCAAGGACATTGCTGTTTGTAAGATTGCCCCTAAATAAACCATTCATCGGATCAAGAACTTCAAGGAGAGAGGTTCAATTGCTGTGAAGAAGCTTCAGGTTTCCCAAGAAAGTCCAGCAAGTGCCAGGACCGTCTCCTAAAGAGGATTCAGCTATAGGATCTATTCAACACCAGTGCAGAGCGTGCTCGGGAATGGCAGCAGGCAGGTGTCAGTGCGTCTGCACGCACAGTGAGGTTTTCGGAGGCTGACCTGGTGTCAAGAAGGGCAGCAAAGAAGCCACTTCTCTCCAAGAAAAACTACCGATATTGTGCAGGAAGTACAGGGATTGGACTGCAGAGGACTGGGGTAAAGTGATTCTCTCTGATGAGGCCTCCTTCAGACTGTTTGGGACATCTGGAATAATGATTGTCCGGAGAAGAAAAGGGCGCGCTGCCATGAGTCCTCTGCATGCCAACAGTAAATCATCCTGAGACCATTCATGTGTGGGCTCGCTCACAATTTTGCCTAAGAACACTTCCAAGAATGAGATCTAACCATCCTCCAAGAGCAACTTCTCCCAACCATCCAGGGGCAATTTTGTGATGAACCAAGCTTTTTCCAGCATGATGGACCATGTCACGAGGCAAAAGTGACAACTAAGTGGCTCGGTGAACAAAACATTGACATTTTGGGTTCATGGCCAGGAAACTCTCCAGATCTACAAAAACACAGAAATTATGATTGGAGAAGGGGAGAGGACTAACTAAAAATCATATTTGGGATGAAATCAGAGAATTGTCTACTTACATTGGTGAATAAATTCTCAGTATTCCCCTCTCTATGCTGGTGTCATGTGCAGGGCCGGCCTGATGTTGGTTGGTGCCCTGTGCAATATCTTCTAAGGATGACCACCCTTGTGATTTACCAAATAATCATACAGTCCTCAAACATGATTGCCCATTTAATAAGTGTAGCAGCCTTTACAGAGGTTTGGACACCAAGATTTGGATTGGGGGTGCAAGCTGTAGCTGCTCAGGGCATTAAGGTCAGTGGGGCCCCCTTCAGTAGTGACCAGTAATGCGCCCTGTACCACCGCACAGGTTGCACAACCCTAAAGCTGGCCCTGGTCGTAGGTGTGACCCTGTGTAACTAAGACATAAATATATATATATATACACACACTCACACACTCATATACACAACGATGATCACACTGTACCTGTCAAGAGCTGGCGTCAGGCGGTATTCTTTCGTAGCGGACAAGATTGCTTTGATTAGGTTATCTGTACAATAGAAAGAATGTAATGTGATGTTAAGAGATAAAACAAAAGTAACAAGCAAAGAAGAGGCTTACGGTCAAATCAGCGGAGATACAATGTCAGCAGGATCTTTCTACACCTGCATAGATTGTCAGCTCCTCGGGGCAGCCGAGCCTGTCACCTCTTGAATTCTGAGCCCTCAATGTAGACCTGACACATGCAGCTCGACCCGTATAATCTCATGGAGATTACAAACACTTTACAGAAATCACAGCCTTAATTCCATGTCGTATATTTATGGGAAACTCACATTTCATTGAAATGAGGAACGCCCTTTACCAGCAGGAGCATGACAGAGGCGATGTCAAGGAAGGGGCTGACTGCAAGTATCGGCAGAGGGTGAACCCCAATATTTAATAGGGAGCTGGAGGATAAATATCTGCTTACTATACAATCTCAGCCAGCTCCCATGACTAATACACAGTTTGTGGTCCGCTGTATATATATATATCTTCTATTCACAAATATGTACGTTAATAGGACTTGTATAATCAGCGGGTCCTAACAATACCGTAAAATGTTCAAATTTGAGGACCTACTGCAGTTATTCAAACATTATATCATCCTTTGCAACCAATTGTTTTGTTACTCCAATGCATCTGAAATAAGAAAGAACTTTGCAAACCATCTGCTCCTATGCAGACCTATGTGTCACCGTGGTAACAGACTACAAACAAACACTGTGTAGTCTGATGGTGCAGTCATGTGTTACTCCAGTCCCTCCATCTCCTACCTAAAGACAGTAGACCAGAAAAAAGATGGAAGAGATTAAAACATGACTGCAAGATCAGACCACACAGGGTTTGTAGTGTTTGCAAATGAACTGTCTACACAAGACCAGGAGATTTTGAACCAAGAGTATTTGCAAAATTGCTTTATTTTTTGTTTTAGATGTGTTGGAGCAAAGACAAATGAAGCATATGACACAGGCTTAGGCCCCATGAACACGACCATAATTTTCATCCGTAATTATGGAATCCATAATTGCGGATGAAATTGCGGACCCTGTCCCGCAAAATGAGAACATGTCTTGTTCCTGTCTGCAATTGCGGCACGGACTCGCTAGTAGAAGTCTATGGGCGGTTCCGCAATTGCTGATGGCTACAAATTTGTATTCTTAACAGTTGGATCGGTATTTGCGGACAGTAAAAATTATTACGGTCGTGTGAATGAGGCCTTAAAGTCTGTAAACCTTTGAAAGGGATTTTTTTTTATTTTTTTTCATAAAAAGGTCAATCAGTGTGATTGGTGCAACTTTATAATTCGTTTTTATTAAAAATTATTTGAGATACAGCTTCTCTGTATTCTCTATACAGAGCAGCTGTATCGTTCCCTAAATCCTTTTCCCGTTAGTCCTGCGGAACTGACGGGTTCAGTGAAAACTTAGATGTGATAGATTACAGGTGGATCCTGATCCGCTGTTAGGGTATGTTCACACTACAGCGTCCGTTACGGCCGAAATTACGGGGCTGTTTTCAGGAGAAAACAGCCTCGTCATTTCAGCCGTAACGGCATGTGCAGGCGCTTGAACGCCGTGTCCAATACGGACGTAACTGGAGCTGGTTTTCCATGGAGTCCATGGAAAACGACTCCATTTACATCTGAAGAAGTGACATGACACTTCTTTGACGCGGGCGTCTTTTTTACGCCACGCCTTTTGACAGCGGGGCGTAAAAAAAATGACCGTCTGAACAGAACATCGTAAGACCCATTCTAATGAATGGGCAGATGTTTGCCGACGCTATTGAGGCGCATTTTCGGATGTAATTCGGGGCTAAAACGCCCGAATTACATTCGTAAATAGTGTGTGTGAACATACCCTAACTGAACCCGTCAGGTTCGCGGGAATGACGGATTCAGGTCTTATCGAACGATACTGCTGCTCTGTATAGAGAATACAGAGCAGCTGTATCTCAAAAAGTAAAAATAATTTTGAATAAAATCTAATTAGAAAGTTGCACCAATCACACGGATTGACCTTTTTATTAAAAAACAAAAAAAAATCCCTTTCATAGCTGTACCTAAACTTTAAAACAATACTTTGATTAGAAAAGTTGCCCAGGAGCTTCATAATAACCGGTTCAAATATATTAATAAATCCTTCCCCCCAATGTTCTTAGTGAAATTAGTGGATCAGGGTGTAACGATGTCCATGTCCCCTCATTGCCACATTCCATTAGGAGTGTAAACTGAGGGATGTGGCTTCTGGGAAGTCTCAGAGCGAGGAGCGGCGGTGACACAAAGCTACAAAGTGCTGGAGACGCAGCCACATAAATCACATTAATATTGTCTTTCTGGTCGTGATGAAGTTAATGAACATTCCTGCGCTGACCCCGCGGGCGTGCCAGGCTGAATGCAAAACAACTGAATGGAGAGTAGATCCTGGATCCAGCATACGGTGGCCCATATAAATTATGCACGTTAAGTATAAACTGCAGCAAAAAAGTCGCTAATGATGATCTGCAACCAACGTGGTGACATTTGTGACTTTGGTCGTTGCTTGCCAAATTTGAAAAATGATTAGTAAGGCTGGGTTCACACTGAGTTTTTTGCAGGCAGATTCTCCTCTGCCTGCACGACGATTTTTGCTGCGTTTTTCGCCCGTGGCCATTGATTGCCGTGGGCATAAAACGCCGCGAAATACACTTTCTCTGCCTCCCATTGAAGTCAATGGGAGGTCAGAGGCGTAAACGCCCGAAGATAGGGCATGTCCCTTCTTTCTCCCGCGAGACGGTTTTACCGCTCGCGGGAAAAAGACGCCTCCGCCTCCCATTGATGGGAGGCATTTTTGGGCCATTTTTGATGAGATTTCCGTGCCAAAAAACTCGTTAAAAAACTCTGTGTGAACATAGCCTAAAGGGGACGTGGTCTCCAAAAAGACGGACTTTCATTAAGAGAAATAGGTGAAAATAGCACAAATTTTGTGCATAGATTACATGTGTGCCTTTTACGGAATTTTGCACAAATTTGGGTTGCACGATGCATTGAAATATTGATACTATTTCGATGCCGTGTACCCTGAACCGGTTCAATACCGTTAATTCATGTATTTCGATACTAAGCTGTGTAATACAGCCATTTCCCCACTACTGACAACAAGTGCGCGCGCGCGGTCAGCATGAGGTGATGCAGCCGGCGCTGCACTAATGAGTGACGACACTGAAGACGGAGAATAGGGTCATCACGATACCAGAATTTGGACTTCGATAACGATACTTCGTGTAGTATTGCGATTTTCGATACCAAAACGATACTTTGCCAACAATAATAAAAAAAAAAGTTCTTACATTTTCTGATGTGAGGCGCGAGGTGTGATGAATTTTGAATGTGCCTCACATTAATAGTAATTAACCCCATCATGTTTCTAAGTCATAATGGACAGCATTGGGGTAACGTGTAAGGTACATGATGGGGTTAATTATTATTAATGTGAGGCACATGGAGGTTAAATTCATCGCACCTCGCGCCTCACATTAATAAGTGAAAAGTTTTTATTTTATTTTTTTACTGCGTACACATCATGACGCAAATAATTTGTTGTGAAGGTTATTACGGCCGCGCCAATACTGAATATGTGTGTGTTTTTTTTTAAATTTAACATCACTTTATGTTATTACTTTTTTATTTTTAAACTTTAATGTACTGGCATATATCTATATACTGATAGTAATGTACTGATATATACAATGAAGGAAATAAGTATTTGATCCCTTGCTGATTTTGTAAATTTGCCCACTGTCAAAGACATGAACAGTCTAGAATTTTTAGGCTAGGTTAATTTTACCAGTCAGAGAGAGATTATATAAAATATAAAAAAAAATCACATTGTCAAAATGATATATATTTATTTGCATTGTGCACAGAGAAATAAGTATGTGACCCCCTACCAACCATTAAGAGTTCAGCCTCCTCCAGACCAGTTACACGCTCCAAATCAACTTGGTGCCTGCATTAAAGACAGCTCTTACATGGTCACCTGTATAAGAGACTCCTGTCCACAGACTCAATGATCAGTCTGACTCTAACCTCTACAACATGGGCAAGACCAAAGAGCTTTCTAAGGATGTCAGGGACAAGATCATAGACCTGCACAAGGCTGGAATGGGCTACAAAACCATAAGTAAGACGCTGGGTGAGAAGGAGACAACTGTTGGTGCAATAGTAAGAAAATGGAAGACATACAAAATGACTGTCAATCGACATCGATCTGGGGCTCCATGCAAAATCTCACCTCGTGGGGTATCCTTGATCCTGAGGAAGGTGAGAGCTCAGCCGAAAACTACACGGGGGGAACTTGTTAATGATCTCAAGGCAGCTGGGACCACAGTCACCAAGAAAACCATTGGTAACACATTACGCCGTAATGGATTAAAATCCTGCAGTGCCCGCAAGGTCCCCCTGCTCAAGAAGGCACATGTACAGGCCCATCTGAAGTTTGCAAATGAACATCTGGATGATTCTGAGAGCGATTGGGAGAAGGTGCTGTGGTCAAATGAGACTAAAATTGAGCTCTTTGGCATTAACTCAACTCACCGTGTTTGGAGGAAGAGAAATGCTGCCTATGACCCAAAGAACACCGTCCCCACTGTCAAGCATGGAGGTGGAAACATTATGTTTTGGGGGTGTTTCTCTGCTAAGGGCACAGGACTACTTCACCGCATCAATGGGAGAATGGATGGAGCCATGTACCGTCAAATCCTGAGTGACAATCTCCTTCCCTCCACCAGGACATTAAAAATGGCTCGTGGCTGGGTCTTCCAGCACGACAATGACCCGAAACATACAGCCAAGGCAACAAAGGAGTGGCACGAAAAGAAGCACATTAAGGTCATGGAGTGGCCTAACCAGTCTCCAGACCTTAATCCCATCGAAAACTTATGGAGGGAGCTGAAGATCCGAGTTGCCAAGCGACAGCCTCGAAATCTTAATGATTTACAGATGATCTGCAAAGAGGAGTGGGCCAAAATTCCATCTAACATGTGTGCAAACCTCATCATCAACTACAAAAAACTTCTGACTGCTGTGCTTGCCAACAAGGGTTTTGCCACCAAGTATTAAGTCTTGTTTGCCAAAGGGATCAAATACTTATTTCTCTGTGCACAATGCAAATAAATATATTTAATTTGGACAATGTGATTTTCTGTTTTTTTTTTTTTTTTATATAATCTATCTCTCACTGGTAAAATTAACCTAGCCTAAAAATTCTAGACTGTTCATGACTTTGACAGTGGGCAAACTTACAAAATCAGCAAGGGATCAAATACTTATTTCCTTCACTGTATCTATATACTGATAGTAATGTACTGGCCTATATCTATATACGGATAGTACACAGGCAGTTGTTAGGACAGACCTAAGTATGCCCTAACTGGAAATATGCCCCTTCTCATTTTCCCCTTAAATGCTGCGGTGGCGGCGAGCTTTGACCGCAGCATCAGGGGAATAGTGTCAGAGATGAGAGGTTTCTCTGATCTCCGCCGTTTGGCTGGGTTCACACGTGGCGGAATTTCACTTAAATTCCGCTGCGGACACTCCGCAGCGTTAATCCGCAGCGGAGCCGTTTGTCCATTGACTTACACTTTAATTTAGCAGTGTTCGTTTAGACGAGGCGTAAAATTCCGCTGCGGAGCATAGGCTGCGGAGCGGAATTTGGTGTCCGCAGCATGCTCTGTCTGTTGCGGAGCAGTGGCGGACTCATGGCGGAATTTCTCCATTGACTTCAATGGAGAGTCAAAATTCTGCAATGAAGTCCGCAGATCTTATGTGTGCTGCGGAGCGTATTGGTTTTACTACCATGACATTTCTTCATTCTGGCTGGACCTATGTATTTCTAGGTCTACAGCCAGACTGAGGAAGTCAATGGGGCTCCCGTAATGACGGGAGCGTTGCTAGGAGACGTCTGTAAATAGTCACTGTCCAGGGTGCTGAAAGAGTTAAGCGATCGGCAGTAACTGTTTCTGCACCCGGGACAGTGACTACCGATCTCAATATACATGTATCTGTAAAAAAATATATAAGTTCATACTTACCGAGAACTCCCTGCGTCTGTCTCCAGTCCGGCCTCCCAGGATGACGTTTCAGTCTAAGTGACGGCTGCAGCCAATCACAGGCCAAGCACAGGCTGCAGCGGTCACATGGACTGGCGCGTCATCCAGGGAGGTCGGGCTGGATGCCGAAAGAGGGACGCGTCACCAAGACAACGGCCGGTAAGTATGAAAATCGTTTACTTTCACTAGGGAAAGTGCTGTCCCTTCTCTCTATCCTGCACTGATAGGGAGAAGGGAAGCACTTTTCCCGCAGTCCGCAGCAGCTAGTCCGCATCAATGTACTGCACATTTTGTGCAGATCCGCAGCAGAATCTGCAACGCAGATTCTGTGCGGCATTGATGCGGACAGTTGCGGAGGAAATCCGCCACGTGTGGTCATGCCCTTAGAGCGGGGCTGCGGCTGTTTAATATAGCCATTGCCCCGCTCCTGAGTCCTGACAAATGCGCACGCGGTCAGCATGATGTGATGCAGCCGGCGCTGCACTCATGAGCGGTGGCACTGTAGACAGAACATGTGGGTGTTTTGTAGTGCACCCGCCTTGTTCTGTCTTTAGTGCCGCCGCTCATTAGTGCAGCGCTGGTCGCATCACATCATGCTGACCGCGCACGCACTTGTCAGGACTCAGGAGCGGGGAAATGACTGTATCACACAGCCGCAGCCCCGCTCTCATACATTCATGTGTTACAATGCTGAGCTGTGCGGCGGCACAGCTTAGTATTGAAATACATAAAATAACGGTATCGAACCGTTTGAGGGTGCTTGGTATCGAAACAGTATCGAAGTTTCGATGCATCGTGCATCCCTAACAGAGAACATGGCGGGCATACTGCGAAACACCCCCATGTTCTCTGTCTGCAGCGCCACCCGCATCACCACATGCTGACCGCAGAATTCAAGGGGTAAATGAGAAGGGGGATGCCCTTTGGATCACGTCACAGGGAATTCCTGTGACACGATCGAGGGACATACCATATATGGGCAGACAGCCCAGGGTTCATTGAAGGACCCCAGGGCTGTCTGACCATATTTCCTGTTAGGGCATAATAGGACTGTCCTAACAACTGCCTGTGTACTCTCAGTATATAGATATATGACAGTACATTAAAGTTTAAAAATAAAAAAGTTTAAAAAAATGTTGAATTAAAAAAAAAAAATTTAAAACAACAACACACATTTTTTACAATAAACATTAAATTGAGCCAGTAGGTAGATTTCAGACTACCACAGACTCCAATAGACAATGCAGCTAAACTACAGTCAGTGATCATGATAAAAAAGCGGCTGACATTGAAGACAATATATAGCAGGAAAGTATTTGCTTGTAACAGGTAATGTAGCCAGAGCCAGATGTGAGAAGACTGGAGTATATACTTCGGACCCTGCGAAAGATGGCGTGCAATGACTGCCCAGTCCTATGATGAAGCTGCACTGGAAGCCTGCCTGCTGCTCTGATGAATCATCTCACTGCTCCCTGAACCATTTCATCCACATCATTAAATAATTTCTCCTATTTTGTTTTGTTTGCCGAAAAATAACACAATCTTAAGTGGAATTCTTACAGGGAAATACCCATCTTTCACCCGGCCACCCTCAGGCAGGGGATAGAGACAAAACCTGAGCACCTAATAGCAGGGTGACGTTTCAGAGCGGAGCTGTCAGACTCCTGTCCTCACTCTGTGCTTACCGGTATCTGCTGATCTATAACTAATATCTGCTGATCTATAACTAATATCTGCTGATCTATAGCTAATATCTGCTGATCTATAACTAATATCTGCTGATCTATAACTAATATCTGCTGATCTATAACTAATATCTGCTGATCTATAACTAATATCTGCTGATCTATAACTGGTATCTGCTGATCTATAACTAATATCTGCTGATCTATAACTAATATCTGCTGATCTATAACTGGTATCTGCTGATCTATAACTAATATCTGCTGATCTATAACTAATATCTGCTGATCTATAACTAATATCTGCTGATCTATAACTAATATCTGCTGTTCTATAACTAATATCTGCTGATCTATAACTAATATCTGATGATCTATAACTAATATCTGCTGATCTATAGCTAATATCTGCTGATCTATAACTGGTATCTGCTGATCTATAGCTAATATCTGCTGATCTATAACTAATATCTGCTGATCTATAGCTAATATCTGCTGATCTATAACTAATATCTGCTGATCTATAACTAATATCTGATCTATAGCTAATATCTGCTGATCTATAACTAATATCTGCTGATCTATAACTAATATCTGCTGATCTATAGCTAATATCTGCTGATCTATAACTAATATCTGCTGATCTATAGCTGGTATCTGCTGATCTATAACTAATATCTGCTGATCTATAACTAATATCTGCTGATCAATAACTGGTATCTGCTGATCTATAACTAATATCTGCTGATCTATAACTGGTATCTGCTGATCTATAACTAATATCTGCTGATCTATAACTAATATCTGCTGATCTATAACTGGTATCTGCTGATCTATAACTAATATCTGCTGATCTATAACTAATATCTGCTGATCTATAACTAATATCTGCTGTTCTATAACTAATATCTGCTGATCTATAACTAATATCTGATGATCTATAACTAATATCTGCTGATCTATAGCTAATATCTGCTGATCTATAACTGGTATCTGCTGATCTATAGCTAATATCTGCTGATCTATAACTAATATCTGCTGATCTATAGCTAATATCTGCTGATCTATAACTAATATCTGCTGATCTATAACTAATATCTGCTGATCTATAGCTAATATCTGATGATCTATAACTGATATCTGCTGATCTATAACTAATATCTGCTGATCTATAACTAATATCTGCTGTTCTATAACTAATATCTGCTGATCTATAGCTAATATCTTCTGATCTATAACTAATATCTGCTGATCTATAGCTAATATCTGCTGTTCTATAACTAATATCTGCTGATCTATAACTAATATCTGCTGTTCTATAACTAATATCTGCTGATCTATAGCTAATATCTGCTGATCTATAACTAATATCTGCTGATCTATAACTGGTATCTGCTGATCTATAGCTAATATCTGCTGATCTATAACTAATATCTGCTGATCTATAACTAATATCTGATGATCTATAACTAATATCTGCTGATCTATAGCTAATATCTGCTGATCTATAACTGGTATCTGCTGATCTATAGCTAATATCTGCTGATCTATAACTAATATCTGCTGATCTATAACTAATATCTGCTGATCTACAACTAATATCTGCTGATCTATAACTAATATCTGCTGATCTATAACTAATATCTGCTGATCTACAACTAATATCTGCTGATCTATAACTAATATCTGCTGATCTATAAATAATATCTGCTGATCTATAGCTAATATCTGCTGAGCTATAACTAATATCTGCTGATCTATAACTAATATCTGCTGATCTATAACTAATATCTGCTGATCTATAGCTAATATCTGATGATCTATAACTGATATCTGCTGATCTATAACTAATATCTGCTGATCTATAGCTAATATCTGCTGATCTATAACTAATATCTGCTGATCTATAACTAATATCTGCTGATCTATAGCTGGTATCTGCTGATCTATAACTAATATCTGCTGATCTATAACTAATATCTGCTGATCTATAACTAATATCTGCTGATCTATAACTGGTATCTGCTGATCTATAACTAATATCTGCTGATCTATAACTAATATCTGCTGATCTATAACTAATATCTGCTGATCTATAGCTAATATCTGCTGATCTATAACTAATATCTGCTGATCTATAACTAATATCTGCTGATCTATAGCTAATATCTGCTGATCTATAACTAATATCTGCTGATCTATAACTAATATCTGCTGATCTATAACTAATATCTGCTGATCTATAGCTAATATCTGATGATCTATAACTGATATCTGCTGATCTATAACTGATATCTGCTGATCTATAACTAATATCTGCTGTTCTATAACTAATATCTGCTGATCTATAACTAATATCTGCTGATCTATAACTAATATCTGCTGATCTATAACTAATATCTGCTGATCTATAGCTAATATCTGCTGATCTATAACTAATATCTGCTGATCTATAACTAATATCTGCTGATCTATAACTAATATCTGCTGATCTATAACTAATATCTGCTGATCTATAACTGGTATCTGCTGATCTATAACTAATATCTGCTGATCTATAACTAATATCTGCTGATCTATAACTAATATCTGCTGATCTATAGCTAATATCTGCTGATCTATAACTAATATCTGCTGATCTATAACTAATATCTGCTGATCTATAGCTAATATCTGCTGATCTATAACTAATATCTGCTGATCTATAACTGGTATCTGCTGATCTATAACTAATATCTGCTGATCTATAACTAATATCTGCTGATCTATAACTAATATCTGCTGATCTATAGCTAATATCTGCTGATCTATAACTAATATCTGCTGATCTATAACTAATATCTGCTGATCTATAGCTAATATCTGCTGATCTATAACTAATATCTGCTGATCTATAACTAATATCTGCTGATCTATAACTAATATCTGCTGTTCTATAACTAATATCTGCTGATCTATAGCTAATATCTGCTGATCTATAGCTAATATCTGCTGATCTATAACTAATATCTGCTGATCTATAACTAATATCTGCTGATCTATAACTAATATCTGATGATCTATAACTAATATCTGCTGATCTATAGCTAATATCTGCTGATCTATAACTGGTATCTGCTGATCTATAGCTAATATCTGCTGATCTATAACTAATATCTGCTGATCTATAGCTAATATCTGCTGATCTATAACTAATATCTGCTGATCTATAACTAATATCTGCTGATCTATAACTAATATCTGATGATCTGTAACTAATATCTGCTGATCTATAGCTAATATCTGCTGATCTATAACTGGTATCTGCTGATCTATAACTAATATCTGCTGATCTATAACTAATATCTGCTGATCTATAACTAATATCTGCTGATCTATAACTAATATCTGCTGATCTATAGCTAATATCTGCTGATCTATATCTAATATCTGCTGATCTATAGCTGGTATCTGCTGATCTATAACTAATATCTGCTGATCTATAACTAATATCTGCTGATCTATAGCTAATATCTGCTGATCTATAGCTAATATCTGCTGATCTATAACTAATATCTGCTGATCTATAACTAATATCTGCTGATCTATAGCTGGTATCTGCTGATCTATAACTAATATCTGCTGATCTATAACTAATATCTGATGATCTATAACTAATATCTGCTGATCTATAGCTAATATCTGCTGATCTATAGCTAATATCTGCTGATCTATAACTAATATCTGATGATCTATAACTAATATCTGCTGATCTATAACTAATATCTGATGATCTATAACTAATATCTGCTGATCTATAACTAATATCTGATGATCTATAACTAATATCTGCTGATCTATAACTAATATCTGATGATCTATAACTAATATCTGCTGATCTATAACTAATATCTGATGATCTATAACTAATATCTGCTGATCTATAACTAATATCTGCTGATCTATAACTAATATCTGCTGATCTATAACTGGTATCTGCTGATCTATAACTAATATCTGCTGATCTATAGCTGGTATCTTCTGATCTACAACTAATATCTGCTGATCTATAACTAATATCTGCTGATCTATAGCTAATATCTGCTGATCTATAACTAATATCTGCTGATCTATAACTAATATCTGCTGATCTATAACTAATATCTGCTGATCTATAGCTAATATCTGCTGATCTACAACTAATATCTGCTGATCTATAGCTGGTATCTGCTGATCTATAACTAATATCTGCTGATCTATAGCTAATATCTGCTGATCTATAACTAATATCTGCTGATCTATAGCTAATATCTCCTAATCTATAACTAATATCTGCTGATCTATAGCTAATATCTCCTAATCTATAACTAATATCTGCTGATCTATAACTAATATCTGCTGTTCTATAACTAATATCTGCTGATCTATAGCTAATATCTGCTGATCTATAACTAATATCTGCTGATCTATAACTAATATCTGCTGATCTATAACTAATATCTGCTTATCAATAGCTAATATCTGCTGATCTATAACTAATATCTGCTGATCTATAACTAATATCTGCTGATCTATAACTAATATCTGCTGATCTATAGCTAATATCTGCTGATCTATAACTAATATCTGCTGATCTATAACTAATATCTGCTGTTCTATAACTAATATCTGCTGATCTATAACTAATATCTGCTGATCTATAACTAATATCTGCTGATCTATAGCTAATATCTGCTGAGCTATAACTAATATCTGCTGATCTATAACTAATATCTGCTTATCTATAACTAATATCTTCTGATCTATAGCTAATATCTGCTGATCTATAACTAATATCTGCTGATCTACAAATAATATCTTCTGATCTATAGCTGGTATCTACTGATCTATAGCTAATATCTGCTGATCTATAACTAATATCTGCTGATCTATAACTAATATCTGATGATCTATAACTAATATCTGCTGATCTATAGCTAATATCTGCTGATCTATAAGTAATATCTGCTGATCTATAGCTAATATCTGCTGATCTATAGCTGGTATCTGCTGATCTATAACTAATATCTGATGATCTATAACTAATATCTGCTGATCTATAACTAATATCTGCTGATCTATAGCTAATATCTGCTGATCTATAACTAATATCTGCTGATCTATAGCTGGTATCTGCTGATCTATAACTGATATCTGCTGATCTATAACTAATATCTGCTGATCTATAGCTAATATCTGCTGATCTATAACTAATATCTGCTGATCTATAACTAATATCTGATGATCTACAGCTAATATCTGCTGATCTATAACTAATATCTGCTGATCTATAACTAATATCTGCTGATCTATAACTAATATCTGCTGAACTATAGCTAATATCTGCTGATCTATAACTAATATCTGCTGATCTATAGATGGTTTCTGCTGATCTATAACTAATATCTGCTGATCTATAACTAATATCTGCTGATCTACAACTAATATCTGCTGATCTATAGATGGTTTCTGCTGATCTATAACTAATATCTGCTGATCTATAACTAATATCTGCTGATCTATAGCTGGTATCTGCTGATCTATAGCTAATATTTTCTGATCTATAATTAAAATCTGCTGATCTATAACTAATATCTGCTGATCTATAACTAATATCTGCTGTTCTATAACTAATATCTGCTGATCTATAACTAATATCGGCTGATCTATAACTAATATCTGCTGATCTATAACTAATATCTGCTGATCTATAGCTAATATCTGCTGATCTATAGCTAATATCTGCTGATCTATAGCTAATATCTGCTGATCTATAACTAATATCTGCTGATCTATAACTAATATCTGCTGTTCTATAACTAATATCTGCTGATCTATAGCTGGTATCTGCTGATCTATAACTAATATCTGCTGATCTATAGCTAATATCTGCTGATCTATAGCTAATATCTGCTGATCTACAACTAATATCTGCTGATCTATAGCTAATATCTGCTGATCTATAGCTAATATCTGCTGATCTATAACTAATATCTGCTGATCTATAGCTAATATCTGCTGATCTACAACTAATATCTGCTGATCTATAGCTAATATCTGCTGATCTACAACTAATATCTGCTGATCTATAGCTGGTATCTGCTGATCTATAGCTGGTATCTGCTGATCTATAACTAATATCTGCTGATCTATAACTAATATCTGCTGATCTATAGCTGATATCTGCTGATCTATAGCTAATATCTGCTGATCTATAACTGATATCTGCTGATCTATAACTGATATCTGCTGATCTATAGCTAATATCTGCTGATCTATAACTAATATCTGCTGAGCTATAACTAATATCTGCTGATCTATAGCTGGTATCTGCTGATCTATAACTAATATCTGCTGATCTATAGCTAATATCTGCTGATCTATAACTAATATCTGCTGATCTATAGCTAATATCTGCTGATCTATAACTAATATCTGCTGATCTATAGCTAATATCTGCTGATCTATAACTAATATCTGCTGATCTATAGCTAATATCTGCTGATCTATAACTAATATCTGCTGATCTATAACTAATATCTGCTGATCTATAACTAATATCTGCTGATCTATAGCTGGTATCTGCTGATCTATAACTGATATCTGCTGATCTATAACTAATATCTGCTGATCTATAACTAATATCTGCTGAGCTATAACTAATATCTGCTGAGCTATAACTAATATCTGCTGAGCTATAACTAATATCTGCTGATCTATAACTAATATCTGCTGATCTATAGCTGATATCTGCTGATCTATAGCTGATATCTGCTGAGCTATAGCTGATATCTGCTGATCTATAACTGATATCTGCTGATCTATAGCTGGTATCTGCTGATCTATAGCTAATATCTGCTGATCTATAACTAATATCTGATGATCTATAGCTAATATCTGCTGATCTATAACTAATATCTGCTGATCTATAGCTAATATCTCCTAATCTATAACTAATATCTGCTGATCTATAACTAATATCTGCTGATCTATAGCTAATATTTTCTGATCTATAATTAAAATCTGCTGATCTATAGCTGGTATCTGCTGATCTATAACTAATATCTGCTGATCTATAACTAATATCTGCTGATCTATAACTAATATCTGCTGTTCTATAACTAATATCTGCTGATCTATAGCTAATATCTGCTGATCTATAGCTAATATCTGCTGATCTATAACTAATATCTGCTGATCTATAACTAATATCTGCTGTTCTATAACTAATATCTGCTGATCTATAGCTGGTATCTGCTGATCTATAACTAATATCTGCTGATCTATAGCTAATATCTGCTGATCTATAGCTAATATCTGCTGATCTATAACTAATATCTGCTGATCTATAGCTAATATCTGCTGATCTATAGCTAATATCTGCTGATCTATAACTAATATCTGCTGATCTATAGCTAATATCTGCTGATCTATAACTAATATCTGCTGATCTATAGCTAATATCTGCTGATCTATAGCTAATATCTGCTGATCTATAACTGATATCTGCTGATCTATAACTGATATCTGCTGATCTATAGCTAATATCTGCTGATCTATAACTAATATCTGCTGAGCTATAACTAATATCTGCTGATCTATAACTAATATCTGCTGATCTATATCTAATATCTGCTGATCTATAACTGGTATCTGCTGATCTATAACTAATATCTGCTGATCTATAGCTAATATCTGCTGATCTATAACTAATATCTGCTGATCTATAACTAATATCTGCTGTTCTATAACTAATATCTGCTGATCTATAGCTAATATCTGCTGATCTATAACTAATATCTGCTGATCTATAACTAATATCTGCTGATCTATAGCTAATATCTGCTGATCTATAACTAATATCTGCTGATCTATAGCTAATATCTGCTGATCTATAACTAATATCTGCTGATCTATAACTAATATCTGCTGATCTATAGCTGGTATCTGCTGATCTATAACTGATATCTGCTGATCTATAGCTAATATCTGCTGATCTATAACTAATATCTGCTGATCTATAACTAATATCTGCTGATCTATAACTAATATCTGCTGATCTACAACTAATATCTGCTGATCTATAACTAATATCTGCTGATCTATAACTAATATCTGCTGAGCTATAACTAATATCTGCTGATCTATAACTAATATCTGCTGAGCTATAACTGATATCTGCTGATCTATAGCTGATATCTGCTGATCTATAGCTGATATCTGCTGATCTATAACTGATATCTGCTGATCTATAACTAATATCTGATGATCTATAGCTAATATCTGCTGATCTATAACTAATATCTGCTGATCTATAACTAATATCTGCTGATCTATAGCTAATATCTGCTGATCTACAACTAATATCTGCTGATCTATAGCTAATATCTACTGATCTATAACTAATATCTGCTGATCTATAGCTAATATCTGATGATCTATAACTAATATCTGCTGATCTATAACTAACATCTGCTGATCTATAGCTAATATCTGCTGATCTATAACTAATATCTGATGATCTATAGCTAATATCTGCTGATCTATAACTAATATCTGCTGATCTATAGCTAATATCTCCTAATCTATAACTAATATCTGCTGATCTATAACTAATATCTGCTGATCTATAGCTGGTATCTGCTGATCTATAGCTAATATTTTCTGATCTATAATTAAAATCTGCTGATCTATAGCTGGTATCTGCTGATCTATAACTAATATCTGCTGATCTATAACTAATATCTGCTGATCTATAACTAATATCTGCTGTTCTATAACTAATATCTGCTGATCTATAGCTAATATCTGCTGATCTATAGCTAATATCTGCTGATCTATAGCTAATATCTGCTGATCTATAACTAATATCTGCTGATCTATAACTAATATCTGCTGTTCTATAACTAATATCTGCTGATCTATAGCTGGTATCTGCTGATCTATAACTAATATCTGCTGATCTATAGCTAATATCTGCTGATCTATAGCTAATATCTGCTGATCTATAACTAATATCTGCTGATCTATAGCTAATATCTGCTGATCTATAGCTAATATCTGCTGATCTATAACTAATATCTGCTGATCTATAGCTAATATCTGCTGATCTATAACTAATATCTGCTGATCTATAGCTAATATCTGCTGATCTATAGCTAATATCTGCTGATCTATAACTGATATCTGCTGATCTATAACTGATATCTGCTGATCTATAGCTAATATCTGCTGATCTATAGCTAATATCTGCTGATCTATAACTAATATCTGCTGATCTATAACTAATATCTGCTGTTCTATAACTAATATCTGCTGATCTATAGCTAATATCTGCTGATCTATAACTAATATCTGCTGATCTATAACTAATATCTGCTGATCTATAACTAATATCTGCTGATCTATAGCTAATATCTGCTGATCTATAACTAATATCTGCTGATCTATAGCTAATATCTGCTGATCTATAACTAATATCTGCTGATCTATAACTAATATCTGCTGATCTATAGCTGGTATCTGCTGATCTATAACTGATATCTGCTGATCTATAGCTAATATCTGCTGATCTATAACTAATATCTGCTGATCTATAACTAATATCTGCTGATCTATAACTAATATCTGCTGATCTACAACTAATATCTGCTGATCTATAACTAATATCTGCTGATCTATAACTAATATCTGCTGAGCTATAACTAATATCTGCTGATCTATAACTAATATCTGCTGAGCTATAACTGATATCTGCTGATCTATAGCTGATATCTGCTGATCTATAGCTGATATCTGCTGATCTATAACTGATATCTGCTGATCTATAACTAATATCTGATGATCTATAGCTAATATCTGCTGATCTATAACTAATATCTGCTGATCTATAACTAATATCTGCTGATCTATAGCTAATATCTGCTGATCTACAACTAATATCTGCTGATCTATAGCTAATATCTACTGATCTATAACTAATATCTGCTGATCTATAGCTAATATCTGATGATCTATAACTAATATCTGCTGATCTATAACTAACATCTGCTGATCTATAACTAATATCTGATGATCTATAGCTAATATCTGATGATCTATAACTAATATCTGCTGATCTATAACTAATATCTGCTGATCTATAACTAATATCTGATGATCTATAGCTAATATCTGCTGATCTATAACTAATATCTGCTGATCTATAACTAATATCTGCTGATCTATAGCTAATATCTGCTGATCTATAACTAATATCTGATGATCTATAGCTAATATCTGCTGATCTATAACTAATATCTGCTGATCTATAACTAATATCTGATCTATAGCTAATATCTGCTGATCTATAACTAATATCTGCTGATCTATAACTAATATCTGCTGATCTATAGCTAATATCTGCTGATCTATAACTAATATCTGCTGATCTATAACTAATATCTGCTGATCTATAACTAATATCTGCTGTTCTATAACTAATATCTGCTGATCTATAGCTAATATCTGCTGATCTATAACTAATATCTGCTGATCTATAACTGGTATCTGCTGATCTATAACTAATATCTGCTGATCTATAGCTAATATCTGCTGTTCTATAACTAATATCTGATGATCTATAACTAATATCTGGTGATCTATAACTAATATCTGCTGATCTACAACTAATATCTGCTGATCTATAACTAATATCTGCTGATCTATAACTAATATCTGCTGAGCTATAACTAATATCTGCTGATCTATAACTAATATCTGCTGAGCTATAACTGATATCTGCTGATCTATAGCTGATATCTGCTGATCTATAGCTAATATCTGCTGATCTATAACTAATATCTGCTGATCTATAACTAATATCTGCTGATCTACAACTAATATCTGCTGATCTATAGCTAATATCTGCTGATCTACAACTAATATCTGCTGATCTATAGCTAATATCTACTGATCTATAACTAATATCTGCTGATCTATAGCTAATATCTGATGATCTATAACTAATATCTGCTGATCTATAACTAACATCTGCTGATCTATAACTAATATCTGATGATCTATAGCTAATATCTGATGATCTATAACTAATATCTGCTGATCTATAACTAATATCTGCTGATCTATAACTAATATCTGATGATCTATAGCTAATATCTGCTGATCTATAACTAATATCTGCTGATCTATAACTAATATCTGCTGATCTATAGCTAATATCTGCTGATCTATAACTAATATCTGATGATCTATAGCTAATATCTGCTGATCTATAACTAATATCTGCTGATCTATAACTAATATCTGATCTATAGCTAATATCTGCTGATCTATAACTAATATCTGCTGATCTATAACTAATATCTGCTGATCTATAGCTAATATCTGCTGATCTATAACTAATATCTGCTGATCTATAACTAATATCTGCTGATCTATAACTAATATCTGCTGTTCTATAACTAATATCTGCTGATCTATAGCTGGTATCTGCTGATCTATAACTAATATCTGCTGTTCTATAACTAATATCTGCTGATCTATAGCTAATATCTGCTGATCTATAACTAATATCTGCTGATCTATAACTGGTATCTGCTGATCTATAACTAATATCTGCTGATCTATAGCTAATATCTGCTGTTCTATAACTAATATCTGATGATCTATAACTAATATCTGCTGATCTATAACTAATATCTGCTGAGCTATAACTAATATCTGCTGATCTATAACTAATATCTGCTGATCTATAGCTAATATCTGCTGATCTATAGCTAATATCTGCTGATCTATAACTAATATCTGCTGATCTATAACTAATATCTGCTGTTCTATAACTAATATCTGCTGATCTACAACTAATATCTGCTGTTCTATAACTAATATCTGCTGATCTATAGCTAATATCTGCTGATCTATAACTAATATCTGCTGATCTATAGCTAATATCTGCTGATCTATAGCTAATATCTGCTGATCTATAGCTAATATCTGCTGATCTATAGATGGTTTCTGCTGATCTATAACTAATATCTGCTGATCTATAACTAATATCTGCTGTTCTATAACTAATATCTGCTGATCTACAACTAATATCTGCTGTTCTATAACTAATATCTGCTGATCTACAACTAATATCTGCTGATCTATAACTAATATCTGCTGATCTATAGCTAATATCTGCTGAGCTATAACTAATATCTGCTGATCTATAACTAATATCTGCTGATCTATAGCTAATATCTGCTGATCTATAGCTAATATCTGCTGATCTATAACTAATATCTGCTGATCTATAACTAATATCTGCTGTTCTATAACTAATATCTGCTGATCTACAACTAATATCTGCTGTTCTATAACTAATATCTGCTGATCTATAGCTGGTATCTGCTGATCTATAGCTGGTATCTGCTGATCTATAACTAATATCTGCTGATCTATAGCTAATATCTGCTGATCTATAGCTAATATCTGCTGATCTATAGATGGTTTCTGCTGATCTATAACTAATATCTGCTGATCTATAACTAATATCTGCTGTTCTATAACTAATATCTGCTGATCTACAACTAATATCTGCTGTTCTATAACTAATATCTGCTGATCTACAACTAATATCTGCTGATCTATAACTAATATCTGCTGATCTATAGCTAATATCTGCTGATCTATAACTAATATCTGCTGATCTATAACTAATATCTGCTGATCTATAACTAATATCTGCTGATCTATAACTAATATCTGCTGATCTATAGCTAATATCTGCTGATCTATAACTAATATCTGCTGATCTATAACTAATATCTGCTGATCTATAACTAATATCTGCTGATCTATAACTAATATCTGCTGATCTATAACTAATATCTGCTGATCTATAACTAATATCTGCTGATCTACAACTAATATCTGCTGATCTATAACTAATATCTGCTGATCTATAGCTAATATCTGCTGATCTATAACTAATATCTGCTGATCTATAACTAATATCTGCTGATCTATAACTAATATCTGCTGATCTATAACTAATATCTGCTGATCTATAGCTAATATCTGCTGATCTATAACTAATATCTGCTGATCTATAACTAATATCTGCTGATCTATAACTAATATCTGCTGATCTATAACTAATATCTGCTGATCTATAGCTAATATCTGCTGATCTATAACTAATATCTGCTGATCTATAGCTGGTATCTGCTGATCTATAACTAATATCTGCTGTTCTATAACTAATATCTGCTGATCTATAGCTAATATCTGCTGATCTATAACTAATATCTGCTGATCTATAACTGGTATCTGCTGATCTATAACTAATATCTGCTGATCTATAGCTAATATCTGCTGATCTATAACTAATATCTGCTGTTCTATAACTAATATCTGCTGATCTATAACTAATATCTGCTGATCTATAGCTAATATCTGCTGATCTATAGCTAATATCTGCTGTTCTATAACTAATATCTGATGATCTATAACTAATATCTGCTGATCTATAACTAATATCTGCTGAGCTATAACTAATATCTGCTGATCTATAACTAATATCTGCTGATCTATAGCTAATATCTGCTGATCTATAGCTAATATCTGCTGATCTATAACTAATATCTGCTGATCTATAACTAATATCTGCTGTTCTATAACTAATATCTGCTGATCTACAACTAATATCTGCTGTTCTATAACTAATATCTGCTGATCTATAGCTAATATCTGCTGATCTATAACTAATATCTGCTGATCTATAGCTAATATCTGCTGATCTATAGCTAATATCTGCTGATCTATAGCTAATATCTGCTGATCTATAGCTAATATCTGCTGATCTATAACTAATATCTGCTGATCTATAGCTAATATCTGCTGATCTATAGCTAATATCTGCTGATCTATAGATGGTTTCTGCTGATCTATAACTAATATCTGCTGATCTATAACTAATATCTGCTGTTCTATAACTAATATCTGCTGATCTACAACTAATATCTGCTGTTCTATAACTAATATCTGCTGATCTATAGCTAATATCTGCTGATCTATAGCTAATATCTGCTGATCTATAACTAATATCTGCTGATCTATAGCTAATATCTGCTGATCTATAGCTAATATCTGCTGATCTATAGATGGTTTCTGCTGATCTATAACTAATATCTGCTGATCTATAACTAATATCTGCTGATCTATAACTAATATCTGCTGATCTACAACTAATATCTGCTGATCTATAGCTAATATCTGCTGATCTATAACTAATATCTGATGATCTATAGCTAATATCTGCTGATCTATAACTAATATCTGCTGATCTATAGCTAATATCTGCTGATCTATAGCTAATATCTGATGATCTATAACTAATATCTGATGATCTATAGCTAATATCTGCTGATCTATAACTAATATCTGCTGATCTATAGCTAATATCTGCTGATCTATAACTAATATCTGCTGATCTATAGCTAATATTTGATGATCTATAGCTAATATCTGCTGATCTATAACTAATATCTGCTGATCTATAACTGATATCTGCTGATCTATAGCTAATATCTGCTGATCTATAACTAATATCTGATGATCTACAACTAATATCTGCTGATCTATAACTAATATCTGATGATCTATAGCTAATATCTGATGATCTATAGCTAATATCTGCTGATCTATAGCTAATATCTGCTGATCTATAACTAATATCTGCTGATCTATAACTAATATCTGCTGATCTATAGCTAATATCTGCTGATCTATAGCTAATATCTGCTGATCTATAGCTAATATCTGCTGATCTATAGCTAATATCTGCTGTTCTATAACTAATATCTGCTGATCTACAACTAATATCTGCTGATCTATAACTAATATCTGCTGTTCTATAGCTAATATCTGCTGTTCTATAACTAATATCTGCTGATCTATAACTAATATCTGCTGATCTATAGCTAATATCTGCTGATCTATAACTAATATCTGCTGATCTATAACTAATATCTGCTGATCTATAGCTAATATCTGCTGATCTATAGCTAATATCTGCTGATCTACAACTAATATCTGCTGTTCTATAACTAATATCTGCTGATCTATAGCTGGTATCTGCTGATCTATAGCTGGTATCTGCTGATCTATAACTAATATCTGCTGATCTATAGCTAATATCTGCTGATCTATAGCTAATATCTGCTGATCTATAGATGGTTTCTGCTGATCTATAACTAATATCTGCTGATCTATAACTAATATCTGCTGTTCTATAACTAATATCTGCTGATCTATAGCTAATATCTGCTGATCTATAACTAATATCTGCTGATCTACAACTAATATCTGCTGTTCTATAACTAATATCTGCTGATCTATAACTAATATCTGATGATCTATAACTAATATCTGCTGATCTATAGCTAATATCTGCTGATCTATAACTAATATCTGCTGATCTATAACTAATATCTGCTGATCTATAACTGATATCTGCTGATCTATAACTAATATCTGCTGATCTATAACTAATATCTGCTGATCTATAACTAATATCTGATGATCTATAACTAATATCTGCTGAGCTATAACTAATATCTGCTGATCTATAGCTAATATCTGCTGATCTATAACTAATATCTGCTGATCTACAACTAATATCTGCTGTTCTATAACTAATATCTGCTGATCTACAACTAATATCTGCTGATCTATAACTAATATCTGCTGATCTATAGCTAATATCTGCTGATCTATAACTAATATCTGCTGATCTATAACTAATATCTGCTGATCTATAACTAATATCTGCTGATCTATAGCTAATATCTGCTGATCTATAACTAATATCTGCTGATCTATAACTAATATCTGCTGATCTATAACTAATATCTGCTGATCTATAACTAATATCTGCTGATCTATAGCTAATATCTGCTGATCTATAACTAATATCTGCTGATCTATAGCTGGTATCTGCTGATCTATAACTAATATCTGCTGTTCTATAACTAATATCTGCTGATCTATAGCTAATATCTGCTGTTCTATAACTAATATCTGCTGATCTATAACTAATATCTGCTGATCTATAGCTAATATCTGCTGATCTATAACTAATATCTGCTGATCTATAACTGGTATCTGCTGATCTATAACTAATATCTGCTGATCTATAACTAATATCTGCTGATCTATAGCTAATATCTGCTGATCTATAACTAATATCTGCTGTTCTATAACTAATATCTGCTGATCTATAACTAATATCTGCTGATCTATAGCTAATATCTGCTGATCTATAGCTAATATCTGCTGTTCTATAACTAATATCTGATGATCTATAACTAATATCTGCTGATCTATAACTAATATCTGCTGAGCTATAACTAATATCTGCTGATCTATAACTAATATCTGCTGATCTATAGCTAATATCTGCTGATCTATAGCTAATATCTGCTGATCTATAACTAATATCTGCTGATCTATAACTAATATCTGCTGTTCTATAACTAATATCTGCTGATCTACAACTAATATCTGCTGTTCTATAACTAATATCTGCTGATCTATAGCTAATATCTGCTGATCTATAACTAATATCTGCTGATCTATAGCTAATATCTGCTGATCTATAGCTAATATCTGCTGATCTATAGCTAATATCTGCTGATCTATAGCTAATATCTGCTGATCTATAACTAATATCTGCTGATCTATAGCTAATATCTGCTGATCTATAACTAATATCTGCTGATCTACAACTAATATCTGCTGATCTATAACTGATATCTGCTGTTCTATAACTAATATCTGCTGATCTATAGCTAATATCTGCTGATCTATAACTAATATCTGCTGATCTATAGCTAATATCTGCTGATCTATAGCTAATATCTGCTGATCTATAGCTAATATCTGCTGATCTATAGCTAATATCTGCTGATCTATAACTAATATCTGCTGATCTATAGCTAATATCTGCTGATCTATAGCTAATATCTGCTGATCTATAGATGGTTTCTGCTGATCTATAACTAATATCTGCTGATCTATAACTAATATCTGCTGTTCTATAACTAATATCTGCTGATCTACAACTAATATCTGCTGTTCTATAACTAATATCTGCTGATCTATAGCTAATATCTGCTGATCTATAGCTAATATCTGCTGATCTATAACTAATATCTGCTGATCTATAGCTAATATCTGCTGATCTATAGCTAATATCTGCTGATCTATAGATGGTTTCTGCTGATCTATAACTAATATCTGCTGATCTATAACTAATATCTGCTGATCTATAACTAATATCTGCTGATCTACAACTAATATCTGCTGATCTATAGCTAATATCTGCTGATCTATAACTAATATCTGATGATCTATAGCTAATATCTGCTGATCTATAACTAATATCTGCTGATCTATAGCTAATATCTGCTGATCTATAGCTAATATCTGATGATCTATAACTAATATCTGATGATCTATAGCTAATATCTGCTGATCTATAACTAATATCTGCTGATCTATAGCTAATATCTGCTGATCTATAACTAATATCTGCTGATCTATAGCTAATATTTGATGATCTATAGCTAATATCTGCTGATCTATAACTAATATCTGATGATCTACAACTAATATCTGCTGATCTATAACTAATATCTGATGATCTATAGCTAATATCTGATGATCTATAGCTAATATCTGCTGATCTATAGCTAATATCTGCTGATCTATAACTAATATCTGATGATCTACAACTAATATCTGCTGATCTATAACTAATATCTGATGATCTATAGCTAATATCTGATGATCTATAGCTAATATCTGCTGATCTATAGCTAATATCTGCTGATCTATAACTAATATCTGCTGATCTACAACTAATATCTGCTGATCTATAAGGCTAAGTTCACATCTGCCTCGGAGGCTCCGCTAGAGTTAGTAAAAAATAGCTGTGTTATTTCTTTTGGTGGAGCCACTGACAGAATCCCTACGGAACCCAATGGGTACCGGTCCGTCGGGCACCGTTAGTGCCCGTCATGCATCGGCTCAGGTATTTAAAAAATGTTTTTCTTCTGTTCAGTAAAACGGAAAAGAGGAACGCAGATGTGAGCACAGCCTAACCATTACCTGCTGATCTATAAGTGCTTGTGCACATCATGTTTTGGCTCTACGTATAAGTTTTTTATTTCGGGATCCCTCGGTATACAAAAGCATAACCTACTGCGCCATTCCATCATCCAAAAAAAGCTATGCCGACATATACCAGCTTGTCAGAGGTTAAGAGGACACACTTTTTGCCTTCGTCTGACTATGGAACGCTATGGACACGTTTCGTGTGTACATCGGGAGCTTTCCCTACGTTCAGTCTAAATGTAGGGCAAAAACATGATGTGCACAAGCCCAAACGGTTATCTGCTGGTGGGAAAACGTGTTTCTCCTGGATTATAGCCCTTCATGACCGCAATATGTGTTTTCACGACAGTCATTAACGGCGCTTATGCCACAGCGCTGTGATATAAGCCCTGCACGGGTGTCGGCTGGAGCGTGAGTCGGGCTGTCCAAAGACTGCCAGGCTCCTGCTGTAGCAGATGGGATCGAAGTTTTCTTCAAACCCCCCCTGTTTAACCCCTTAGATGCTGCGGTGAAGAGCGACCAAGTTGTTTTAGATAGAGGGGGCTCCCTCTTCATGCCATTCCTACTCCCGCGATCACAGGGTGCCTATCGTTTTTATGGCAGCCGGAGTCCTAAGGCTGGGTTCACACGACCACATTAACGTCCGTAATGGACGGACGTATTTAGGCCACAAGTCCCGGACCGAACACAGTGCAGGGAGCCGGTGTCCTAGCATCATAGTTAAGTACGACGCTAGGAGTCCCTGCCTCTCCGTGGAACTACTGTCCCGTACTGAAAACATGATTACAGTATGGGACAGTTGTCCAGCAGCGAGGCAGGGACTCCTCCGTCGTACATAACTATGATGCTAGGAGCCCGGCTCCCTGCACTGAGTTCGGTCCGGGACTTCCGGTCGAAATACGTCCGTCCATTACGGACGTTAATGTGGTCGTGTGAACCCAGCCTTACAGTGCCCCCAGGTCTGCCTTCAGTGTATGCCTATTAGGCCCTGCCCAAGGCACAATACACTGCAATACAGAAGTATTACAGTATATTATAAAAGCGATCAAGTGAGCGCATAGTGGAGTGCCCTAGTGGGACTAAAAAAGAACAACGTAAAAAATAGTATCATAAATGAAAAATCCCAAGTAAAAAAATTGAAGACCCACTTTTTCCCCTTGCAAAGTGCGTTATTATAAAAAATACAAAAAAACAAATAAAAAAAAAGGGACAAATAATTGCCATCGCAGCATCCGTAACCTCGCGAACTATAAAACGATTACGTTATTTAACCCGCACGGTGAACGCCGTAAAAAAAATAAATAATTCCAGTATTGTTGTTTTCTGTTCATCCTGTGTACAAAAAGTTGTATGTGCCCTAAAATGGTACCAATAAAAGCTACAAGTCGTCCCGCAAAAAATAAGCCCTCACATAACTACATTGGCGGAAAAATAAAAACGTATGGCTCCTATCAAATGCTCGACACAAAAACAAATACTATTACAGAAAAAGTGTTTTTTATTGTGTAAAAGTATTAAAACATAAAAAAACTATATAAATCTGGTATCGCCGTGATCGTAACAGCCGGCGGCGTAGCGTTATTATGTTATTTATATCACACGTTAAACGGTATAAATTTAAGACGCAAAAAAGAATGGTGAACTTTCAGTTTTTCCCATTACCCTCCAAAAAACAGGCAGCACGGTGGCTCAGGGGGTGGCTCAGGGGGTGGCTCAGGGGGTGGCTCAGGGGGTGGCACTATTGCCCTGCAGTGCCGGGGGCCTTGAGTTCATAACCAACCAAGGACAACATCGGCGTGGAGTTCGTATGTTCTCCCCGTGTTTGCGTGCTCTCCTCCGGGTATTCCGGTTTCCTCCCACACCCCAAAATCATACCGATAGGGAATGGAGATTGTGAGACCCGATGGGGACAGTAGGTAAGGACAGCGCTGTGTTATATGTTGGTGCCATATAAGGCACAGAAATAAAAAAGTTAATCAATAATTTATATACTAGGAAAAAATAACATGAAAATGGCTCTGTCATTAAGACCCAAAATAGGCTGGTCACTAAGAGGTTAATCAGGGTCTGAGTCGTGTCGGCTACCATTCAGTAGATTTGGCTCGCAGTACCTATAATACCTCAACATACAATTTATACGACTTCTGATGAAAAAATAAATGATCTATTTGTTCTCCTGATTTTTATCCATTCAGTTCCGTTCTTTGTGCGTGACACTTAGGGTATGTGCACACACACTAATTACGTCCGTAACTGACGGACGTATTTCGGCCGCAAGTACCGGACCGAACACAGTGCAGGGAGCCGGGCTCCTAGCATCATACTTATGTACGATGCTAGGAGTCCCTGCCTCTCCATGGAACTACTGTCCCGTACTGAAAACATGATTACAGTACGGGACAGTTGTCCTGCAGCGAGGCAGGGACTCCTAGTGCCGTACATAACTATGATGCTAGGAGCCCGGCTCCTTGCACTGAGTTCGGTCCGGGACATGCGGCCGAAATACGTCCGTCAATTACGGACGTAATTAGTGTGTGTGCACATACCCTTACTGGCAATAATTTCTACAAGATATTTTCATTCACTTGCATCATCTTCACATATTTTTGGTTGGTTTCTACTTTGAGCAAAGTAGTAAAAAGCTCTTTGGAGGAACCTGGAAACCATCAACAAGCATGCAGCTGACGGATCTTAAATGGCTTTATTTTTATTGTAATTCAGTTGTTGTGAATTCCCGGCTTATTAATACATAAATATTCTATTCTGTAATTCCCTGAGAGCCGCCAGTTCATCCTTCATGAGTCGTCCATAGAAGTCCCTGCTCCTGGCGCGCGCATCCCGTGTAACCGGAGACATCTGCACTTTGTTGTGAGCCGCCACACTACATTATGAAATACAATATTCTTATACAAGAACATGTAAGAAATGTCATGGAGGAGCCTCTGCAGCTTCTGGGGGCGTCTAATTTTAAACATGACTATGCTGGAGGCCCCGGTGTGACTCATGCAGATAGCACGTCCCCATGCCGCATCTGCGATAGATCAGTGCAGCAAAAACAAAGGGGAATCAAGCAGAACAATATCATGCAGATGACATTAGACTGGTAGGAATTCCCGAAAATATGAACCAGGCGCCCCGGGACGGCTGCAGATAAAACACCCTGACATTGTGACGCTCCCGCATGAATGAAGTCACTTTCCAATCAGCCTGAGATTCAGTCATTTTATTTTTGTAGAAAGGAGCGTCTCCCATCAGCGGAGTCTCGGGGAAATGTAAGATTTATGTTATCTACTCTATAAACAAGGTCTGTAAACAGCCAAAGCGGAGAAGAAAATAATGCACTAAATATTTACTTGTGGTTGAGGTTTGGATTTTAGAGACGGCAACAAATAAGGTGAATGTCCGAAAATCCAACCTCTACGCAAAACATCAAACTTGATGTTGTTTTCGCTTATTTGTCAGTCTTTCTACTTTGTGTAGTAAACGGCTGTTGCAGCATGGAAACCATCAACAAGCAGTCTGACCGCCGCTGACAGATCATATGATGGCTTTAGTTTTATTCTATTTATGGCTTGTGTGATTACCGATATTGTCCAGGCTCACCAACACATGAAGAACCAAAGAGTCGGGATAAACTTATAAGTATCGCATTCTACACAGCGGAGTCCCATTATTCTGACCAGCAGCAGATACCCAGAGTAACCGGCGTGTGCAGCACGGACAGCGCTAGACGGGCGGGGAGTGATCAATAAGGTGCTGGTCGGTGGTCTCCGGTATCTGGCGCCGTGCTGACTGCAGAACATCCCACATTTGCTGGAGGGTGCGTGGGGACGATCCATAGAGCCAACAAGACGATCGAGGTCCCATAGATGGTCAGTTGGGTTGAAGCCTGGCAATTTAGGGGGCCGGGGAAGTACTTGGAAGTCTTGGCCGTGCTCTTCCAACCAGTCAGACATTTCTAGCCGTGTGACGTGTCGCATTGTCTAGTGATCTGCTGCTATAGCCTGGGGTAGGCCGTCTAACCACGATGACATCATCATTTTATAGTAGGATTTTTCTGTGTAGCATGATGTCATCACCGTGGAATTATCAGGATAAGTCATTGTGCAATGGACTTATGCTGGGACCTATGCAAGTAGAAGGTGCCCACCACAGATGCCTCCTCTAGCAACCCCACTGTCCCCAGATACCTCCCATTATTGTACCCCTTCTGAGCGCTATATCACATTCCCCCTATAAAGATTTATTTTTAATAGCAAATATGTCCAGCTTCAGAGACAACAAGCCCCCAGTGTTGTCGGCAGAGAAGTCCCCTGACACGTGCCCGGCAGCCCCTCACTTGTTGGCTGGTAAAGAATGAAGCCTCAGTGGCGCGCACATCAGCGGGGAGTCAACCCAACCGCAGCATTGTTCATCTCCGCATGCGATGAGGACGGCACCAACCATCAGAAAAATGTTACGGTCATTACATTCCGCCCTCGGTGGACGCGGCATACAAGCTTTAATTGTTTCTCGTTCCATGTGAGACATTTCATAAATGTTAGTGCCGACATGAATGGCAGCCGTTCAGCAGAACTTTGGCAGCGAGACAGACGGTTGTAAGAATCCATGTGGACTGGAAATGTCAATGCTGCTTGTATGCGCTATTATTCAGGAAATCCGGTCACGTAATTACACGACATTACAGCAGCACCGTGTCAGCACGTAACGAGGACAAGGGAGAAGATCAAGATCTGCGATCGCTCCAGCCTCTTGTGTTTTTCATTAGTCTAAAAGATTGCCTTGCGGCAGAGGCGCTGCACACCTGTCTGCATGGAGAAGACCCCTGACTGTCACTGCAAAAACAACACAAGGAGTTACACACGACAGTGCATAGAATCGGAGCTACGTCTGAACCGAACCGGCCAAACAAGTCGCCATGCGCCTATGCATTAAAAATAAAATAAAAAAATGAAGCAAACGTGCAATAGTCATGATAAAAAAATCTCTTCCCGTTTTGTTTCTACAGCTCATATGGGGTTCACAATGCAGCAATGCATTCAGAAAATGCAACTTAGCAATAGTCTTGCTTTAAAATGTTCTCCCGTTTTGTGTCTACAGCTCCCATGCACACTTATATGTCTCCATGGTTACAGACTAAAAACAATTCCTGTGTCATCTGCTCCTGCAGTCATGTGTCACTCCACCCCCTCTGACCCCTCCTCTTGGTAACCTATAGACAGCAGACGTGGGTGTAAATAGAAGGGGGGAATGATGAGATTAGATGCAGTAATGGAGAAAAAACAGCGTGCAAAGTCTCATAACTAAGAGAGCGTAGACGACTGCGCTATTGCTTCCGGCAAAACGACGGGTCCGGTGCACAACAGAGAGAAACGGAAACCACGGGCACCGGAACCGTCATCAGTGAAATTAATGGTGATGGAAACGGAAACCTCTGGTTTCCGTTTGTGTCTGTTCAGGGTCCCGTGCTGACGGAAAGTTCAGACGGAACGGGACCCCAACGCAGATGTGAACGAAGCCTAATGCTCAGCTGGGTGGAAATCTGCATTATTGAGCTGGATGACCCGCCATTATCAAAGGTTGTCCTGACACTTTTATTGGATGCGGATGTGGCCCCTGATGGTTGGGTCAAAATCGACCATGTAGCCCGTCAGACATTGTGCCTCTGTTTTCAGTCTATAGGCTCCAATACCCAGAATGTCATCATTCCCCCCTTTTACCGGTTCAGGACCGGGCTATTTTGGGCCTTCAGGACCAGACACAGTTTAGCCATTTTTATCACGCGTCAGTTAAACAGATATAATTTATTTTATTTGTTGGGCTAGTGACGTGGTTTTCGCAATGTTTTTTTCATAGACAATGTTTGGTTGTTTTTTGGTTTTTTTTACACATCCTTTGTGATATTTTAGAATTTCTAGGCCTAAAGTTTGAAAATAATAGTAAAAAAAAATATGCTTTTTTTACTTTTCAGCTATTTTTTTTTTTTGTAATAATATAGTTTTACCCGAAAATAGACCTTTCACTTGCGATCATCATTGTCTACCGTAGATTTTGGTATATTACTTGTCTATTTTAGGGTAAATGGGTCAGCGCCAGCGTAACAATTGGTGGGGGAAACATTTTATTGTTTTTTTATGGTATTAATTATTTAGTTTGTTGCACTTTATTTTACTTTAATTTTTTTATTATTGTGGCTTGTCCCTCAAAGGTCAGACTTGGGGGAGTTTATTTTCTTTTTTTTCTTTTACACCTTATATGCGCAGCAGCCCCAGTTAAAGGGGAAATCCGCCCTCTTATAGTGACTACTGTCACTAATAGGGCTGGGCTGGGTCTAGTTAGACCACTACTGCCACTAACGGCACCCGGCGATCATGTGACCAGTCACACGATCACTAGGACCCATAGAGGCAGCGGCAGAGGAGCCGCCGCTCCTAATCAATATACAGCGATCAGAGAAGAAAGAAGCAGAAAAAGCTGCTTCTGTCTTCTCCTCAGGGTCCCCGGCAGTCACTGACAGCCGGGCACTCGACATTCAGCTGCCCGATCGCTGGGGCAGCCAGCTAAAACACGCGCTATATATGGCCCTCGACCGCCGGAGGTTTATAAACAGCCGGCGGTCGGGAAACAGTTAAAGATGTTCCTTCTTTGCTCCTAGCCAGAGAAAGAGAATTATTAAACTTAATTAAGAACATACAGCCAAAAAAAGGTTTGGATTATGAGAGGAAACTGTTCTGAACATTGCACTTGCAGACGTCTTTGAGTTTTCTTTAATAAATTGTTACCTGGAACATCTGCCAAGCCGAGATCAGATAAACATCTCCTCTCAATAACATCAGCCGCAAAGTATAAAAATAGAACGGAATGGACTCCTGGAAGCATCGGCCACCTTGTAAGACTATTAAGCCAAGTGCACACTTGCCATTTTTGGACATTAATCACTGCAGTATTTTAGTACGGTGGCAAGATTATATATGACAATGAATGGGACCAGAAACCGGCTTCATCTAGACCCCTGAGGAGGCCACATTTGGGGGTGATGTGCTTGGGGACCACCTTGGGAACACCTACATTGGTGATATTGACTGCATGTTTTTCACCCCATGAATATTTGTTCCCTCCGAAGTTAAGCTATCAGACAAAATTGCCCTTTGTATTTGACTTTTCATATACAGTAGAATAGGTTTGATTTTTATACATATATATATATATATATATATATATATATATATATATATATATATATACTGTATCTTGTTACATTAGCTTAAAAGCCATGTACACCTTTGGAAGCGTTTTTGTTTTTTTTACTATAAAAAGCTCAATTAGTGTGTTTTGTGAAACTTTATTCGTTTTTATGAAAAATTATTTTAACTTTTTGAGATACAGCTGCTTTGTATTCTGTATACAGAGCAGCTGTATCTTACGCTGAATCCTGTGTCCTGCGGGACTGACTGGTTCAGTGCCAGCGGGTCATGCATGTCTCTGACAGTTCATAACTTAGATGTAATCGATTACAGGTGGATCCTGCGTGGACCCTCTGTCACTGAACCTGTCAGTCCCGCCGACCTGACGGATTCAGGTCTTCGCGCACGATACAGCTGCTCTGTATGCAGAAGACAGAGCAGCTGTATCTCAAAAAGTAAAAAATATTTTTTATAAAAACGAATTATAAAGTTGCACAAATCACATTGATTGACCTTTTTATGAAAAGAAAAAAAATCACTTTCGAAGGTTTACATAGCCTTTAAAACTCACATTACAATGGAGGGACTGGTCCAGTCAATGATATGGGAAGAACGAGACTGTTTTCCTGCCTATTTAAAGTAGCAGATTGCTCTCCGGGTGGTTTATTTTGACTGCTTCTTGTCCCATACAACACATATGTAATCAACAACAGGTTGCGTTTGTGGGACCTTTGTCCTTTTCGAGACTCAATGTCTAATGTAACCACATGGACATCTCCATCGCCAGCATGGCTGCCAGTGTTGTGTTCTGTGCGGAGGACAACTGTAGTTAGACTCTACCCTGTAAGGCTATCTCGATGTGTGTACACGTGAATGGTCTATGGCCACCAGCAGTATTGGGTTAAGATAATGAAGGCTTGGATTGTGAAGACTGTTCTGCTTGGTTACACTGCAGGTAAACAAATGCCGCTCACCCAGGGTGACCCAGTGAAAGAGTAGCCATGTTACAACGATCAAACAGATCAGGTAGCATGAGCCGGGGAAAGGGGCAACTGTGGTTTTGTTTTTTTTTCTTTTTGCATACAGAAAAGTTGCAGTTGGTTTAACCTGCCAGGGAGGTCACTCTGCCGACGGAAACGTACTGAATAATTTATACTACAAATCAGCCAAGTGATGAAAGAACATCTGGAACATGAAGAAATCCTAAATGTACTGGTATCACCTCTCCACTGGTTAAATAAAGCTGACATATCAAGCACATCACCTTAAGAACCAAGGTTCAAACAAGAATGAATAATGTCTGTATGAGACTATGAGCGTCAACTAACTGGCAAGGGCAACCAGGACTGACACCACTCAGAGATTTTCCCGATTTATAGTGGTTTAGGGGCTGCCATGGGTATCTCTAACTTTATGATAGATTCTTGAGATTCGATTCAGTTTCCGAATGCGGAGCTCACACATTCATATAAGCTGCTGTCAAGCATGAAAATGATGAGGCCCCAGGGACCTTAACTCTGACCGTGCCAGGGATCTTAACTCTGAAGCCTATGAGTAAGTTATGGCTTTTCCCAGGTCTCGGCCACTTGGTGGTTGCTCCTGGGATATAGAATAAGCTAACGCCAAATCGGAGTAGAATGACCAAGCGAAATCATGACGCAGACGGTAACGAGCAGCAATCAATGGGAAGTGACCGCAGAGATGGAACAAGAGCAAAACTAGCGACACGTACAGGAACTCCGTTCATAGTTGAAGCAAGTCAAGAGTCAAACTACGGGTGCAGAAGAGGTGAAGTTACGACAGGTCAGGAGGACAGGCCAGAAATGCAGAGCAGATGGACTTGCCAGGAGTCACAACCGGGGACACGGGGTAGACGAGGTCAAAAATAAGCCAAAGGTAACCGCGTGACACCAGCCCGCCCCAATGTGAGTGACAATGATGCGTAGAGATCCAAAGTTGTCACAAACTGGCCGTTACTTCTGTTGCTAAGGAGCAGAACAACTACAGATCATTTTTTTTAAAATATATATATATATATATATATATATCACACTCCCTAATAAAAATAATTACAACCAGAAACTCCACTCAAAATGACCGCACACCATTAACACATTTCACTCCCTTCCGATAATTGGCCAGTGTGAATACAGGGAAAAATTAACAATAAAACGTTGGTTTATCATTGATGTTGACTGATTGTGCTGCCATGTAAATCATTTACATTAACTATTGGTATATAGTGCAACACTAAAGCCGCTGCTGGGCCAGAAGGAAACTCCACCCTGAGGGCCCACAATGATCTTAATAACAGAGACATCAGATCCGTGGCAACAATGTTTCAAACCACCAATTGTTGTCTGTAAAGATGTGGACAAAAGAAGGCAAAAGGGAGGATCCTATAGGGCGCTGCTGCGTGGTTGTTTCGAAGGTGTTCAAGGATGATAGATGCGAATGTATATAAGTAGAAATTTATTAAATCATACAGGCCTGAGGAAGACGCTGGTACAGTGTCGAAACGCGTAGCCTGTATGATTTAATAAATTTCTACTTATATACATTCGCATCTATCATCCTTGAACACCTTCGAAACAACCACGCAGCAGCGCCCTATAGGATCCTCCCTTTTGCCTTCTTTTGTCCACATGTTTTATTAGCGGTAACCGGTCTGGTTTTCCGGCTTTGGATCCTGGCAGCAGCACGAAGTGGACCGATTATTTTCTGCCTTTATCATATACCTACCAGGTGAGCATAACTGATCAGGTTTATGACTCTCCCGTTATCTCATTGACCTGCACCATGTGGCGCCGTGCCTTTTGCTTCTCTATTCGTTATTTGTCTGTAAAGAGGCTTCTCCGATGTGATCTTCTCACATTTATCCATGACAAATCAGAAGATCGTCTTTACTCGCTATCCTATTAGGGAATTCCCATCCGGGACCCTCATTCATTAGTCGCAGTGAGCGACTATAAAGAACGTCTCACTATTTCTGGAGGACCCAGCATGTCCACGCATTACACAGGCCGACCATTGATTTCAATAGAAACTGTGTCATGTTCCATAAGTAAACACTAAAGGGATTACTCAAAATGGACAACCCCTTAAAATGCTAAATGGTGGCATTTATAATAAATCTGATTATGAGCTAATAAAATAACGATCCTCCGCCCTCAACAATCTGAGCTGACATCCTATAAATGCTCCTCATCCTCACATGAATCTCTCTGGGACAGCACCAGTATGAAGAGGTAGAAGGAGGGGGATTACGAGATCCCACAAATGTCGTTTACCTTGTCCTTTAATTCCAAAAGGAGGCAAATATTCCCTGATCTTTCCCCATTTCCTGAAGGAATTGTCAAGAAACATTGGTGCTGGTCTTGAGAACCTACAAGACAAAGAGAAAACAATGACATCAATTCTCAATGATAGATGAATCTCCGTACAGTAAATCAAATCAAAGAACGGCAAAATTCCTGTTATACGGCATCAACAGAACCAAACATTCCAGATTATCAGGAGAGAAGTAACAAAAAAATACCCTAAAATTCCTTTACTCCGGCATCAAGAGGGCAAGTGTTGGATTATCCATTATTCTAGATCCTCAGAAAGTCATGGAAAAGGCTGAGAGCCTTCAGGAAGACCCAGAGCCTAAAATTAATTGTTACCACCACCAAACAAACGTAGTTTGTTCCAGCAGACGACCGTGCCCGTAATCACAGTCCGTAAAAGCAAAAAATAGGACATGTCTTCTCTTTTGCGGAGCCTTTCTATGGCACTGACACCTTCCCGTAAATATACCAGAAGATGTCCGCGGGCAATAGAAATGAATGGGTCCGTCATTACACATTCTACTGTCGTGTCCATGGGGGGGGGCCTTAGGAAGTGTTTCTTCTAGGGGAAAAAAGAAGGCAAAAGGGAGGATCCTATAGGGCGCTGCTGCGTGGTGGTTTTGAAGTAGGTCAAGGAGGGTAGATACGAATGTAAGTAGATATTTTATTGAATCATACAGGCTACGCGTTTCGACACTGTACCAGCGTCTTCATCAGGCCTGATGAAGACGCTGGTACAGTGTCGAAACGCGTAGCCTGTATGATTCAATAAAATATCTACTTACATTCGTATCTACCCTCCTTGACCTACTTCAAAACCACCACGCAGCAGCGACCTATAGGATCCTCTTTTGCCTTCTTTTTTCCACATGTTATATCAGCGGTAACCGGTCTGGTTTTCCGGCTTTGGATCCTGGCAGCAGCACGAAGTGGACCGATCATTCACTGCTTTTATCATAAATTTACCAGGTGAGCATAACTGACCATGCTTATGACTCTCCCGTTATCTCATTGACCTGCACCATGTGTAGCGCCGTGCCTTTTGCTTCTCTATTTGTTTTCTTCTAGGGGGGTATATAGAGTATATACGCATGCGACGGAGCCGGAATGGCAGCACACAGAAGATTTATTGGTCCGTGCAGCCTCCGGGCACTGCCGTAAAGTCCTAAATCACAGGAATTTCCTTTATTAGTTCTCTCTGTCAGTCTTGTGTAATTCCACATTATATTGCAGTTCTGCGCTGGCAACAAAGGACGATTATGTGTTAATAAAGGGTAGGCATGCCGCCCAATGAAATTTAGCAAGAAGCCCAAAATAAAATAATATATAATCTGCCACCGTCATCTGTTTCTGATCTTGTGAGAATCTGGATTTTCGTGCTGTGAAGTAGTGCCAGACTAACAGATGTCAGATTAAAGGAATTTATAGTAATAAAAGCCCAGGTTTTCTTTTAAATGCTTTTTATTATATTCTATAGTAGCGCACGTCTTCTCCTGCCACAATCCTGCTACATAAATGGCTCATCCAGTGTGACATGAAAATAATACATCTCACAGCTGAAGGTTTGTTACAGTTGTATTTCGCCTAGGCAATCGTCTGTGAGCTAAACATAATTGGATTCCAGACTGATACATGTTACCTGCATTGATACATTGTAACAAACTATCCGGACAGAACAGATATTTGTGCTGATAATGTTATTAGCTCACAGAGGATTGTCGAGATTGCATTGCAGCAACCCTTATCTGTGAGAAATTTACATGAGGACAGTTTTTCATCCTTTGGATCTAAACAAGAATGTTCCCATTCACTGTCAGCAAGCAGAAATCTTGAAAATAGTGAAGAATTGAATTAGAAAGTTGAAAAACGTTCCAGTCTACAGTTATTAGGTTTTAGTTACATAAAGCCCTTTAATATTACTCAGCAGGGATGTCGTCCCCAATGATTTCTACACTTGTCTCACAGATGACACTACAAGGAAGTCAGCCGGAGTTTGGACAGATGTCCCCAGTGTTGTCACAGATTAGAGGTCATGAAAAAGCAAGCAAAAGGAAAAGCCTCAGCAAGGACGCGAATCCTTCCCGGGGGATCCATCGTTTCGTTTTAGTAACCTCCGATGTGTGGCAGATGGAGGGGAGATTGTGGCGAGTCAGGCTGAGGGTCTGTGCTGAGTTATTCATGAAGGGAGCACAAAGCATTCCTGCCCCGGCCGGCGTATTATCGGCTTCCCGTGTGGAGATCCGATTAATATCCTGCGCTTTACTCCTGGGAGGGGAACATTACCTGACACCACTTCATCAGTTTTGGGCGTAGGAGCTGCGGCTGTGAATTATTCATATCTTTATTATAGAGCGTGTAACATGAACATTCTTACATTAACTTAAGAGCCCAGCATGTTATTTGGCCACAGCGCCAAGCCAATTAATGGGCCACAAACCTCTGTCTCCTATAAGGCGTAAAAAAATGTCTCCTTTTCTTAGGATAGGACCTCAGTGTGTGATTGGCGCAGGTCTCACCCCTGTACCCCCACTGATCATTGGAAAGAAGTGGCCACTACATTGCTCATCAGCCCCTGCAACTACCAGACACAGCCACATGGATGAGAGCAGTGCTGTGTCAGTACTGCGGTGAAGGGGCCGCAGTGCTCCACCGTTGTCTCATGATAAATGATAAAAATCTGGACACTTATCATTCATTGGTGGTAAATGCTTTTGTTAGGAAACGTCCGTCACTTTAAGGTTGTCATGACTACTAGCTAAGCTTCTGGGTGGCCTTGGTTTTTGGTGCAGAGCCAATCTAATTTCTCTATCTGCGTCCTATCAAGGTCAAGGGTGAATCTGCTCAGTTTTCTCATTGTTGCTTGTGATTTCTTATGTTTGCATGTGTCTGATCAAGCTTCTGGCTACACTCTGACTATTTGGACTCTTTCAACTGGACCTCAGCTTTGTCTTTGGATTTTCCCTCTGCTCACTGATTTGGACATTCTGCTCTCGGCTGGTTGTGACCCCTGCAAGTCCTGGTACTCTTCTGTTTTGCGATTTGGACTTTTAGTATTTCCTGGTTTTGAACCGTGCTTGCTGATTACCCCTCTGGCTTGTCTGGTTATCAATTCTGGTACTGCCTGCATTGGACCTCCTGTCCAACACCGTATTCTGTTAATGCAACCTGGGTTCTATGTAGCCAAATCCAACCTGCCTTGCGGTGGGCTCTGGTGAAGACCATAGACTAGCCTTAAACTCTGCTGACCAGAGTGGTTACGGACTTGAGGTAACTGATTTACCTGCACGCTTGATCCAGACAGTCTCCAGCTGCCTTTGGGGAATTGCTTGAATAGTGATTCCTTGACAGCTTTTAATGTGTTCCTGTCGAGCATTCGTTTGCAAAAAAAAAATAAAAAAAGAATGCTCACCGGATTGGAGGGAATATTTAATTGAAAAACTCCCAATCTAATTCTCTTATCTTAAAGCTTAACTTTACAGGAGATTTTCAGAATAAGTTATCATATGTGCGTACATGAGGAATAACATTATTTCTGACCATTATATGACTTGTATTCTGCATTATTTAGCAGTTTTCCACTCTGCAGGCTCTATCTCTAAGTCTCAGTCGTCTCTGAGCTAGTGGACGAAGCCTGACGACTATCATGTCTTCTATACACTGCACATATAGAAGAGGAGAATCCTGCTCTCTTATCTCTATACATCACATATATAAGCTGCAGCAGCATGGTGGAGATTTTACAGCAGTACTGAGTAGTCTAGCTGAGAATCCAGCACTGGGGTGACATAGAAATCTTTCCAGCAGTCTGTGTCTTTCTCACTGCACTGTGCTCCTGCTTTCTCCCCCTGCTCACCCCTTCCCATTCCATAGACCTACACTGTCTTTGCTCCCTCCTCCTGCTCTCCCCTCCTTCCTTCTCCATAGACTTGCATAGTAGGCTGTAAAGAGACGTCCTCCCCTTCTGCAGTCCCCAAGTCTGCTGTGTAACCAGGTACGGAGTAAAAAATGTAGCACAACACTCACCAATATGTTTATCAGATGCAGGATTGGAAATCTGAAATGGGACTGCTTTGCTGATGGCAGAGAGCACCACCATTGCATGAGATATACTACCTATTTCTGATTGTATGTTTGCCGACATTGCCGGTTTTCTATACCACTACTTGATATATATATCTTATGGATTATCCTGTCGGTTCCCAGGAGCAGCTGTGAATGATCTGACCGGAGAACAAGCAGCGGGGTAGACAGGGGATAGCCTTCTTTAAGAGTTGATTATTTCTGCATTGTTCAGCGTGACTGCATGCACCAATACCGACATCCCACACTCAATCTATTGAAATCATTTGTGAAGTTTACATGTCACAAGTTGCTGGAAATAATAGGTAAACTTTAAAACTGGCGCTGTTTAAAGGGCCACTATAGAGGCCGTCCACCCCCATCCCCTTGCTATGTGCGGCTGAATACAACCTATTGCAATACCTCCCTAGTGTCCTCCTGTCTCTCTTACTGACCTGGGAGATAGATTTGCACTAATAAACTTACCATATTGCTTTAGAAACAATCTGTCTGGTTCCTGACCGTAAATTGGACCCTAAATTATAGATTATTTCATCATTTGGTACAATTTGGATATTAAACAAGTCTATAAATCAATGGTTTTTATGCTAATTTTTCAATAAAAAAACGATTCAAACATATAGATATGCGTGAAAACATGATCTTTCACACAATGAACCACAATTGTCCCTCTTTGGCCGTCCAAAAAGTTGGCTGGTATGCCTATTGCTCCCTGCTATCTGCCATTTCAGGCTGGTAAGAGGAAGACTTTAGTTAGTGTTCTTCAATGGGATAAAGTGTAGAAACTTCCCTTCCCCGTGATCACGGCTTTATGTCACATGTCTCCATTGCTGAGATCCTCTAGACTAGAGTCATGTCTGTTATCAGCCGCCCCTCGAATAACACGGCTGTACTGTTGAGCTGACTATACAATTATTGTGGAATAAATTCAATGGAAAAATGGGGCAATTTGATAGCGCTGCCAACATCAAGGAGTGACACTTCCAAGATAATTAGAAATATTTATTTATTGTAGCTACGCGTTTCAACACAGCATCGGTGTCAATATCAAGCTGTTGATGGCCTGATGAAATGAATAGCCACAATAAATAACTATTTTTAGTTATCTTGGAAGTGTCACTCCTTGGTGTCGGCAGCGCTATCAAACTGCCCCATTTTTCTATTGAATTTATTCCACAGTACGAGCGGTGGTGGATCCAAATCGACCGTCCGGGGACTGCTGCAGCTGACACTATTGTCTACAAGTAACATGAGCGTTGTGCCTGAAGTTGCCCAACACCAGAAAGTTAGCATAGTGTTTGCTGTTAACCCTATCCTTCTTCATATTGAGTGATCGGCACGATGAGGCGCCCTGTGTCCTTTTTTAGTTATACAATTAATGGGCCCTTATATAAAATATATGTTGCAGGCAATGCTATAATCCATTGGCTGCAGGAAGCCAGACTCCATTACCTGTATCTATGTCACCTTGCTATAGACGATATGTAGAGTAAAAAGCAGGACTGATATAAGTTACATTCAGTATATTACAAAATAGAGCATTGGTTTATCGTCTCAGATTGTGTTAAGTAAAAAAAAGAAACAAAAAAAACGAAATTGTAGAGCAAATGGGCACGGCGCCCTGGAAATGTCTCCAACGTGGAAAATGTGCCAACAAAATGTAATGTACTAACCGCAGCCAAACTACTGGCGGTCATGGTGAGAATGGTTTATGCCTGGCATGCATAGTCCAGATACAACTCCTGAGCCCTGATAATCAGAGGTAGCAGTGCTGGAATTGCCAAAAGGGCACACTTGTTTGGTTATTGTATATGGGCAAAGTAGCGTATACGCTGAATGTACATAAAAAAAACATGGTGTGAACAGAGTCTTACTGTGATTTCACCGAGTGGTAATCATAGATTTTTTTTCAAGCCACCATTAAATAATAGTTCATGTGATTTGATGGACATTTCCATCGCTACGACCCTCACAGCCGGCCGGTGGAGTTACTGATTAGCCTTGGATAGAGCATCACCTGCGCCATGCACTAGACCGTACGATCATTCTTTACTATAGACCTGAGGTCTTCTGCCTAAATGTTGTGAAACTACAATTCCTATCATGCCTTGCATGCAGCGCAATTCTTGCTGTCAAATCGAGTAGGATCTACGAGGGAACCCCCGATGCAGATGTGAAGAGATCCTAATAGACCCTGTAACTTGGGCTACTAGGGCAGATCCAGTTACTGTGGCTTCAAACATAACATCATAATAATAATTTTGCCCAAGATTATCTTTTCTCATCTTCTGGGGTGAAACAAAATCATAAAAAAACATTAATACGAACAAATTAAAAAAAAAAAAATCTCCTCAAAATTTCCACTAGACATGATAAATCTCCCCTCTAATAAAAATAATACCTATCCGTCCTGGACTAAAGATTCAAAAATATTAATAGCCAAAAATCTTTGATTTTTTTCATAGTCGGTATTAAGAGTTAGAACTTTTTTTTATTTTCCCCATGTAGCTGTATGAAGGCTTGTTTTTTGTGGGACGAGTATTATTTTTGAATAGAGCTATTTTAGGTCACATGTAACTTATTGATTCCGTTTTATTAATTTGCTTTGGGAAAAATTGGAAAAAAAAGTAAATTCACCATTGTTTTTGGGTCTGTTTTTTTTACGACATTCGAGGTGCCTTAGGAGTAATATATGATTGCGGTGATATCAAATTTGTCTTTTTTTTATGGTGTACTATTTTGAACAATTAAATAAAAACATTTTTGGGGGAGGGAGCCTTTTTATTACTAAACATTATTCTACACCTACTAGGTGACTTTAGGCTGCGATCCCCTGATCACATTCATAACGAGTCAGGCTGTTGAATACAGTCGGGTAATCGTGCAGGCACAGCTTCTGTAACTGCACGATCACCAGGTCGTACTATTGTGCTTAGGAAACGGCACATAGGCTGTTATAGTGTTACAGTCGCTGACCGCCGCCACGTCCCACTTACCAACAGCTGCGACAACAGGACTGTATCTTTATGCCAGCGCCTCCCTCCTCAGAGACATCGACACACACGGCTGCAGTACTCTCCTGTAGGGTGCGCCCGCACTTCTAACCTTAAAGGGCCAGCGCGCGCACCAATCTAAAGTTTGATGACAATCAACCCTGTAACACCCTGGACTTTAAAAAGGGCTCTTCCCTTCCTCTCCTTGCCTGAGCGTTGTTTGTATTCCTGTGTTCGTCTATGCAAATGTCCCTTAGTTGTATCCTGCTCCCATTGTTCCCGTATCCTGCTTCCCATAGCCTGTATCCTGTTGCTGTGTTTGTTCCTGAGCCCTCATGCACACGACCGTAAAAACTCCCGTTATTACGGGTCGTAATTACGACCCGTAATAACGGGCTCATAGACTTCTATTGGCGACGGGTGCCTTCCCGTTTTCTCACGGGAAGGTGCCCGTGCCGTTGAAAAAGATAGAACATGTCCTATTTCAGGCCGTAATAACGGCACGGACAGTCCATAGAAGTCTATGGAGCTCTCGTAATGACGGGTGGCTACATGTGTGCACCCGTCATTACGGCAGCGTTGCTAAGCGACGTCAGTAAATAGTCACTGTCCAGGGAGCTGAAAGAGTTAACTGATCGGCAGTAACTCTTTCAGCACCCTGGACAGTGACTACCGATCAGTATAAACCTGTAAAAAATAAAAATAAAAGACTTTCATACTTACCGACAACATCCTGCTTCCTCCAGTCCGGTCTCCCGCCCGTTGCCTTGGTGACGCGTCCCTCTCGACATCCGGCCCGACGTCCTGGATGACGTTTCAGGCCATGTGACCGCTGCAGCCAATCACAGGTCAATCACAGGCTGCAGCGGTCACATGGACTGCCGCGTCATCCAGGGATGTCGGGCTGGATGTGAAGAGAGGGACGCGTCACCAAGACAACGGCCGGGTAAGTATGAATTTCTTTAACTTTTATTACAGAAAAGGCTGTCCCTTCTCTCTATCCTGCACTGATAGAGAGAAGGGGCTGCCGATTTGTGCAGTGCTATTTTGCCGCCAAAAACGTGCCCGTAAATACGGGTGGAATACGGATGACACCGGACCCATATTTACGGGCACGGGTTCGTAAATACTGGTGCAAAACGGGTGGAATACGTGTGACACCGGACCCGTATTTACGCCAGTATTTACGGGTGGGAAAAAATACGGTCGTGTGCATGAGGCCTGAGCCTGTTGTTGGAGTCGTGTGCGCCTCATCTGCCACGTCTGGCGTCATTGCCACGTCTGGTGTCGTCTGCCACGCCAAGCATCATCTGTGCCACGTGTCTGCTACTTCGACAATCTGCCAGATCATGTCCCCAAGTACTCTCATCCGAGAGACTGTTACTTACTGTTGTTTGGCCAGCTGCTTCTCCACTACGGCGGAGCGGCCTGGTGACATATAGTACAAACAAATGGGGGAAGGGGTCTACCTGCACATGCGGAAAATCACTAACAAGTATCTGGTCATTAAGTCCCAAAATATGGCAGGTATTAAAGGGTGTTGGTACATATTCTGTATTACGGGTCTTTCATATGTTATGCTTGAGTACTGGATGCTTTTCGAGTCTTAAAGAGGACATGTGCAGGCGCAGGCTCTCACCATGATAAATAGTGGCAGGAGGTCATCAGCCTCTGAGTTCGGTGCTGATGATGGATATATGTAGTAGTAATTCAGAGTTCTGGGGGCGGTGGCAGCCGTATGTCAGAATAGTGACAATCCGGACTCTCCCGCAGCACGTACGCTGCCAAGCGCAGCCCGGAGATAAATAGTTTTCTGAGGAGCCTGCTATTACTTTCCCAGGAACCAGTGAGACATGTAAAACTGATATATAAGGGGGGGGGTCATATAATTTCATGCAATTATTATAACCATTGATGACTAATGGAGCATTGCATTATAGACTACAATAAAATGTTACCCCTCAGCAGCAGCTTTAGGAAGAGACTGGAAGAATAACTGGACCTATAACTTAATATCAGTAACATTTACAAGAAGTAGAAACGCAGAATTGTCTCAACTATACACTGCGCACTACATCAAAACCGCTTTCCATAGAAATGCATTCAGTAGCTTGAAAATGTCTTCGAAATGGCTGCAGTCCAGTGAATCACTAGCAAATTATTTTTTTAATTGCTGCATGCTGGGATTTCTAAGTGATTTTTAAAAAGAGTAGCAGTATTATAGTAGTTATATTCTTGTACATAGGGGCAGTATTATAGTAGTTATATTCTTGTATACAGGGGGCAGTATTATAGTAGTTATATTCTTGTATATAGGGAGCAGTATTATAGTAGTTATATTCTTGTATATAGGAGCAGTATTATAGTAGTTATATTCTTGTATATAAGGAGCAGTATTATAGTAGTTATATTCTTGTATATAGGAGCAGTATTATAGTAGATATATTCTTGTATATAGCGAGCAGTATTATAGTAGTTATATTCTTGTATGTGGGAGCAGTATTATAGTAGTTATATTCTTGTATATAGGGGGTAGTATTATAGTAGTTATATTCTTGTATGTGGGAGCAGTATTATAGTAGTTATATTCTTGTGTATAGGGGGCAGTATTATAATAGATATATTCTTGTATATAGGAGCAGTATTATAGTAGTTATATTCTTGTATAAAGGGGGCAGTATTATAGTAGTTATATTCTTGTATGTGGGAGCAGTATTATAGTAGTTATATTCTTGTATATAGGGGGTAGTATTATAGTAGTTATATTCTTGTATGTGGGAGCAGTATTATAGTAGTTATATTCTTGTGTATAGGGGGCAGTATTATAATAGATATATTCTTGTATATAAGGGCAGTATTATAGTAGTTATATTCTTGTATATAGGGGGCAGTATTATAGTAGTTATATTCTTGTATGTGGGAGCAGTATTATAGTAGTTATATTCTTGTATATAGGGGGCAGTATTATAGTAGTTATATTCTTGTATGTGGGAGCAGTATTATAGTAGTTATATTCTTGTATATAGGGGCAGTATTATAGTAGTTATATTCTTGTATATAGGGGGCAGTATTATAGTAGTTATGTTCTTGTATGTGGGAGCAGTATTATAGTAGTTATATTCTTGTATATAGGGGGTAGTATTATAGTAGTTATATTCTTGTATGTGGGAGCAGTATTATAGTAGTTATATTCTTGTGTATAGGGGGCAGTATTATAATAGATATATTCTTGTATATAGGGGCAGTATTATAATAGTTATATTCTTGTATATAGGGAGCAGTATTATAGTAGTTATATTCTTGTATATAGGGGCAGTATTATAGTAGTTATATTCTTGTATATAGGGGGCAGTATTATAGTAGTTATATTCTTGTATATAGGGGCAGTATTATAGTAGTTATTCTTGTATATAGGGGCAGTATTATAGTAAATATATTTTTGAATATAGGGGCAATATTATAGTAGTTATATTCTTGTATATGGGGGTAGTATTATAGTAGTTATATTCTTGTATATAGGGGCAGTATTATAGTAGTTATATTCTTGTATATAGGGGCAGTATTATAGTAGTTATATTCTTGTATATAGGGGGCAGTATTATAGTAGTTATATTCTTATATATAGGGGCAGTATTATAGTAGTTATATTCTTGTATATAGGGGGCAGTATTATAGTAGTGATATTCTTGTATATATGTGCAGTATTATAGTAGTTATATTCTTGTATATAGGGAGCAGTATTATAGTAGCTATATTCTTGTATATAGGGGGTAGTATTATAGTAGTTATATTCTTGTATGTGGGAGCAGTATTATAGTAGTTATATTCTTGTATATAGGGGGTAGTATTATAGTAGTTATATTCTTGTATATAGGGGCAGGATTATATTAGTTATATTCTTGTATATAGGAGCAGTATTATAGTAGTTATATTCTTGTATATAGGGAGCAGTATTATAGTAGTTATATTCTTGTATATAGGAGGCAGTATTATAGTAGTTATATTCTTGTATATAGGGGCAGTATAATAGTAGTTATATTCTTGTATATAGGGGCAGTATTATAGTCGTTATATTCTTGTATATAGGGGGCAGTATTATAGTAGTTATATTCTTGTATATAGGGGGCAGTATTATAGTAGTTATATTCTTGTATATAGGGGAAGTATTATAGTAGTTATATTCTTGTATATAGGAGCAGTATTATAGTAGTTATATTCTTGTATATAGGGGCAGTATTATAGTAGTTATATTCTTGTATGTGGGAGCAGTATTATAGTAGTTATATTCTTGTCCATAGGAGAGGATAGACGTGTGCTTGTGAGCTCCCTGTTAGGACTATGCATGGCTTCTGACCCAGGTGGAGGGGAGGGGTCCTGGGCTGATGATCCTGGGAAAGCCCAGAGTCTGGAGTTTGACCTGCAGCATGGAGATGGTGGAGGTGAAGATCTGGAAATGGTGGCTGGTGAGTCAACTGAATCTCATGATGTTGGTGAATTGTGCAAAAAAATGACAAAGAAAAATATCTTTAAAATGGAAATGCAAGTTCGCAAATTGAGAACTGAAATTAACCAAGAGACTGATCCAAAGGCAAAGCTGATGAAATGTGAGTGTCTTGATGTTTGTACACGTGAGCTGGTGATATTGAAGGAGAGATTGCAGAAAGACTCATGCACAGTGCCCAAAATAAAGAACCGGGCAATGGAGAATAAAAGGGAGACTAGAGCCCAAACTGTGAAGAGAAAAAATATCATTGCAAAAAAAGACACTGACTATAAGACTGTGTATAATATTGTGGAGCAGGGAAACCCTGGAAGATATGAGTGTGCAGTGGCTGGAGGATCACATCTCTCATCATGTGTGGGGTCTGTGCAATCAGTGAACAAAAATGCTGCTAAAGCTGCAGAGAAATGTGTGCCAGCTGACGAGGGGTTAACTGCAGTAGACTCTATGTGCAGTACTGATGAAGTAAATGCGAGTGGCACTCCTGGGAGTGAGCAAGAAAGTGCCTCATGTCCTGACATTATAAGTGAGACCTCGCTCACCGCGGTGATTGACTGTCTGATATCTGATGAACCAGCGGCTCAGGCTGAGGCGGACATTGCAGACCCTGTGCTGGAGGTTCAGCCGTCCGCAGTGTCAGTGAATGGAGTGCAGGTTACACAGCGATCAGGAGCAGACACAGGAGGATCTGCAGTACAATCAGCTGAGGAGAGGTCCAGTCCTGACCCACCTGCTGACAGACCTCAGTACAGGAGACTGTTCTCCAGCGTCACAAGACCGACTAACCCCCCACCTCAGAGGAGGAACGCGGTCAGAATCAGGTACTCAGGACCAGAGGAAAACCTCCCCTCCAGACTCTACATTGGGAAAGTTTTGTTGAAGGAGTTTATGAAGTTTAAAGCTTCTGAGGTGTTCGCTCTGATCCACGTTCCCTCCAGCAGGAATTATGACATCAGTTTCAAGCTGCAATATAGTCTAGATTTATTCTGGAGTATTTATAATGATACAAAGGAGCACGCGATGTGGGAGCATCTACATGTCATCCAGCTGACTAAACCCCAGGTAGTCACTGCCACCGTCCTGTTCCAGTCTGAGGTGGTGGCTCTGGCAGATTTGCAGCACTGGTTGAGCAGATATTGTGAGGTGAAGAGGCTGCCAACAAAGATCTATGATGAGGAGGAGATCTGGAATGGAGGATATTCTGTCAAGATCCAGCTGGTTCAGGAGAATGGAGTGACCAGACATCTGCCGCACTCCTTCTACCTGGGCTCGGAGAGAGGCATATGTTACTACCCTGGTCAACCGCGACTGTGCCATAGATGTGGGGGCAGACACCTGGCATTCAACTGTTCCCGTATTAAGTGCTCACTATGTGGTCAGTTTGGGCATGTGAAGGATGATTGTACAGGACCTGTCATCTGTAACCTGTGCTTAGGACCTGGACATACATTCCGGGAGTGTCCGCATGCAGAGCATAATAAGGAGGAGACCTTTAAAGGAGCCATGGAGGAAGACCAGGAGGATGTCTCCATATGTGTAGATACAACCCCAGAACCTGGAAGTCCCAGCGAGGATGTGAGCCAAAGTACCAGAGACCCTGCTCCAGAGACGAATGTCCCATCTATGGATGCTGCACAAGTGTCACCAGCCACTGAAAATAGAGGTCATGCTAAAAGCAAAATATCCAGTCACTCTGTCACCAAACATCTGCCCGACACCAGTAAGGAACCAGCTGATCCAGCCGCAGCGACCAGTAAAAAACCAGCTGGGCCAGCCGAAGCGACCAGTAAAAAACCAGCTGATCCAGCCACAGCGACCAGTATCGATGAGGAGGGATTTCAGACGGTTAAAAGGAGAAGTAAAACAGATGATTCTTCTAGGAAAAAAATCACTGCTGCAAAGAAATCACCGGAGTCTCCAGTGCTGGCGATAACTGGGGGACGTTACTGTGCGCTGGGGGAAGATGACCAGGAAGAAGAAGCAGAGATGGAGCAAGTCTCCTCACACAACCCAGATGACGAACCTCAGGATGAAGACGCTGACTCCCCAATGTCCACCAAAAGATGGGGTGTTACAGGACATAGCAGTGGAAGAAGGAAAAAAAGTAGGAAAGACATGTAACCAAGATGAGGCTGAAAATCACCTCCATCAATGTGAACAGTCCGAAGAATAGGAGCAGGCGGCAGGCGATATTCCAGCGTCTGTCTGACGACAAAACCAATGACATCTTTATACAAGAGACTTATGTACAGAGTAATGTCCCTGCTGTGTCCCTGCAGTCACCACATCTAGTGGGACAGTGAAGCTCTTTGCTGCTGTATGGAGACTTCTACCCCGAACTCCGTTCATATCATAGAGGTTCACTATACGTCATAAATGTGGTGACCGTGTACCCTCTGTGGTGTGCGCGATGCAGCCCGGTCATCAATAAAGAAGAACTCTCCTGTAATACTGTCTAGAATAATATCATGAAAAATAGTTGAAACAATCTATACTGGAGCAATATTCATATATTATGGTTTGTTTAATTATTGTGATGTTATTAAGAGACAAATGTTTATTTTCTTTATCTGTTATGAGTGTATTGCAAAGGTATTGTAATAATTTGTTGCAAGTTTTCAAATAAAAAAGATAATAATAGATATATTCTTGTATATAGGGGCAGTATTATAATAGTTATATTCTTGTATATAGGGAGCAGTATTATAGTAGTTATATTCTTGTATATAGGGGCAGTATTATAGTAGTTATATTCTTGTATATAGGGGGCAGTATTATAGTAGTTATATTCTTGTATATAGGGGCAGTATTATAGTAGTTATTCTTGTATATAGGGGCAGTATTATAGTAAATATATTTTTGAATATAGGGGCAATATTATAGTAGTTATATTCTTGTATATGGGGGTAGTATTATAGTAGTTATATTCTTGTATATAGGGGCAGTATTATAGTAGTTATATTCTTGTATATAGGGGCAGTATTATAGTAGTTATATTCTTGTATATAGGGGGCAGTATTATAGTAGTTATATTCTTATATATAGGGGCAGTATTATAGTAGTTATATTCTTGTATATAGGGGGCAGTATTATAGTAGTGATATTCTTGTATATATGTGCAGTATTATAGTAGTTATATTCTTGTATATAGGGAGCAGTATTATAGTAGCTATATTCTTGTATATAGGGGGTAGTATTATAGTAGTTATATTCTTGTATGTGGGAGCAGTATTATAGTAGTTATATTCTTGTATATAGGGGGTAGTATTATAGTAGTTATATTCTTGTATATAGGGGCAGGATTATATTAGTTATATTCTTGTATATAGGAGCAGTATTATAGTAGTTATATTCTTGTATATAGGGAGCAGTATTATAGTAGTTATATTCTTGTATATAGGAGGCAGTATTATAGTAGTTATATTCTTGTATATAGGGGCAGTATAATAGTAGTTATATTCTTGTATATAGGGGCAGTATTATAGTCGTTATATTCTTGTATATAGGGGGCAGTATTATAGTAGTTATATTCTTGTATATAGGGGGCAGTATTATAGTAGTTATATTCTTGTATATAGGGGAAGTATTATAGTAGTTATATTCTTGTATATAGGAGCAGTATTATAGTAGTTATATTCTTGTATATAGGGGCAGTATTATAGTAGTTATATTCTTGTATATAGGAGCAGTATTATAGTAGTTATATTCTTGTATATAGGGGCAGTATTATAGTAGTTATATTCTTGTATATAGGAGCAGTATTATAGTAGTTATATTCTTGTATATAGGAGGCAGTATTATAGTAGTTATATTCTTGTATATAGGGGCCGTATTATAGTAGTTATATTCTTGTATATAGGGGGCAGTATTAAAGTAGTTATATTCTTGTATATAGGGGCAGTATTATAGTAGTTATGTTCTTCTATATAGGGGCAGTATTATAGTAGTTATATTCTTATATATAGGGGAAGTGTTATAGTAGTTATATTCTTGTATATAGGAGCAGTATTATAGTAGTTATATTCTTGCATATAGGGGGCAGTATTATAGTAGTTATATTCCTGTATATAGGAGCAGTATTATAGTAGTCATATTCTTGTATATAGGGGGCAGTATTATAGTTTGTATATTCTTGTATATAGGGGGCAGTATTATAGTAGTTGTAGTCTTGTATATAGGGGCAGTATTATAGTAGTTATATTTTTGTATATAGGGGCAGTATTATAGTAGTTATATTCCTGTATATAGGGGCAGTATTATAGTAGTTATATTCCTGTATATAGGAGCAGCATTATAGTAGTTATATTCTTGTATATAGGGGGCAGTATTATAGTTTGTATATTCTTGTATATAGGGGGCAGTATTATAGTAGTTATATTCTTGTATAAAGGGGGCAGTATTATAGTAGTTATATTCTTGTATATAGGGGCAGTATTATAGTAGTTATATTCTTGTATATAGGAGCAGTATTATAGTAGTTATATTCTTGTATGTAGCAGGCAGTATTATAGTAGTTATATTCTTGTATATAGAGACAGTATTATAGTAGTTATATTCTTGTATGTAGCAGGCAGTATTATAGTAGTTATATTCTTGTATATAGGGACAGTATTATAGTAGTTATATTCTTGTATATAGGAGCAGTATTATAGTAGTTATATTCTTGTATATAGGAGCAGTATTATAGTAGTTATATTCTTGTATATAGAGGCAGTATTATAGTAGTTATATTCTTGTATATAGGGGGCAGTATTATAGTAGTTATATTCTTGTATATAGGGGCAGTATTATAGTAGTTATATTCTTGTATATAGGGGCAGTATTATAGTAGTTATATTCTTGTATATAGGGGGCAGTATTATAGTAGTTATATTCTTGTATATAGGAGGCAGTATTATAGTAGTTATATTCTTGTATATTGGGGCAGTATTATAGTAGTTATATTCTTGTATGTAGCAGGCAGTATTATAGTAGTTATATTCTTGTATATAGGGACAGTATTATAGTAGTTATATTCTTGTATCTAGGGAGCAGTATTATAGTAGTTATATGCTTGTATATAGTGGCAGTATTATAGTAGTTATATTCTTGTATACAGGGAGCAGTATTATAGTAGTTATATTCTTGTATATAGGAGCAGTATTATAGTAGTTATATTCTTGTATATAGGGAGCAGTATTATAGTAGTTATATTCTTGTATATAGGGGCAGTATTATAGTAGTTATATTCTTGTATATAGGAACAGTATTATTGTAGTTATATTCTTGTATATAGGAGCAGTATTATAGTAGTTATATTGTTGTATATAGGGGCAGTATTATAGTAGTTATATTCTTGTATATAGGAGGCAGTATTATAGTATTTATATTCCTGTATATAGGAGCAGTATTATAGGAGTTATAGTCTTGTATATAGGGGTAGTATTGTAGTAGTTATATTCTTGTATATAGGGAGCAGTATTATAGTAGTTATATTCTTGTATATAGGGGGCAGTATTATAGTTATATTCTTGTATATAGGGGCAGTATTATAGTAGTTATATTCTTGTATATAGGAGACAGTATTATAGTATATTCTTGTATATAGGGGCAGTATTATAGTAGTTATATTCTTGTATATAGGGAGCAGTATTATAGTAGTTATATTCTTGTATATAGGGGCAGTATTATAGTAGTTATATTCTTGTATATAGGAAGGGCGGGTTCACACATGGCGGAATTTCACTTAAATTCCGCTGCGGACACTCCGCAGCGTTAATCCGCAGCGGAGCCGTTTCTCCATTGACTTTCACTTTAATTTAGCAGTGTTCGTTTACACGATGCGTACAATTCCGCTGCGGAGCATAGGCTGCGGAGCGGAATTTGGTGTCCGCAGCATGCTCTGTCTGTTGCGGAGCAGTGGCGGACTCATGGCGGAATTTCTCCATTGACTTCAATGGAGATTCAAAGTTCCGCAATGAAGTCCGCAGCTGTCATGCACATGTCATGTGTGCTGCGGATGCGTCTTGCTTTTTTAACTTGACATTTCTTCATTCTGGCTGGACCTATGTATTTCTAGGTCTACAGCCAGACTGAGGAAGTCAATGGGGCTCCCGTAATGACGGGAGCGTTGCTAGGAGACGTCAGTAAATAGTCACTGTCCAGGGTGCTGAAAGAGTTAAGCGATCGGCAGTAACTGTTTCTGCACCCGGGACAGTGACTACCGATCCCAATATACATGTATCTGTAAAAAAAAATGAAGTTCGTACTTACCGAGAACTCCCTGTTTCTGTCTCCAGTCCGGCCTCCCAGGATGACGTTTCAGTGTAAGTGACGGCTGCAGCCAATCACAGGCCAAGCACAGGCTGCAGCGGTCACATGGACTGGCGCGTCATCCAGGGAGGTCGGGCTGGATGCCGAAGGAGGGACGCGTCATAAAGACAACGGGCGGTAAGTATGAATTTCTTTTACTTTCACTAGGGAAAGTGCTGTCCCTTCTCTCTATCCTGCACTGATAGGGAGAAGGGAAGCACTTTTCCCGCAGTCCGCAGCAGCTAGTCCGCATCAATTTTCTGCACATTTTGTGCAGATCCGCAGCCGTAAACCGCAACCCGGATTAGGTGCGGCATTGATGCGGACAGTTGCGGAGGAATTCCGCCATGTGTGGTCATGCCCGAACAGTATTATAGTAGTTATATTCTTGTATATAGGAGCAGTATTAGGGCATGACCACACATGGCGGAATTCCTCCGCAACTGTCCGCATCAATGCCGCACAGAATCTGCGTTGCAGATTCTGCAGCGGATCTGCACAAAATGTGCAGTACATTGATGCGGACTAGCTGCTGCGGACTGCAGGAAAAGTGCTTCTCTTCTCCCTATTCAGTGCAGGATAGAGAGAAGGGACAGCACTTTCCCTAGTGAAAGTCAAAGAAATTCATACTTACCGCCCGTTGTCTTGGTGACGCGTCCCTCTTTCGGCATCCGGCCCGACCTCCCTGGATGACGCTCCAGTCCATGTGACCGCTGCAGCCTGTGCTTGGCCTGTGATTGGCTGCAGCCGTCACTTACACTGAAACGTCATCCTGGGAGGCCGGACTGGAGACAGACGCAGGGAGTTCTCGGTAAGTATGAACTTATATTTTTTTTTACAGATACATGTATATTGGGATCGGTAGTCACTGTCCCGGGTGCAGAAACAGTTACTGCCGATCGCTTAACTCTTTCAGCACCCTGGACAGTGACTATTTACAGACGTCTCCTAGCAACGCTCCCGTCATTACGGGAGCCCCATTGACTTCCTCAGTCTGGCTGTAGACCTAGAAATACATAGGTCCAGCCAGAATGAAGAAATGTCATGGTAGTAAAAACAATACGCTCCGCAGCACACATAAGATCTGCGGACTTCATTGCGGAATTTTGACTCTCCATTGAAGTCAATGGAGAAATTCCGCCATGAGTCCGCAACCAGTCCGCCACTGCTCCGCAACAGACAGAGCATGCTGCGGACACCAAATTCCGCTCCGCAGCCTATGCTCCGCAGCGGAATTGTACGCATCGTGTAAACGAACACTGCTAAATTAAAGTGAAAGTCAATGGAGAAACGGCTCCGCTGCGGATTAACGCTGCGGAGTGTCCGCAGCGGAATTTAAGTGAAATTCCGCCATGTGTGAACCCGCCCTTATAGTAGTTATATTGTTGTATATAGGGGCAGTATTATAGTAGTTATATTCTTGTATATTGGAGGCAGTATTATAGTAGTTATATTCCTGTATATAGGAGCAGTATTATAGGAGTTATAGTCTTGTATATAGGGGTAGTATTGTAGTAGTTATATTCTTGTATATAGGGAGCAGTATTATAGTAGTTATATTCTTGTATATAGGGGGCAGTATTATAGTTATATTCTTGTATATAGGGGCAGTATTATAGTAGTTATATTCTTGTATATAGGAGGCAGTATTATAGTATATTCTTGTATATAGGGGCAGTATTATAGTAGTTATATTCTTGTATATAGGGAGCAGTATTATAGTAGTTATATTCTTGTATATAGGGGCAGTATTATAGTAGTTATATTCTTGCTTGTATATAGGGGCAGTATTATAGTAGTTATAGTCTTGTATATAGGGGCAGTATTATAGTAGTTATATTCTTGTATATAGGAGCAGTATTATAGTAGTTATATTCTTGTATATAGGGGCAGTATTATAGTAGTTATATTCTTGTATATAGTGGCAGTATTATAGTTATATTCTTGTATATAGGGGCAGTATTATAGTAGTTATATTCTTGTATATAGGAGGCAGTATTATAGTATATTCTTGTATATAGGGGCAGTATTATAGTAGTTATATTCTTGTATATAGGGAGCAGTATTATTGTCGTTTTATTCTTGTATATAGGGGGCAGTATTATAGTAGTTATATTCTTGTATATAGGGAGCAGTATTATAGTAGTTATATTCTTGTATATAGGAGCAGTATTATAGTAGTTATATTCTTGTATATAGGAGCAGTATTATAGTAGTTATATTCTTGTATATAGGGGGCAGTATTATAGTAGTTATATTCTTGTATATAGGGGGCATTATTATAGTTATATTCTTGTATATAGGGGCAGTATTATAGTAGTTATATTCTTGTATATAGGAGGCAGTATTATAGTATATTCTTGTATATAGGGGCAGTATTATGGTAGTTATATTCTTGTATATAGGGAGCAGTATTATAGAAGTTATATTCTTGTATATAGGGGCAGTATTATAGTAGTTATATTCTTGTATATAGGGGCAGTATTATAGTAGTTATAGTCTTGTATATAGGGGCAGTATTATAGTAGTTATATTCTTGTATATAGGAGCAGTATTATAGTAGTTATATTCTTGTATATAGGGGCAGTATTATAGTAGTTATATTCTTGTATATAGTGGCAGTATTATAGTTATATTCTTGTATATAGGGGCAGTATTATAGTAGTTATATTCTTGTATATAGGAGGCAGTATTATAGTATATTCTTGTATATAGGGGCAGTATTATAGTAGTTATATTCTTGTATATAGGGGGCAGTATTATAGTTATATTCTTGTATATAGGAGCAGTATTATAGTAGTTATATTCTTGTATATAGGGGCAGTATTATAGTAGTTATATTCTTGTATATAGGGGGCAGTATTATAGTAGTTATATTCTTGTAGATAGGGGGCAGTATTATAATAGTTATATTCTTGTATATAGGGGGCAGTATTATAATAGTTATATTCTTGTATATAGGGGGCAGTAATATAGTAGTTATATTCTTGTATATAGGGGGCAGTATTATAGTAGTTATATTCTTGTATATAGGGGTAGTATTGTAGTAGTTCTATTCTTGTATATAGGGGGCAGTATTAAAGTAGTTATATTGTTGTATATAGGGGGCAGTATTATAGTAGTTATATTCTTGTATATAGGAGCAGTATTATAGTAGTTATATTCTTGTATATAGGGGCAGTATTATAGTTATATTCTTGTATATAGGGGCAGTATTATAGTAGTTATATTCTTGTATATAGGAGGCAGTATTATAGTATATTCTTGTATATAGGGGCAGTATTATAGTAGTTATATTCTTGTATATAGGGAGCAGTATTATAGTAGTTATATTCTTGTATATAGGGGCAGTATTATAGTAGTTATATTCTTGTAGGTAGGGGGCAGTATTATAATAGTTATATTCTTGTATATAGGGGCAGTATTATAACAGTTATATTATTGTATATAGGAGCAGTATTATAGTAGTTATATTCTTGTATATAGGGGGCAGTAATATAGTAGTTATATTCTTGTATATAGGGGGCAGTATTATAGTAGTTATATTCTTGTATATAGGAGCAGTAGTATAGTAGTTATATTCTTGTATATAGGGGGCAGTATTATAATAGTTATATTCTTGTAGATAGGGGGCAGTATTATAGTAGTTATATTCTTGTACATAGGGGCAGTATTATAGTAGTTATATTCTTGTATATAGGGGGCAGTAATATAGTAGTTATATTCTTGTATATAGGAGCAGTATTATAGTAGTTATATTCTTGTATATAGGGGGCAGTATTATAGTCGTTATATTCTTGTATATAGGGGCAGTATTATAGTAGTTATATTCTTGTATATAGGGGGCAGTATTATAGTAGTTATATTCTTGTATATAGGGGCAGTATTATAGTAGTTATATTCTTGTATATAGGGGGCAGTATTATAGTAGTTATATTCTTGTATCTAGGCGGCAGTAATATAGTAGTTATATTCTTGTACATAGGGGCAGTATTATAGTAGTCATATTATTCTTGTATATAGGGGCAATATTATAGTAGTTATATTCTTGTAGATAGGGGCAGTAATATAGTAGTTATATTCTTGTACATAGGGGCAGTATTATAGTAGTCATATTATTCTTGTATATAGGAGGCAGTATTATAGTAGTTATATTCTTGTATATAGGAGGCAGTATAATAGTAGTTATATTCTTGTATATAGGGAGCAGTATTATAGTAGTTATATTCTTGTATATAGGGGACAGTATTATAGTAGTTATATTCTTGTATATAGGAGCAGTATTATAGTAGTTATATTCTTGTATATAGGGGGCAGTATTATAGCAGTTATATTCTTGTATATAGGGGGAAGTATTATAGTAGTTATATTCTTGTATATAGGGGGCAGTGTTATAGTAGTTATATTCTTGTATATAGGGGCAGTATTATAGTAGTTATATTCTTGTATATAGGTGGCAGTATTATAGTAGTTATATTCTTGTATATAGGGGCAGTATTATAGTAGATTCTTGTATATAGGAGCAGTATTATAGTAGCTATATTCTTGTATATAGGGGGCAGTATTATAGTAGTTATATTCTTGTATATAGGGGGCAGTATTATAGTAGTTATATTCTTGTATATAGGGGCAGTAATATAGTAGTTATATTCTTGTATATAGGTGGCAGTATTATAGTAGATTCTTGTATATAGTAGCAGTATTATAGTAGCTATATTCTTGTATATAGGGGGCAGTATTATAGTAGTTATATTCTTGTATATAGGGGCAGTATTATAGTAGTTATATTCTTGTATATAGGGGCAGTATTATAGTAGTTATATTCTTGTATATAGGGGCAGTATTATAGTAGTTATATTCTTGTATATAGGGGCAGTATTATAGTAGTTATATTCCTGTATATAGGCGGCAGTAATATAGTAGTTATATTCTTGTACATAGGGGGCAGTATTATAGTAGTTATATTCTTGTATATAGGAGCAGTATTATAGTAGTTATATTCTTGTATATAGGTGGCAGTATTATAGTAGTTATATTCTTGTATATAGGGGCAGTATTATAGTAGTTATATTCTTGTATATAGGTGGCAGTATTATAGTAGTTATATTCTTGTATATAGGGGCAGTATTATAGTAGTTATATTCTTGTACATAGGGGGCAGTATTATAGTAGTTATATTCTTGTATATAGGGGCAGTATTATAGTAGTTATATTCTTGTATATAGGTGGCAGTATTATAGTAGTTATATTCTTGTATATAGGGGCAGTATTATAGTAGATTCTTGTATATAGGAGCAGTATTATAGTAGCTATATTCTTGTATATAGGGGGCAGTATTATAGTAGTTATATTCTTGTATATAGGGGGCAGTATTATAGTAGTTATATTCTTGTATATAGGGGCAGTAATATAGTAGTTATATTCTTGTATATAGGTGGCAGTATTATAGTAGATTCTTGTATATAGTAGCAGTATTATAGTAGCTATATTCTTGTATATAGGGGGCAGTATTATAGTAGTTATATTCTTGTATATAGGGGCAGTATTATAGTAGTTATATTCTTGTATATAGGGGCAGTATTATAGTAGTTATATTCTTGTATATAGGGGCAGTATTATAGTAGTTATATTCTTGTATATAGGGGCAGTATTATAGTAGTTATATTCCTGTATATAGGCGGCAGTAATATAGTAGTTATATTCTTGTACATAGGGGGCAGTATTATAGTAGTTATATTCTTGTATATAGGAGCAGTATTATAGTAGTTATATTCTTGTATATAGGGGCAGTATTATAGTAGTTATATTCTTGTATATAGGAGCAGTATTATAGTAGTTATATTCTTGTATATAGGAGCAGTATTATAGTAGTTATATTCTTGTATATAGGGGCAGTATTATAGTAGTTATATTCTTGTATATAGGGGCAGTATTATAGTAGTTATATTCTTGTATATAGGAGCAGTATTATAGTAGTTATATTCTTGTACATAGGGGGCAGTATTATAGTAGTCATATTATTCTTGTACATGTTCTTGGTGCCGTTGTCACTTACCTCCGCTCCACTCGGCAAGTCATACAAAGTACATTACTCAATAGGAGGCGATATTGAGCGCAAAAGAAAGCTTAATGCGAGAGCCATTCAGTAGAATCAGCTTCTCAGATTTTATTTGCTGTAATTCTCAACGGTTTATAATTCCTTTGACGCACGTCCTCACCTCAGAAGACAAGGTGGAATACCTCTTCATTTACTTTAGCACACGTAGATGATGATATTTTGTCAGGCTTGTAGGGTTGATTGGGTTTCACTCCACAATCATTATCATGCCATCAAACATGACATCAGTACGTCATGGGTTGTTAGTGGCATAAAAGGGAAACAGCTCAAGTGCTCATCCCTCCTCTGCACATTGCAGCTTGTTTTCCACTCTGGGGGGGTAGACTGTGTATGGCGGGGACCGCTTCTCGGCTTAGGTGGTGATTGTAGTTTTTTCACACTGGGATTTTCTCAGTACACAAAGAATAAAGCAAGTCACTGGGACAAGAGAAGGATACATGAGTTTCCTGGCAGACAAAATATCTTGGATCCTGAACTAAAGAGACCAAAGCTCAAGAGATTTACCAGTTATGGACGAAAGCGTATCCAATTCTCCATGACCAGCCCTCTCCGCCTACACACACGGCACCTTATACCAACACCTCCCCTGTACAATGGGCCTCACACCACACGGGGTACCAAGACACCTTGTAAATAAGACAAGTTTTCGCATTTTAACACAACTGAAAGGGGAACATTCATCAAGAGGGATTTGTCTGTAATCTTCCTCTGATTGTCACATTGTTGAGCGCTGAAACAAATGGAACAGTTTATTACATTTTCAGGAATCTGGTTGTGGATTAACCGTTATATTTATCAAAGGACAAGAAGCCAAAATGTTACAAGTTTGGTGACTTAACTGCATAGTTTCGTAACCACAAATATCTGAATGTTTCACTGCATGGGTATTTACAATAGAAGTTATGTGGTTCAGATGTCATCTCTCATATTTATTAAGGGGCCCTATATTAAAATTTCTGCCGGGGCTAGAATAAGGACTTGCTATGATTTCTAACATACACCCTGTCCCACCATGTTGGTATTATTTGAGCACTGTATGGTGATATTATTTGAGCACTGTATTGTGATATTATTCTGTTACTGTATGGTGATATTATTCTGTTACTGTATGGTGATATTATTTGAGCACTGTATTGTGATATTATTCTGTTACTGTATGGTGATATTATTCTGTTACTGTATGGTGATATTATTTGAACACTGTATGGTGGTCTTATTTGAGTACTCTATGGTGATATTATATGGGCACTGCATGGTGATATTATTTGGGCAATGTATGGTGATATTATTTGAGCACTGTATGCTGGTATTATTTCAGCACTGCATGGTGATATTATTTGAGCAATGGTGATATTATTTGAGCACTGTATGCTGGTATTATTTCAGCACTGTATGGTGGTATTATTTGGGCACTGTATGGTGATATTATGTGAGCACTGTATGTTTGTATTATTTCAGCAGTGTATGGTCTTATTATTTGGGCACTGTATGGTGATATGATGGGAGCACTGTATGCTGGTATTATTTGGGCACTGTATGGTGATGTTTGGGCAATATATGGTGATATTATTTGTGCACTGTATGGTGATATTATTTGGGTACCATATGGTGATATTATTTGGGCACTATATGGTGATATTATTTGGGCACTGTATGGTGATATTATTTGGGCACTATATGGTGATATTATTTGGGCACTGTATGTAGATATTATTTGTGCACTATATGGTGATATTATTTGGGCACTATATGGTGATCTTATTTGGGCACTATATGGTGATCTTATTTGGGCACTGTATGGAGATATTATTTGTGCACTATATGGTGATATTATTTGGGCACTATATGGTGATCTTATTTGGGCACTATATGGTGATCTTATTTGGGCACGGTATGGTGGTATTGTTGGTGGCTGTACAGAGTTTTTATTTTGGTTCTGTATAGAGAAATTATTTGGGTTCTAGAATTAGGTTCTATTAAGGATTACTTAAATGGCTCTGAAGATGCATCCAGTTAGAATTTAGTATAGCTCTGCTTGAACTTACTTTATTTTTTTATACACCCCCAGTGGTTAAATTCAGTCACAGGATTATAGTCTACTGACATCAGTGTAAATTGCCAATTATTTGTACAAATAAAAAAAAGAAATTTCTTGAGTTGCATTAGACAATTGACTAATTACAGGTAATATTTATCTTCCAGCATCTGTGGACTGCGCTGTGTACAATGGCGGAGAATGATTAAGAATGTCTTAAAGATAGAAAGTATAAAAAGAAACCAGACCGGCAGAAATTGAGCCGAACATCATAGTGGGCCATGTTGTATGATCAATTTGACGCATCCTGCTAGACATGTTACATACCTTTCTCTTCCTTATACTACCTCTTGGTTGACTTAGTTTATGCCAATTTTTTGCGCCAAAGTTTTGGTGCACATTTGAAGCCACGCCCCCTTACCGGTAAACTATGTTTTTTTAGACACTCTATTGGGGCGCAAATGTGTTCTTTTTCTGGCACATTTAAGGATTCATCCTCTTTTGTATACAATTTTCAAAACTGTCTAGGAAGGTGCAAAATAGTCCAAAACGCACAATGTATGTACACCATGTTTTTATGCAATTTGTACCAGAATTTCACCATTTTGCTTACTAAATCTCCACCAATGTCTCCAAAAGCAGCAATTGCCACTTAGGTCATTTGGATGTGAGGAGCACTGGCTGCAGCAGGGGCTCAGTGATTTAATGTAATGGGTTAATAATTTCCATAAGACTTGTTGCCACTGACAGTTTGATCCAAACATCAACATAAATGAACCAGCAGTGGAGCAGGTATCCCCGCTACGCACACACGATCCCCTCCGGCTCCGGGATAATCACTCCTTACTGCAAAGATTTACGTTTATGGGAAAAGCCAATATGAATGTGATGAAACAATGTGTCGTACCTTGTATGTAGGGTCACTTACACTAAACCCTCCTGGGAGATGGTAAATCATTTATCATAAACAGCGTGGCACGTCCGCCGACAAGACCCAATCTCTAATATACATTAAATTCACCTTGTAAAGCTTACGTTGAGCATGATCAGGATGTTTCCATTCACTGACAGCTGTACTGAACTGGAAAGTTGTAGAGCTACACAATCATTCTGCGTTATTTAAATCATACGAGGTATCTGAGTAATGAAGGACAGATTGGTTGTAGGAATTAACTGCCCGACAACCGAATTGATGAGACTTTTGTTGTTATAACTATCCCTAGCCACCGGCCTGTCAGATGGATACTTGCTTCTCAGGATTTTCTAAAATTTAATTTTGCTGGAGAACCTCCGAAATTGTAAATCTTTATTAAATTCAAATTGAGTAATTAGCCGGAATACATTTGTTAACCTGGATATGATACATAAGAACGTCTGGTTTTTAGGGTGCACGTACCTGGTGTAGCACAAATTGCTGTGGTTCAAGTTTGACATTTTGACTAGGCTTGGCTTTGGGCTATGCTTTATTAAGTGGATTAGGATTTTGTATAAAAAAAACACTAGCATGTGTCTCTGTGAAGAAGACCAGGTCATCATATTTTGGTTAACAGAGGGGAACAAGGCGGGGTAGCCCACTTTTAGCTATTTTGATAAGACATGACTCTCATATATCTGGTTTGGAATGGGAAGGTTTTTCTGAAATATTGTTATGTTATCCGCTGATGACCGGCTCCTCCTCATGGCAGATACTTCCGGATCTCTAGAGGCGCTAGTTGAAGTTATTCACAGGTTTGGGTCTTTCTCTGGTTTCTCTGTAAACTGACGGAAATCTAATATATTTCCCTTGAATAACCAACTGATCAAAACTAGTTTTGGCCTCTGGGTGGTCTCGTCCCTCTTATACCTGGGTGTTATGATATACCCCTATTGTAAAGGATCTGCCAGGCACTATGTCTGGGTATACTCCCAGGATTAATCAGTCGACACCTGAGGCCAGACCTCTGAGACTGACACCTGCTCCCACCAATCAGGGTGGCAGGCTCAGGAGTGGGAGAGCCTATCGCGGCCTGGTCAGTCAGAGTTAGCTCCGCCCCCTGTCCATTTATACCTGCCGTTTTCTCTTCCTCCTTGCTTGTTATTCTCTTGGATTCCTGGCCCCACTGCTGCCTTGCTCCAGCCTGCTTCTGCCGTGCTTCTGCCTTGCTTCAGTTCCATTTATCCTGCGTTGCTCTGCCCCTGGCTTGCTTCTGCTCCGTGCTCCCGTTTGTATACTCCACTACTTCCTGATCCTGACTGGCTCTTTCCCGCTCCGTTTCCTCGCGGCGTTCCGTGGGCTACTGTATTCCCTTGCGTGTTCCCTGTTTGTACCCCCTTGCACTTAGACAGCGTAGGGACCGCCGCCCAGTTGTACCCCGTCGCCTAGGGCGGGTCGTTGCAAGTAGGCAGGGACAGGGCGGTGGGTAGATTAGGGCTCACTTGTTCCCTTCACCTCCTTCCGCCATTACATAATAACAAGCCCTTACCTAGTCTACCATTTCTTCTACGCTGACGCTATAATGGACCCCCTTGAGACCCTAACCCAGCAGATGCAGGGCCTCTCCCTACAGGTCCAGGCCCTGGCTCAGAGGGTCAATCAGTCTGACGCTGCCTTTGTAGTACCCCTCACCTCACCTTTAGAACCCAACCTCCAGTTACCTGACCGGTTCTCAGGGGACCGTAAGACTTTTCTCTCCTTCCGGGAGAGTTGCAGACTTTATTTCCGCCTAAAGCCCCACTCCTCAGGTTCCGAGAACCAGCGGGTGGGTATCATTATATCCCGACTCCAGGAAGGGCCCCAAGAGTGGGCCTTCTCCTTGGCTCCTGACGCCCCTGAACTTTCCTCCGTTGATCGGTTTTTCTCTGCCCTCGGTCTCATTTACGACGAGACTGACAGGACTGCCTTAGCCGAGAGTCAGCTGGTGACCTTACGTCAGGGTAGGAGACCTGTTGAGGAATACTGTGCTGATTTTAGAAAGTGGTGCGTAGCTTCCCGGTGGAACGACCCGGCCCTAAAGTGCCAGTTTAGGTTAGGATTATCTTACGCCCTGAAGGATCTGCTGGTTAGCTACCCCTCTTCTGACTCCCTAGACCAGATTATGGCCCTAGCAGTACGACTTGACCGACGTCTCAGGGAACGTCAGCTTGAACGTTTCAATGTTTTCCCCTCTGACTGCCCTGCGATTCCCCCCGAGGTCCCGTCTCCTCGCTCTTCCACGGAGGACTCAGAGGTACCTATGCAACTCGGGGCCTCCATGTCCCCTCGACAACGTAGAGAGTTTCGCAGGAAGAATGGTCTCTGCTTCTATTGTGGGGACGACAAGCATCTACTGAACACCTGTCCCAGGCGCAAGAATAAGCAGCCGGAAAACTACCGCGCCTAAGTGATCATCGGGGAGGTCACTTGGGCGCACAGGTATTTCCCGTTAATACTAAACGCAATAAGATTTTGCTTCCCTTTCAGGTCTCGTTTGCTGGCCGCTCTGCCACTGGCAGTGCCTTCGTGGATTCGGGCTCATCTGCTAATATCATGTCTGTGTAATTTGCTATGTCTCTAGAGATGCCTTTTATTGATTTACCTTATCCTATCCCCGTAGTGGGTATCGACTCCACTCCTCTTGCTAATGGTTATTTTACTCAGCATACTCCTGTTTTTGAACTCCGTGTTGGCTCCATGCATTTGGAGCAGTGCTCTGTACTGGTGATGCAGGGATTATCGTCCGATCTGGTATTAGGTCTTCCCTGGTTGCAGCTGCATAATCCCACGTTTGATTGGAATACTGGGGATCTCACCAAATGGGGTAGTGAATGCCTGATGTCATGTCTTTCGGTTAACTCTATTTCTCCCCGGGAGGAGGTAAACACGCTTCCTGAGTTTGTTCAGGACTTCGCTGATGTGTTTTCTAAGGAGGCCTCCGAGGTGTTGCCCCCTCATAGAGATTACGATTGCGCCATCGATTTGGTGCCTGATGCCAAGCTTCCTAAGGGGAGGATATTTAATCTTTCATGTCCTGAACGTAAAGCTATGAGGGAGTATATCCAAGAATGCCTGGCCAAGGGTTTCATTCGCCCCTCGACTTCTCCTGTAGGTGCTGGCTTCTTCTTCGTGGGGAAGAAGGATGGTGGTCTTAGGCCGTGCATTGATTATCGGAACTTGAATAAGGTCACAGTAAGGAACCAGTATCCCCTGCCTTTGATTCCGGATCTTTTTAATCAGGTTCAGGGGGCCCAATGGTTCTCTAAGTTCGATCTACGGGGGGCGTATAACCTTATCCGCATCAAAGAGGGGGATGAGTGGAAAACTGCGTTCAACACGCCCGAAGGTCATTTCGAATACCTAGTCATGCCCTTTGGGTTGTGTAATGCCCCTGCCGTCTTCCAGAATTTTATTAATGAAATCCTGAGAGATTACCTGGGTAATTTTCTTGTAGTGTACCTTGATGACATACTGGTGTTTTCCAAGGACTGGTCCTCGCACGTGGAGCATGTCAGGAAGGTCCTCCAGGTCCTTCGGGAAAATAATCTGTTTGCGAAGACCGAAAAATGTGTGTTTGGGGTACAGGAAATACCATTTTTAGGTCAAATCCTCACTCCTCATGAATTCCGCATGGACCCTGCCAAGGTTCAGGCTGTGGCGGAATGGGTCCAACCTGCCTCCCTGAAGGCGCTACAGTGTTTTTTGGGATTCGCTAACTATTACAGGAGATTTATTGCCAACTTCTCGGTCGTCGCTAAGCCTCTTACGGACCTCACTCGCAAGGGTGCTGATGTCCTCCATTGGCCCCCTGAGGCCGTCCAGGCTTTTGAGACCCTCAAGAAGTGCTTTATCTCGGCCCCCGTGCTGGTTCAGCCCAACCAAAGGGAGCCATTTATTGTGGAGGTTGACGCGTCCGAGGTGGGAGTGGGTGCCGTCTTGTCCCAGGGTACCAGCTCCCTCACCCATCTCCGCCCCTGTGCTTACTTCTCTAGGAAGTTTTCGTCCACGGAGTGTAACTATGATATTGGCAACCGCGAACTTTTAGCCATTAAATGGGCTTTTGAAGAGTGGCGTCACTTCTTGGAGGGGGCCAGACACCAGGTAACGGTCCTTACTGACCACAAGAATCTGGTTTTCCTAGAATCTGCCCGGAGGCTTAATCCTAGACAAGCTCGTTGGGCACTATTCTTTACCAGATTTAATTTCTTGGTTACCTATAGGGCTGGGTCCAAAAATATTAAGGCTGATGCACTGTCACGTAGTTTCATGGCTAATTCTCCTTCTGAGAAGGATCCTGCTTGTATTTTACCCCCTGGTATAATTGTTTCTGCCACTGATTCTGACTTAGCCTCTGACATCGCGGCTGATCAAGGTTCAGCTCCCGGGAACCTCCCTGGGGACAAACTGTTTGTCCCCCTGCAATACCGGCTAAGGGTGCTCAGGGAAAACCATGACTCCGCTCTATCTGGTCATCCTGGCATCTTGGGTACCAAACTCCTCATTACCAGAAACTATTGGTGGCCTGGGTTGCCTAAAGACGTTAGGGCTTACGTCGCCGCTTGTGAGGTCTGTGCTAGGTCCAAGACCCCTAGGTCCCGACCTGCGGGCTTACTACGTTCCTTGCCCATTCCCCAGAGACCTTGGACCCATATCTCCATGGATTTTATCACCGATTTGCCTCCATCTCAGGGCAAGTCGGTGGTGTGGGTGGTAGTAGACCGCTTCAGCAAGATGTGCCACTTTGTGCCCCTTAAGAAACTACCTAACGCCAAGACGTTAGCTTCTTTGTTTGTGAAACACATTTTGCGTCTCCATGGGGCCCCAGTCAATATCGTTTCGGACAGAGGGGTACAATTTGTTTCCTTATTTTGGAGAGCTTTTTGTAAAAAATTGGAGATTGATCTGTCCTTCTCCTCCGCCTTCCATCCCGAAACTAATGGCCAAACGGAAAGGACTAACCAATCCCTGGAACAATATTTAAGGTGTTTCATTTCTGACTGTCAATTTGATTGGGTCTCATTCCTTCCCCTCGCCGAATTTTCCCTGAATAACCGGGTCAGTAACTCGTCAGGGGTCTCCCCGTTTTTCTGTAATTTCAGGTTTAATCCTAGGTTCTCCTCCGTTTCCCCTGGTGGTTCCAATAATCCCGAGGTAGAGGACGTTCATCGGGAACTGTGCACAGTCTGGGCCCAGGTTCAGAAGAACCTAGAGGCGTCCCAGAGCGTACAAAAGATTCAGGCTGATTGTAGACGTTCTGCTAACCCCCGGTTTGTCGTCGGGGATCTTGTGTGGTTGTCGTCGAGGAACTTGCGCCTTAAGGTCCCGTCCAGGAAGTTTGCTCCCCGATTTATTGGACCTTATAAGGTCATTGAAGTCCTCAACCCTGTATCCTTCCGTCTGGAGCTGCCCCCATCCTTTCGTATACACGACGTCTTCCATGCCTCCCTCCTGAAACGCTGCTCCCCGTCCTGGTCCCCCTCGAGGAAACCTCCTGTTCCCGTTCTCACCCCTGAGGGGGTGGAATTCGAGGTGGCCAAGATTGTGGACAGTAGGATGATCCAGGGCTCCCTCCAGTACCTGGTCCATTGGAGAGGATACGGGCCGGAGGAGAGGACTTGGGTTCCTGCTCGAGATGTTCACGCTGGGGTATTGATCAGGAGGTTCCACCTTCTCTTCCCCACTAAACCGGGTCCTCTTAGTAAGGGTCCGGTGGCCCCTCATAAAGGGGGGAGTACTGTAAAGGATCTGCCAGGCACTATGTCTGGGTATACTCCCAGGATTAATCAGTCGACACCTGAGGCCAGACCTCTGAGACTGACACCTGCTCCCACCAATCAGGGTGGCAGGCTCAGGAGTGGGAGAGCCTATCGCGGCCTGGTCAGTCAGAGTTAGCTCCGCCCCCTGTCCATTTATACCTGCCGTTTTCTCTTCCTCCTTGCTTGTTATTCTCTTGGATTCCTGGCCCCACTGCTGCCTTGCTCCAGCCTGCTTCTGCCGTGCTTCTGCCTTGCTTCAGTTCCGTTTATCCTGCGTTGCTCTGCCCCTGGCTTGCTTCTGCTCCGTGCTCCCGTTTGTATACTCCACTACTTCCTGATCCTGACTGGCTCTTTCCCGCTCCGTTTCCTCGCGGCGTTCCGTGGGCTACTGTATTCCCTTGCGTGTTCCCTGTTTGTACCCCCTTGCACTTAGACAGCGTAGGGACCGCCGCCCAGTTGTACCCCGTCGCCTAGGGCGGGTCGTTGCAAGTAGGCAGGGACAGGGCGGTGGGTAGATTAGGGCTCACTTGTTCCCTTCACCTCCTTCCGCCATTACACCTATGCTGAAAAATTTATTTCACTTAACCTGACACCATATATTAAGAAGTTAAAAACTAAAATCAACTTTTGGAAGCGCCTTTCAATTCCGGTATGGGATTTTTTCGCTTATTAAAAATGTTGTTTTTTTTACCTCAACTTTTGTATTTTTTCAAAAACTCCCCGATCTGGTGACCGGACTCTTTAGTTTGAAGTATCTCTATTGATCTTGTATATCATAACCGCAAAATAAGAATGAAAATTGCTAAGCTCTATTGTGGACTGGGCTGCGGTGGTCTTCACGTACCACATATCAAGTATTATTTCTTCACCGCCCAACCAGATTATCGATCAGGAGGAAGGCAGGAAAGTGGGTAGCTGGGGTCTAATTATGAAGGAAAGGATCTTGGGGGGAAGTTCCTGGATGACTGAATTAGAAGCGAACGCTTTTTCCTCAATGCAGACTTTGTCTCCAACCGTCTATTTATTTCAGAGGGTGTGGGATGAAACGAGGAAGATTAGGGACCAAAAAGGCTTCTCAAAGTTTCCCCAATATTTTACAATAAAAGATATAAAGAGCTCAATAAATAACTTAAACTGAGTGGATGGGCAATTAAGAGGCTGCAATACATCCATGATCCATCACATATTTTTCTCTGCTGGGCTGAAGGACTTTGATGAGATATTTAGGAGGAATTTAATAACCCGAAGGGCCTGTTCACATCAGCGTCGGGCTTCCATTTATTGGTCCCAATCGATCTTTCTGTCGGAACCGATGAACGGAAAGCCAAATGGAAACCATAGCTTCCATTTGCATTACCATTGATTTCAATGGTAACGCATCTGTTGCAGTTGGTTTCCGTTTATTTACGTTCCATAAAGTTTCTTTTTCCGGAAACTTTAGCGTAGTCGAGTACGCAATTTTTTATGTGAAAAAAATAGTGGAAACCAACTGCAACAGAAGCATCACCATTGAAACCAATGGTGATACAAATGGAAGCTACGGTTTCCGTTTTGTTTTCCGTACATCGGTTCCTCCAAAGGAAAGATCGAACGGAACCAATGAATGGAAGCCCGACGCTGATGTGAACGCACCCAAAAAGGGACTTCTATAAATATTTACAACTCAGACATGGTGTATCCATCAGGATTGGCTGATTCATGAGAATATTCTGGTAACTCCACCACCTAGGAAATGTATATCTAGAACTTATAATGTTTTGTTGTGGCCCTCAGAGAACATTTGTACCAAATCTCGTTATGATAAGTGGTCCGAACAAGATGTTGATCTATCCCTTGATGAGCGTTGGTCTGAAGTGGAAAATAATACTAGGCTTACTAGGAGTCAATCTGATACGGCAATACAAGTTTTCCATCAAGCCTATCGTACTCTCAGTATTCCTCACAAAATAGGATATTATCGAAAATATTTTACTGGTGCGATCTGCCGAGTGGGGACTTTATTCATCTGCTTTGGCGCTGCTCCAGGCAGCATAGATATTGGGCATCACCTATGGATTCCATCTGGAAAGTTTGAGCCTAAACTAGAGGTATGTATCCTAGGGAAACGCAATATTATTCCGATTTCTATGTCAAAACGGCAATCTCTAGAATTTTATTTGCCTTCAGGAAATTATTGACTAAAAACTGGAAAAATAGATGGGCCCCACATCTGCAGCCTGGAAAAATAGATGGGCCCCACATCTGCAGCCTGGAAAAATAGATGGGCCCCACATCTGCAGCCTGGACAAAACGCTATTGACCACCTTTTAGTCTAAAAACGGACATATTCGTAAACGACAGATTTATAGAATTTAGAATTTGATGATTAGGCTAAAATATGGGACAGACTAGCAATGGATTATCGACCGCAGCGTAATACCCCGGCGAGACATTAACCTGTCTGTGTACTGGCCTTTTTTGTTTTGTTATTGCGCTCTCCCCTATTCAGCTTCCCCGGTCACCACTGCCATTTGGGTTCGAGTGGGTAAGTTAGTTAGTTGTATTCTTTGTAGCATAGTTCGGAGGTTCTCCTTATCTGTTCAAGCTTTGATGGGGTTCTGTGCAAATGTAGGACTACGTTTTATACTTTCAATAACAATACATAAAAACACAAATTGCCGTGGTTTTGCAGCAAGTACGGGAGAAGCACATAAAACCATGTGCTTCACCTGTACTGTGGCACCCTTAGGCGCTGTTCACACTGAGCTTTTTGGCGCTGATTTTGGCATGCAAACCACGACAGAATCAGCGCCCAAAAACACCCAAAACCACCTCCCATTGATTTCAATGGGAGGTGAAGGCGATTTTTTTTTTTGCATGTGCTTTTAGCCGCTCGCGGGGAAAAAAAAGCGACATGCTCTTTTTTACCGCGGTTCCATCTCTGACCACCCATTGAATCAATGAGAGGAAGAAAAAAAACCGCAGCAAGAAAGTGCAGGCAGATGGAAAGCTGCCTCAAAATTAATTTTGAGGCAGATTTTTCTGAGTGCAAAAAAACTCCATGTGAACAGGGCCTTATGGGTGGATAAAAACGCAATTTACTTAGATTTGAAACCAAAAGCTGCAGATCCAGATTAGTACATTCAAATGAATGCCCCCCCCCCCCCTTATTGCAGGGGAAATGTCTGGTCAGACATGGCCTACCCCAGCGATAACAGCTGATTGCCGATTGGTTACTGAAGCTGGACCTACAGACCATCTTCATCTTAAAAAGTGATTGTCCTTATGAGACCATCCTCTAAATTATAATGTTCGTGTTATATCAGGGTATGTTCACACGCTTAATAAAAAAACGTCTGACAGTACGGAGCTGGTTCAAGGGAAAATAGCTCCTGATTTTCAAACTTTTTTTTAGCAAATCGCGTTTTTCGTGGCGTTTTTTAAGGCCGTTTTTGGAGCTGTTTTTCTATAGAGTCAATGAAAAACTGCTCCAAAAAGGTCCCAGGAAGTGACATGCACTTCTTTTTCACGGGCGTCTTTTTACGTGCCGTTTTTGGAAAACAAGGCGTAAAAAAACACCCCGTCGGAACAGAACGACATATTTCCCATTGAAATGAATGGGCAGATGTTTGTAGGCGTTCTGTTTCCAATTTTTCAGCCATTTTTCGGGACGTTTACGGCCCAGAAAACGGCTGAAAACACTGCGTGTGCCCAAAGAATACATAAATACATGGGAAAGTAAATATCAAGAATACTACACAATAAATCATTGCCAACAATGGCTGCTTGTCATGCAGGACATCATATCTATACACAGTCCACGGCATGATACATATTACTGAACATTTACATTGTAGCTGATGGTGGGGGGCATACCAGCAGCAAGACCCTGATATAGGTGTATGCGGGACACTGATACCCTAGGTCCTTCCACGCCACCTCCTATTTACATTATAACTGTCTGCCACATACAATATCCAGCATCAGTGAAATAACCCTCGGACTGTGCACATACCGGTCGATACATTGACAATTATTACATTCTACGTTGTTTCTTTACGAGTCCTCGGTGGACGATCCGCTCCATATTGGAGTCTCCTCCAGAAAGGACGGTTGGTCTGTGCCTGGAGTGACACGTCTGTGGACCGGCTCAGGATCAGGTGAGTCACCAGGTTTAATATTTCATTTCATGTGGACACCTGAGTCTACGACAGGAGTGATGGATGGTGGTGGGTTCAGTATCCTGCTATAACTGCACTGCTTCAATTACACCTTCTGAAATATTCATTCATCCTGGAGAAGTCTGATGGGGTCACCTGTGACACAGAGAACAGGCCGAGCTTCTAGGTGCAGACAGTGGGGACACCAATATTGTGCGGTGCAACAGAGGTGGAGATACAGAGGACGGGGTTCTCACAGAACATTATAGAGTCATATAAATGCTAAAAAGCCAAGGTCTGAACATGTAGGACCCCTAGATAGTGGTAATGGGGAGTTGGTCACAGGGGATCAAGAGAAGGCAGAGTTACTAAATGGGTTCTTTAGCTCTGTATATACAACTGAAGAAAGAGCAGCTGATGTAGCTGCTGCCAGTGCTGAGGAGCTGATGTAGCCGGTGCCAGTGCTGAGGAGCTGATGTAGCCGCTGCCAGTGCTGTTAATATATCAGTTGATATACTGAATTGGATGAATTTAGAGATGGTCCAAGCTAAATTAAATAAAATAAATGTGCACAAGGCCCCGGGACCAGATGGGTTACACCCTAGAGTTCTTAAAGAGCTTAGTTCAGTTATTTCTGTCCCCCTTTTCATAATATTCAGAGAATCTCTAGTGACTGGTCTGTGCCAAGGGACTGGCGCAGCGCAAATGTGGTGCCTATTTTCAAAAAGGGCTCTAGGTCTTCCCCGCGTAATTATAGACCAGTAAGCTTAACATCCATCGTGGGGAAAATGTTTGAGGGGCTATTGAGGGACTATATACAGAATTATGTGACAATAAATAGCATTATAAGTGACAGCCAGCACGGTTTTACTAAGGACAGAAGTTGTCAAACTAACCTGATCTGTTTTTATGAAGAGGTGAGCAGAAGTCTAGACAGAGGGGCCGCTGTGGATATAGTGATTATATGAGAGGTGAGCAGAAGCCTAGACAGAGGGGCCGCTGTGGATTTAGTGTTTTTGGACTTTGCTAAGGCATTTGACACTGTCCCCCATAGACGCCTAATGGGTAAATTAAGGACTATAGGTTTAGAAAATATAGTTTGTAATTGGATTGAGAATTGGCTCAAGGACCGTATCCGGAGAGTTGTGGTCAATGATTCCTACTCTGAATGGTCCCCGGTTATAAGTGGTGACCCCAGGGTTCAGTGCTGGGACCACTATTATTCACCTTATTTATTAATGATATAGAGGAAGGGATTAATAGCACTATTTCTATTTTTGCAGATGACACCAAGCTATGTAATATAGTTCAGTCTATGGAAGATGTTAAACAAGGATTTAAACAAACTGAGTGTTTGGGCGTCCACTTGGCAGATGAAGTTTAATGTAGATAAATGTAAAGTTATGCATCTGGGTACCAACAACCTGCATGCATCATATGTCCTAGGGGGCGCTACACTGGCGGATTCACTTGTTGAGAAGGATCTGGGTGTACTTGTAAATCATAAACTCAATAACAGCATGCAGTGTCAATCAGCTGCTTCAAAGGCCAGCAGGATATTGTCGTGTATTATAGAGGCATGGACTCGCGGGACAGGGATGTAATATTACCACTTTACAAAGCATTAGTGAGGCCTCATCTAGAATATGCAGTTCAGTTCTGGGCTCCAGTTCATAGAAAGGATGCCCTGGAGTTGGAAAAAATACAAAGAAGAGCAACGAAGCTAATAAGGGGCAAGGAGAATTTAAGTTATGAGGAAAGATTGAAAGAATTAAACCTATTTAGCCTTGAAAAAAGACGACTAAGGGGGGACATGATTAACTTATATAAATATATTAATGGCACATACAAAAAATATGGTGAAATCCTGTTCCATGTAAAACCCCCTCAAAAAACAAGGGGGCGCTCCCTCCGTCTGGAGAAAAAAAGGTTCAAGCTGCAGAGGCGACAAGGCTTCTTTACTGTGAGAACTGTGAATCTATGGAATAGCCGAGCGCAGGAGCCGTCACAGCAGGGACAGTAGACACCGCAGGAGCCATCACAGCAGGGACAGGAGATGCTGAAAAAAAGGCAAAGATCATTTCCTAGAACAAAAAAATATTAGCTCCTATGTGTAGAAATTTTTCCTTCCCTTTTCCCGTCCCTTGGTTGAACTTGATGGACATGTGTCTTTTTTCAGCCGTACTAACTATGTAACTATGTAAATACTATGTAATTCCTGCCACTGCCTCACCTTTTTGCACACCCCCATACAAACACAGGAAGACCCAACCCATTTGTTCTAATAGAAAAGAGTGAACTTTGAGCCACGGGGTGAAACTATGAGGGCGACAGGGTTTACAGTCTCACCCTGGCCCTGGTGCCCTAGGGGGACGTAAAGGCCCATCTGTCACAAAAATTTCAAAAGTATTATAAATGGCACCTGTTGGGGTGGTGGTATTTTGAATTTGGGTCCAGGAGCTTCAATACTTTTGCTTAAGCCATTCCCCAAAAAGAGAGATAGGGCCAATGTGATTTTGGGGGCCAACACTTTCCTTGATACTATGTCTAAGGTACATACACCCATGTCCAGTATAAACAATGGTGGTGTGCACCAGCTGTTGGGGGCCATGCTAATCTAAAAATTGCGGTAAAGAACCTCAGAGCAGGGACGCCAGTCCTAATAAACCTGAATATTTCATCATAAAGTGTTACCCTTGTATACGATCATTAGCGCTTATCAAGAACTGTGCTACAATGTTCCATGTTCAATGCAAGGAATCACTGTAACGGGGTCGATATTAAAAACTGCAGGAACCCTTGTGAATACACAGCCAGACGACTATCAGTTCCTCCACTGTTCTGCACAGCCAAACAACAACCTGTCTAAAGCCAAACTCTGAACCTTCAGTCATTATTTCTGGTGTGGACCCCTGAGAGGTCGGGAGCACCCGGGGCTGAGTCATTATTATGTCTTATCTCTGCTGAAACAGGTTTATACTACGAGATAATAAACTGAATAAAAAGACACAAGGTTAACGGGAGAAGGAACTTTAAAAACAGACACTGACGTCATAGACGATGACCTAACGGCACAAAACCGCTGATCCGGGAAACGCAGTTCACAAGTGACGATAAACTGAGGGAAATGTTGAGAATTCGGTAAAAAAATAAAACATAGAAAATAAGGTTTGTGAATGTGCGGCTCTGCCCTGTGATGGGGATAACGTGTCATGGCACGCGACCTCCAGTTTTTTTGTAAACCTTTCAAAGTTATTTATTTGCAGGAAACGTGATGTGGTCTCATAGCTGATGAATTCAGGGCCATCACTCAATGCTCGGCCACATGAAACAGTGCGATTACTAACCACGAAACTCCATCTATCCGGCCTGCCCAGCCTGCAGCTATCAATACACAGCAACAGTACCACAGAGCCGGATGTTATATAACACTGCTACATCACTCCATGTCACTGGCTTCTAAATATGTTATGGTGGCTCAGTGGTTCGGACTATTCTCTTACAGCACTGGGGTCCTGAGTTCAAATCCAAGCCATCTGCATCTAGTTCTTGTAGTTTTCCTCCAGGTTCTCTGGTTTCTTCGCACGCTCCAAATACAGACTGAATTGGCTTTCTGTGAAATTTTACCGAGATTGTGAACTCTTGGGGACACGGATAATGGGAGTGGTATAATTTGTGTGATACATGAAGAATTTTGACTGACGCTTTGCAGTATAATATAGGCTGTAACTTAGGATCAGTACAAGATAAGTAATATATGTACACATTGACTCCACCAGCAGAATAGTGAGTGCAGCTCTGGAGTATAATACAGGATGTAACTCAGGATCAGTACAGGAGAAGTAATGTAATGTATGTACACAGTGACTCCACCAGCAGAATAGTGAGTGCAGCTCTGGAGTATAATACAGGATGTAACTCAGGATCAGTACAGGATAAGTAATGTAATGTATGTACATAGTGACTCCACCAGCAGAATAGTGAGTGCAGCTCTGGAGTATAATACAGGACGTAACTCGGGATCAGTACAGGATAAGTAATGTAATGTATGTACATAGTGACTCCACCAGCAGAATAGTGAGTGCAGCTCTGGAGTATAATACAGGATATAACTCAGGATCAGTACAGGATAAGTAATGTAATGTAGGTACACAGTGACTCCACCAGCAGAATAGTGAGTGCAGCTCTGGAGTATAATACAGGATGTAACTCAGGATCAGTACAGCATAAGTAATGTATGTACACAGTGACTCCACCAGCAGAATAGTGAGTGCAGCTCTGGAGTATAATACAGGATGTAACTCAGGATCAGTACAGGATAAGTAATGTAATGTATGTACATAGTGACTCCACCAGCAGAATAGTGAGTGCAGCTCTGGAGTATAATACAGGATGTAACTCGGGATCAGTACAGGATAAGTAATGTAATGTATGTACGTAGTGACTCCACCAGCAGAATAGTGAGTTCAGCTCTGGAGTATAATACAGGATATAACTCAGGATCAGTACAGGATAAGTAATGTAATGTAGGTACACAGTGACTCCACCAGCAGAATAGTGAGTGCAGCTCTGGAGTATTATACAGGATGTAACTCAGGATCAGTACAGGATAAGTAATGTAATGTATGTACACAGTGACTCCACCAGCAGAATAGTGAGTGCAGCTCTGGAGTATAATACAGGGTGTAACTCAGGATCAGTACAGGATATGTAATGTAATGTATGTACACAGTGACTCCACCAGCAGAATAGTGAGTGCAGCTCTGGAGTATAATACAGGATATAAAGCAGGTTCAGTACAGGATAAGTAATGTAATGTATGTACACAGTCACCCCACCAGCAGAATAGTGAGTGCAGCTCTGAAGTATAGTAAAGGATGTAACTCCAGTTCAGTAATGTATTTATTAAGTGACTCAACTATTTCTGTAAAATAATTTTATATATAAATTGAACATATACGATTGGAGGAATGTAGTATAGGGTCCACTTCAGGATACGGCAGTCTTCAGGCTCTGGACACTAAGTCCGGTGTTTTTCTCCAGCTGTGGTGTTTAGTAAACATTTTCATTCCATGTTTAGTTTACACATTTTTATGCTGGGTACATTTTCAGTTTCTCAGTCATATATGCTTCTATAAAAGAGAAGGTATTTTCCCTTTAGTGAGATTTCGGGGAGGTTTCCCACGTTCTTGTTCTTTCTTGGTCACTAGTTTGGCTGGAACAGCTGCTGTTTGTAGCTTCTCTATCCCAGCCGTGCACGATCCTGCGATGATTCAGTGAAAACACGATATTGCTCAATTCACATGTAACGCTTTGTATTAGTCTGTAAGCCCAAGAGTGTACCTGGACGCCGGTCCCCATCTAGCGTAGTGGAGACTTGGATGACGTCTCGATGACGGTGATGCAGAGAAAGAGTTACACACAACATAGGACTAGTCTGGCAGCCGGTAGGAACAATGAATGACTCGGACCGTTATTGAGTTGGCGCAGGCTAATCTGGGGTGCGGAGTCTAAAGGATTCTCTGTTCTTCACCCAAATCCACTTCAAGGAAGTATGGACTTTGCCAGTAAGATTCTTAGGTCGCGGTCACCAACAGATGGAGGGCGCGGGTGTGAACCATTTTATGGTCAAACATATCCAGGTAGATAACAGGCAGGCAAGTCAGTGCAGCAGAAACAAGGGGCAAGGTCAGGGTCAGGCCAAAGGTCGGTACATGGATATGTCAGATTGAGTGGGGTCCAGATGTAAACTGGGTCAAACACAGGAAAATCACAGGGAAGAACAAAAACAAACACCAAAAAACTCACCACCGGGGCATCAGATCAAGCAATTCACCAGGTGGAGTGACGTCATGTGCCGTGCTAAGTCCCGGCGCTGCAGCCGGAGATATGCAGAGGAAAGCCGTGGCATCCCGTCATCAGTGTGACGGCCTACACGATGCTGCCGATCAGGGAAAATGCAGCGGTGCTTCAGTTCAGCCGGGGCTGTTGTCCTATGATTTCTTACATGGGTCTGATCAGTAACACGCGGCTTTATTGCTTCGTCTATCATGTGTTGACTTTGGCTAGAGGTGTCCAATGGATCTCACTATCTAGATGTGGCTCTAAATGGATTATTTTGTGGATCACTATGCGCCAAGAATTCAATATACAACAAGAGTAAATACAGTGACAAATTTAAGAACCAGCACTCTATGGATGAAAAAGACGCTGCATTATAAAACGGTCGTCCCCAGTTCATGAACGCGCATTTCTGAGAATTCCTACCACTGAGCCAATGCTGCTGCGCACTTTATGGACGCATCAATAAAAAATCCAGATTATTATACACTTTCTAATTGGAATTAACAGATTATTGGGTTACAGAATAATGACGGTTTGTCCTCAGGCCAATGTATATGTAGCATTAAGAGGCCATGTGACTGTCCCTTGAAAAAATTTCATTTTCAGGAGCTTCTTTGGTATGATCTTTCTTACAGACAATTAAGGGCCTTTTACACCGGCCGATATTCGGCCGGTGCAGAGAGCGCCGATCAACGAGTCTCATTGATCGGCGCTCGTTTGATCCTGTCACACGGAGCTATGGATGGGGAAGAGTGTTCGTTACTCAGATCGCTCGTCCCCATAGATTATTATCATGTCGGCAGCGCGTCTCCCTGTTTACACACCAAGATGTTCTGCCGACAACCAGAATATTTCACTTTTTTAAAACGATACGACCAGCAGATGATCCAGCGTTTGCTCGTTCATCTGCTGATCGCTGCGCTGTTTCTATGAACGCTTGGCTCTGGGGCAGGCTCTTGTGCCGAGCACGCTCCATACTTAGGCCTCATGCACACGGTCAGTGGGCACAGTCTGTGATTACGGGCCCATTATAAAAGGAGCGCGGTCCGCAAATTCCAAAAATAGGACATGTCCTATTTTTTGCGGGTCATTTCTACGGCACGGACAACTATCTGCAAATATACGGGAGGGCCATAGAAATTAATTTATCCATATTTTTATCTTCAATTACGGATAAAAATTACGGTCGTGTGCATGGGGCATGTTACAGCAAACACTTCAAAGTAACAGGCTAACCGTCGCAGCTAAACTGTTAGAGGAGGGCAGCCAATCCCCCCCCTCGCGACACTCTCACGGGGCACTGATAATCATAGGAGTCGATAAAAAACACAGTTTACTTCGATACATAAGTATCCAACGATCGCTGCTTCAAAGTCCCTTGGGGGACTAATAAAAAAAGTTAAATTGTTTCAGGTTTTTTTTATTTACATACAAAAATTATATCAAAAGTTCAGAAAAAAATACCTTTTCCCATTTTCCTTAAAAACAATGTAAAAAAATAAACATAACGGGCATCGGCGCGTCCGTAAATGTCCAAACTATTACATTCTAGCGTTATTTAACCTGCAAGCTGAATGCCGTCATAGAATTAGAAATGCCAGAATTACTGTCACCTCGTCTCCCACAAAAACAGAATAAAAAGTCTCATGTACCCCAAAATGGTAACAATACCACAAAAAAACAAGACCTCACCCCATTTAACCCATGGTAAAATAAAAAAAAGTTATGACTCTCAGAATCTGGCGACACAAGACATTTTTTTGTTTAACTTTTGTTTTTTTCTTTGTAAAAGTAGTAAGACATAAAAAAATACATAAAAACAATTGCGTATCGCCGTAATTGTATTGACCCATAGAATAAAGTTAACATGTCGTTCTTTCCGCATGGTGAACGCCGTAAAAACGAAACCCAAATAAAATGGAGGAATTGTTGTCACAAAGAATTTTTATCCAGTTTCCCAGTAGATTATGTGATATGGACACAGTGACGTCAGGCACTTCTGAAGCGGAATCCCCGACCCTGTGGAGTCCCTGGCTCCAGGGAGTCCCTGACTTCACTGTCCATATATGGACAAAATATATTAGAAAGTTGCAGAACTTATTGCAGTGGACTGGACACCTGTTCACTATAATTGGGACTCTAGGATCAATACCATCAGATCTATTAGGATTTTTCAAACCAAAAATATATAAAAAAAACGAAATCATCATGAAATAATAATAAACACGGCTCTTCTTTTCCACCATTTTCAGTTCTTGCATCTACATTCATCCAGTCCCATATTTACATGCCGGTCGTTCACAGACGCTGCATAACCAATAGTCATAAATATTTCCATAGGAAAACCCAGAGAACTGAGTCACCGAGTCTGGGAACGGAGAAGACGAGGCATCGCGGCACATCTGGGATTTACATGGCGTCTTCCTGTCACATGATCATTAATATGCAGGAGAAATGTTAGATAAACCCAGAGGGAATGCTAATATTTGGATATCTGCGTCCTCTCTGCTGGGCGCTTGGTCCCTGTGCACATGTGCAGCCTCCCTGTGTGACGAGGGAGAGGATTAAAGGAGCAGCCGCCAACATTACTAGAAAGCACGGACATAATTCACTGCAGATGATATTGTCAGCGGAGCAGCTCCCATCTTACTCCATACAGGGGGTCACCAGATCAAATATTCCCCTGATCCGTCATCAGGATATGAGAGGCGCTGGATAAGTAAATATTCTGAATTAGTAGATGGGACTGTGCATGAAAACAATAAGTAAACAGTCTGCAATAAATAATTGTAAGGCCCCATTCACACCAGCGTAAATGCCTGATGAAGATCACAGTGCGTGGTTGAAACGCGTTGCAGCAACTGAATATTTATTATTTTAACAGTATATCGAATAAAATCGTTGTATCAAACTCAGACGATTTTGTGAAAATACCAGTTCAAAATTCACACCTGAGCGCCCGTCTAGAGGAGTATCTTTTTTCCAAGTTAGCATTACGAGCGTAAATGGGATATGCTCGTGTGAATGAGGCCTTAGGTTGTAAGTAAAATTCCAGACTACTCGGCCATGTTCACACAGTGCGGACAAGCTGCAGAAAAGTCTGAGGCATATCCGACACCGAACCCGCAGGGAATTCCAGCTGAACGTCTTCCCCAAAACTCAACTGAATTGGCTGCTGCGGAAAGCAGAGCCGAGAGGAAAAAGAAAACAATAGCAGCGCGTGCCTGCTCCCCAGGACTGGTCTCCGTGCCGCCCGGGCTCTCGAGATGACGCTGCAGCCTATGAATAGCCGGAGGATGAAGGGGCCGTCGCTGTGGCAATGCCGGTGAGGGAAGTATTGACTTTGTTATTACATTTGAACATGAAATGTTGTGGCGGATTCACAGCTTTTGTGGCGCTAAAATCCTATTTGCTACGAGCTGCAGATGTTTTACCTCCCCATTGAATTCAATAGGAAAAATCTTCAAACAAATGTGCAACAATTCCGCAGCATAAATCAGTTTGCGCACATTTTCTCAGCAAACTTCTTTCCGTAGATTCTGGATGTTCAAATGTCATCACTTTGCTGCTACTCTAATGCACCGCCATCTGCAAATCCGGGCAGAAAATCCACCCTGTGTGAACATAGCCTAAGGGCTCATTCAGACGAGCGTGTATCTCGTCCGTGTGACGGCCATTAAAACAACGGTCATCACACGGACTCATGTATTTTAATGGGGTCGTTCACATGTTCCAACGGAGCGTGTGAAGGGTCCATGAAAAACGAGGACATTTCCTATTTTCTTGCGTTTCCACGCATTCCCTCCGTAGATTATAGTCTATGGTGATGCGTGATAACGCGTCCCGAACGGGTGCAGCTCGGACGTGAAAAACGGCAGCTTTTCACGTCCGAGGTTGGCCACGTTCGTGTGAATGTCGCCTTAGGGAGGATTCACACGTGGCAGATATTGATGCAGAAGTTTCTGCGACTGAAAGTCAATTCCATGAATCTGAATGGAACTTCTAGAATTCCCTGCACCTGCGGAAACAACCCCATCAAGATGACTGGAACTTATTTTAAGTCACAGAAACTTCTGCAACAAATTCTGCCGCGTGTGAATCCAACGCCAGGGTACGTGCGCACGCTTATCACTAGAAAAGGTCTGAAAATACGGAGCGGTATTCATGGGAAAACACCTCCTGATTTTCAGATGTTTTTTAGCCACTCGCGATTTTCTATAGTCAATAAAAAACGGCTCCAAAAAGTCTCAAGAAGTGACATGTATTTCTTTTTCACGGCCATTTTTTTACACAGCTGTTTTTTAAAACCGGCGCGTAAAAATATTACCCGTTGGAACAGAACGCCGTTTTTCCTATTGAGATTAAAGGACAGATGTTTGGAGGCGTTCTGCTTCTGATTTTTCTACAGTTTTTCGGCCGTTTGCGGTTCACACAGGTCGGATTTTCTGCCAATTTTCCATCCAGATTTGCAAATGGAAAAAGGGTGTGTGCACACGTAGTGTTTTCAGACGTTTTTTGGGCTGTAAACGTCCTGAAAAACGCCTGAAAAATCGGAAGCAGAACGCCTCCAAACATCTGCCCATTGATTTAAATGGGAAATATGGCGTTCTGTGCCGATGGGGCGTTTTTTACGTGGCCGTTTTTCAAAACGGCCGTGAAGAAGTACATGTCACTTCTTGAGCCGTTTTTGGAGCCGTTTTTCATGGACTCTACAAAAAAGCAGCTCCAATAACGGCCGTAAAAAACGCGAGTGGCTTAAATAAACGTCTGAGAATCAGGAACAGTTTTCCCTTGAACCAGCTCCGTATTTTCAGACGTTTTTGAGTTTGTGTGTGCACAGAGCCTTAGAAAGTTCAGTGCTAGACAATCAGAAATGCTGTCAGCCGCAGGGTTTGTTTGACACACGGAGAGAGAATACAGCACAGGCCATGGATGAGCCACATATAATGCATAGCAGAGCTGTATGGTCAAGAGTAAAGGTCCTCGTACATCCTGCGCCGCTCAATGAGACAGCTCGTTGATCAGCGCTCGTTTGCTCCTGTCACACGGAGCTCTGGATGGGGACGAGCGGTCGTTACTCCGATCCCTCGTCCCCCATCCATTATCATCATGTCGGCAGCGCGTCTCCCTGTTTACACACCAAGATGCGCTGCCGACAACCAGAATATTTTACTTTCTTAAAACGATACGATCAGCAGACGAATAAGGGTTTGCTCGTTCATCTGCTTATCGATGCCCCTTTTCGCGGGGCAATTATTAGGAAGGAGCGTTCTATGAATGGATATTTCTACTATATCAGGACTGTGTGCCTTTAAGAAATGCATTCATTTATACAGCAACTAATTATAGTAATTAAGCGGCTCTTACAGCCAACAAAGTTTGTCCCTGAATCCCCCTTTGCTTGGCGGCCAGCGGTGATCAGTCAGAAGCATTTGCAGCCGGACTCAAATCACCAGGGAAAAATCAAACCATGCGTAAGAGATCTCATGTGTACGGACAATATACAATTTACATGCAGCTTACACCTCTCTTAATACATTTATTTAGGGCAATTGAATGTAATAGACAGGAGTCACTTGTATTATATAAGGTCTTGTGTGGCATCCCGGGCTTTGGGAGACTATTCATTAATTGGGAAAGCAAGCACGCTCATTGTGGTTTACTCACAAATTACAGCTGATAGCGGAATCCACCGAGGTCACCAGGATTAGACCCTACCCCAAATGTAACCATGTTAAAGATTAAAGGGGTTATCCCGTGAATCATCTTCATACTTAGGCTGGGTTCACACGACCTATTTTCTTTTTTTACTTCTCTCTCTGTCCCCCTTGGTGCTGATTCTAATCTGTGCTGCTTTGAGCAGAATCAGTCCCCCTCCCCCTCTGGCAGCTGACAATATACTCCCTTCTTACTTTCCCGTCAGATAGGTAAGGGCCTGTTCACATCAGCGTTGTCTTTCCGTTGAGGGGTTCCATCAGAGGTTTCCGTCGTGGAACCCCTCAACGGAAAGGCAAACGGAAACCTTACCTTCCGTTTGCATCACTATTGATCTCAACGGTGAACGAAACTTTGCTAACGGTTTCCGTTTGTCCCCGTGGTGACCGTGTTCCATTGTTTTTGACAGAATCAATAGCGCAGTCGACTACGTTATTGATTCCGTCACAACAACGGAACCCTGTCACAACGGGGACAAACGGAAACCACTAGGAAAGTATCTGTCACCTTTGAAATCAATGGGGATGCAAACGGAAGCTATGGTATCCGTTTGCCTTTATGTTGAGGGGTTCCACCGACATAAAGCTCAGACGGAACCCCTTAACGGAAACCAACGATGATGCGAACACAGTCTAACATGGGATCTAGAGTAGTCAAGATATATACTGTGTGACATCCACACTAAGCGCTCCCTTAGAAAACAATTAAAATATATTGAAATCAAACATTTAAAGAGACACTGCAGTGTTTGTTTTTTATTGTGGCCCCCGTTTATAAAGTACACCCGGTAAAAGGTTTAGCAGGTCATCCTCTTACCGGGTGCTTTGTTGCAAACATGTTCTGGCCGCAATTATGTCATGTGACTGGCCGATTCCTTCAGCGTCTGCTGTGTGGACCGGAAGTCTCTTTCACTATGCCTTCATATGTCTCCTCATCTATACCGCCATGTTACTGCAGAGGCTCTGCTCCTTCCCTGACAAGCTGGAAACAAGGAGTCTCCTCCTTTATACTGCCATGCTAAGTAAATGTCATACCTCTCTACTGAATCGGTTTTTTAACCGCATATAAATTGTAAACATTGTTAATTTTTATGATCCATACAATTGACTGCACCCTTAGAAAGTTCAGCGCTAGAAAATCAGAAATGCTGTCAGCCGCAGGGTTTGTTTGACACACGGAGAGAGAATACGGCACAGTCTATGGATGAGCCACATATAATGCATAGCAGTGCTGTATGGTCAAGAGTAAAGGTCCTCGTACACGGCCGGCCCGTCCTGGCCATGGGAACGAGCGCCGCTCAATGAGACAGCTCGTTGATCAGCACTCTTTGGCTCCTTTCACACGGAGCTATGGATGAGGACGAGCGGGTGTTACTCCGATCACTCGTCCCCATGCATTATTATCGTGTCGGCAGCGCGTCTCTTTGTTTACACTCCAAGATGTGCTGCCGAGAACCATAATATTTTACTTTTTTAAAACTTTTGCTTTCTTCTGGGGTACTGCATATTTTTGGGGGAAGGATTATCTTTTGAAGAAGAATTTGGACTGTTGACGATGACCGACAGAGCTGTAAAAACTGTATAACGGTCTATATTGAGATATTTGGACTTTACCTTCTTTTTTCCTGCTGCGGTTCGGCTTAGAGGAAGGGTGCAGAGTTATCATTTGTCTTGTTGTCAAGTAGTGGTGACAACATCTGACATACAGATTATAGAGTCACTGGTGATCTCAACTATCCTCTGTAGGACATTGCCGGGAAGGGGCTTGTGGTGCATCAAGGTGGATGAATGTTCAACACTATTGATTTGAATTCAGACCTGAGGCAACATTGACATGGAGTCTGCATGTTCCCTCTTTAGTTGGTGGGTTTCCTCCGGGTTTTCCAGTTTCTTCCCAGATTTCAATAACATATTAATTGGATTCCTATGGAATGAGCTCTAAATTATGGAATATGTCAGCATTACATGGGCGATGGAAAATTAATAGAAAAAACTTACAATTATAAACATTTATCAACTAGTTCTATATGGAAATTTAGGTAAATTTTTGCAAATTATTTACTCCCAATCATAACTGGTCGATGAAGCACCAAGTATTCTATAAAATCGAAGGACTCGCTGAAGATTATAAGGATTGTTCTTGCCAACTGCCGCCACATATAGAATAAAGTTATACACACCTGCTCTTATTTACGTACATTGTAAACTATGTAAGACCCCTTGGTTGACCTCAATCGTCCCAGAAATACAGCTGCTCCTCATAAAAACAATCCATCATGTGTACTGATAAAGACCTCTTTGAATATATCTTCTCCTCGTGGAGTAGTCTATCAGTGGTCTCCCTACGGTGCTATCCATACCCATCTGACAGCTCTGCCAGGCATTACTGGGGTGATATATTCATCGGAGGGCTTTCTAAATTGAATTAGTGAAGGTGCTCCATGAACTCTTGACTTCCATTATTAACCACGAACGGGCATTGCGGAGCCTTTGATTTGCGAAGCGCGTTATTAGGTCTATATGTTCTATACGTTATTTCCTTTTGACATCTAGTCCTTAGACTTTTGCAAACGTCGACGACCAAGAGAAAGTGGTGGAAGATGCGTCTTGTGCTGTCAGTGAAATTTACAATAATAGATGTTGGAATTTCAATTTGCAGTCTCTACTTTGTAATCAGCAGAGGTTGAACGTGCTCCTAACCTCCCCCAAAGTCATTAGTCCCCATCCATCTCATGTGGGATGCGGAGGGACTTTCTGAAAGCACATTTGTTTTTTATTTATTTCGGGTTTTGGCCTCCCAGTCTCCAGCAATTGGAAAACGGTCTGTTCTTTCTCTTAAGTGAACAGTAATTGTTAAATGTCAGGAAATTACCAAGTCGCGGGGCATGTCTTCTAATGGAGCGTGAAACCGTTTTAACTCAACCTGTCTGTCATGTGGGGATCATGGTTCTATTAAATCAATGTGTATTTTCATCAATTTTCAGCTTGATCTCCTGCTCTGTGGATAATAAAACATTCTGGCTTTGTGGAGGGACGATCAATCAATATACTGAGCTGTAGGGGTATATGACCTGTCAGTATCTAATGTTCCTATACCTGCAAATGAGGACCAGAAATATCTGTATTTGTCATGCCATAAAACTACTGAGCTGCTTGTCCCTGCTGCAATCATCGGGATGGTAGCCTTTATGGTTTTCGTATTTTCGACTCCAACACTGGGCTGGAACTGCGCCATCCACCATTGGAACACATGGATTGCAGCTGGACATATTAGATAAGACATTTTTTGAGACCTAGTGACAGCCCAGGTGTGAGACCATCTACCAGGTTTGTGATCATGTTTTTCCTAACCCAACAGTCACCCAGGCTTTTTTTTTTTGTAATATTTTAACCCCTTAATTAATATTGCCGCGGCCGTAACGATCCCAACTATAAAACTATTTTGTTATCTAATCCGCAGGGTGAATGCTGTAAAAAAATAAAAAAGAATGGCAGAATGGCTGTTTTCTGTTAATCCGGTCTTCAAAAAAAGTGCACTAAAAAAAAAGCGAATGTACCCCAAAATGGGACCAATAAAAACTTAGTTGTCCCGGAAAACATGTGCCCTCATACAGCTTCATTGGCGGAAAAATAAAAAAGTTATGGCTCTTAAAATATGGCGACACCAAAACAGATAATTTTGAAAAAAAAAAGTGTTTTAACTTTGCAAAAGTAGTAAAACAAAAACAACAACATATAAATTTGGTATAATCGTAATGACCCGCTGAAAAAAAGTAACGTTATTTATGCCACACATTAAACCGTGTCAATTTTAGACGCAAAAAATAATGGCAAAAATTCTGTTTTTTTTTCCATTACTGACCAAAAGAGTTAATAAAAGACTAGTAAGAAGTTATATGTACCCCACAAGGGCACCATTAAAAAATACAACTGCAAAAAAAAAAAGTCCTTAAACAACTATGTCGACGGAGAAATAAAAAAGTTATAGCTCTTTGAATGCAACGATAGAAAAACAAAAACAAAATGGCTTGGTTATTAAGGCTTAAAATAGGCTGGTCATTAAGGGGTTAAACTGTTTGGTCAAGCTGGACATCACCCTCATCATTGGCACACGCGGACGGATTATAGAGATACTAGTGGTGGGGTGGAAAGTTTGAAATGCATGGAACTGGCAGAAACCGTATTCTCCAAGGTAAGATCCACATTTCACTGCTGTGTGACCGAGATCTGAACCATCATTACTTATTTCTGTGCTTTTTTACTTCATGCCCATGTAGATATGGGAGAAGGAGCTTCATACAGTATCAAAGATCTATGCTGGACGCATCTCTCCATCACAAGTGTAGGCTCTCCTGTCCTGAAGGTCTTTTTCTCGAAGGTTGTCGAAGAGAAGGGGGGCTTAACTGTAGAGTTTCTTGGTTCCTCCCGTGTTTAGTAATTTGGCATGGATCACACCACTCATCGGGAATGGAGATGACACCAAGATGATCTGAAGGTCTTAACTCCATAGGCCCCAATAGCAGCTATATGAGCTTCTTTTATGGTACGTACACTCTTGGTTGTGGTCCATTGGGATGGAGGACACCAACCGTCCTTTAAAAACAAGAGGCAGCACTGACGTACAGGAACAAAGTCACATGCCAAAAGAAAGACTCACCATTTTAAAGAACCAGTGTAGAAAGAGTTGTAGACTAATGGCCAAGTCTTCATCTCAATAATTCTGGCCTTCTGGGACCATTCTACTATATCTCATGGGATATGCAGAGCAAACATACAGAAAACATATTCCGAGCACTGAATAAACTGTGCCCACATGTTCTTCACTACATCCTCCCAAAATAAACCGTAGGTGTTTACTCTACTAGGAAGGGTGAGACTCGCGGGAGGTTCATGGACCTCATAGTGTCCCGTCTCCCCATCACTTCAGACGTTCTGCTCTGTCTGGTACTTATAGATATCATGTAATAATACAGTCATACCATTCTGTATATAGTGATGCACGGCATATAATATATACGCTCCACACACAATGACGGCGCTTCAGATTTCTTTTGCGCGCTCCACACACAATGACGGCGCTTCACAGATTAGTTTTGCGCCACCGTCACTTTGTATACAGACTGGACTTTTACTGGACTACGCGGGGAAATAAAACATCGTTCTGGAAGTGTTTCCTGACGACATACCGGCCGGGCGTCACTTCAGCAGCCCTGGAAATGTGACTTTTCCGGGAGACAAAATAACATTGGAATATTTTAATTTCTATTTCTCACAAAATCTATACAGATTTTTCCGGAACAATGAGGAGCGGTGATTTCATATATAGATGGGGAAATACGGCTACTGGTTATTCATCAATTATTAGTGGTGGGTTGGGGGAAGGTGCTGTGAACTTGTGCTCCTGTTTTTTTTAATCCATCCCGGGGTCTACATGGAGTTTGTATGTTCTCCCCGAGTTTTTGTGAGTTTGCTCTCTTACGCCAAAAAAACATTATATTGTCTTTCTATAGATTGTGTGTAAGATCAGAAGCTCAGGGGCCAGTGATGATGGGGATGATACACTGTGTGTGTGTGTGTGTGTGAGATAGAGATTAGATTGTGAGCTCCTGGGGACAGGGATGATGGGAGTGATATATTGTGTATGAAATAGGTAGATTAGATTGTGAGCTCCTGGGGACAGGGATGATGGGAGTGATATAATGTGTATGAAATAGGTAGATTAGATTGTGAGCTCCTGGGGACAGGGATGATGGGAGTGATATATTGTGTGTGAAATAGGTAGATTAGATTGTGAGCTCCTGGGGACAGGGATGATGGGAGTGATATATTGTGTATGAAATAGGTAGATTAGATTGTGAGCTCCTGGGGACAGGGATGATGGGAGTGATATATTGTGTGTGAAATAGGTAGATTAGATTGTGAGATTCTGTGGTCAGACATAATGGGAGTGATATTGTGAGTGCGTATAGGAGAATAGATTGTGAGCTCCTGGGGACAGGGATGATGGGAGTGATATTGTGAGTGCGTATAGGAGAATAGATTGTGAGCTCCTGGGGACAGGGATGATGGGAGTGATATTGTGAGTGTGTATAGGAGAATAGATTGTGAGCTTCTCTAGAATTCATTATCCAGGATATTGCTTTTTCTTAAATATAATTACTTGATTTAGTTTTTTTCAATGGGGAAAATAAAACATTATAAAACCACATTTACCATCGCAGCAGGTCTGGTAACATTTCCTAAAAAAGTTCTTTCTATTGCGGCAGAACCAAAATTTTACTGTTTTTTTGGTGCCTTTTCCTTCCACATGTTTGAACCGCGCTATAAAAAGCATGATCGGGCCCCCACACAAGCCTAAACCCAGAGAGATACCAACAATATAACTAGTAAAACTCTGTCCTCCAGAGCTGACAATCTAGCGGATCGCATGGGTGCCCAGTACATGAATATTACATATTTATTAGTCATTTCCTCCTGGGCGCCGTCCACACAAAGATGCACATAGTCTGTAAAGTCAGAAGGAATCTGTCCTGACCACCGGATATGACTGGCCCTGCAGAGATAAAATCACCCAATAGTATAGAGAGCGTGATCCATAGAAGAGAGGCCTTTTGTTTGGTACAAGAGCCGTCATATCGGTGGTTGGATTCACGGATGGGATGAGGTTACCGAGCACCGGCGGCAGACGAACCTTTAAACTACAGGGACAGGGTCACGGGGGAAACGGTTGTATCGGAGCAGAATCGGATTTCTTAATGATGAGCCTTATCTTAAGCGTGAGAAATGTCATATAAAAGGCCCCAGTTCCCCTTATATGTGAATATCGTCCCGTTACCCCTGACTGTATTATGTGGCTAGAAAAAACACTTTTGCAATTGTTATATAATTAAAAATGTAAAAATTCTGTATCCTGCATGTATTCTAGTATATATCTGGCTGCAGAATCCCCTTCACAGGGCTCGTCTGTGGGCTCGTTCTACAACTGCTCCTGTAGGGGCTTCAAAAGGTCCATTATGATTAAGGCTGGGTTCACACGAGCACATTACGTCCATAAAGGACAGAACGTATTTCGGCCGCAAGTCCCGGACCGAACACAGTGCAGGGAGCCGGGCTCCTAGCATCATAGTCATGTACGACGCTAGGAGTCCCTGCCTCGCTGCAGGACAACTGTCCCGTACTGTAATCATGTTTTCAGTACGGGACAGTAGTTCCACGGAGAGGTAGGGACCCTAGCGTCGTACATAACTATGATGCTAGGAGCCCGGCTCCCTGCACTGTGTTCGGTCCGGGACTTGCGGCCGAAATACGTTCTGTCCTTTACGGACCGAACATGCTTTTGTGAATCCAGCCTAAATCTACTTTTATTTGATTATAATTGAGATTTAAAGATCGTTCAGGACACAGGAACAGCTGCAGAATTAGCTCAGACCTGCTCTCTGTTGGATATGTCTGGAAACGGGATTCTGCAGCATGACGTACTGGAATACATGCAGGCTGCAGAATCCATACGGAACTCAATTTATCACACAACAAATTGGCACCAATTTGTGGCATTTTCATGGACAGTGTTTTGACTGTTCCAATACCTCAAATGTTGTTTCTAAAATTTAACTACAGGCAGATGGTGCTACATTCATTACTGGGGGAGAGACACTATACAGTGTGCGCAAGAGAATATTCCAGATAGGAAGGAAGTTCCATAACAAATCAATATAAGGAGAACTTGCTTACTTTGGGTAGATGGCAGTCATCATTGCAGACGCATATGCCGGCTTGCAGACGCCCTCGGAGAAGTTTGCGTACTTGGTTGCAAGTTCTGCTGATCTTAAAAAAAAATTATAATAAATAAAAAAAAGATCAGAAACAGGTATAGAGGATGAAAAGACGATAAAAACCCAAGAAAAGGGGTAAAAAAATCTCAGTGAGAATAACATCATATACACAAAGCCCCCTCATGTGATCAAGATACAACATTATACACACAGCCCCCTCACATGTGATCAAGATACAATATTATACACATTTCTAATCAGAACCTGTGAATAAAAATACATTACTGGTAATTAGATGGATTAATGAAGAAATCTTCAATACAAAAGTCCGGCACAGACAAAGCCGATGTACACTCCTGAATATAGGTTTAATGTTTACATATATTTATGTGTATATATATATACACACACACACTACTGTTCAAAAGTTTAGGGTCACTTAGAAATGTCCTTATTTTTGAAAGAAAAGCACAGTTTTTTTCAATGAAGATAACATTAAATTAATCAGAAATCCACTCTATACATTGTTAATGTGCTAAATGACTATTCTAGCTGCAAACGTCTGGTTTTTAATGCAATATCTACATAGGTGTATAGAGGCCCATTTCCAGCAACCATCACTCCAGTGTTCTAATGGTACATTGTGTTTGCTAACTGTGTTAGAAGGCTAATGGATGATTAGAAAACACTTGAAAACCCTTGTGCAATTATGTTAGAACCGCTGTAAACAGTTTTGCTGTTTAGAGGAGCTATAAAACTGACCTTCCTTTGAGCTAGTTGAGAATCTGGAGCATTACATTTGTGAGTTCGATTAAACTCTCAAAATGGTTAGAAAAAGAGAGCTTTCATGTGAAACTCGACAGTCTATTCTTGTTCTTAGAAATGAAGGCTATTCCATGATAGAAATTGCCAAGAAACTGAAGATTTCCTACAACGGTATGTACTACTCGGTTCAGAGGACAGCACACACAGGCTCTAACCAGAGTAGAAAGAGAAGTGGGAGGCCCCGCTGCACAACTGAGCAACAAGACAAGTACATTAGAGTCTCTAGTTTGAGAAATAGACGCCTCACAGGTCCTCAACTGGCAGCTTTATGAAATAGTGCCCGACCGTATGGTACGCAAGCAGTGCCCATCAAGCCAATCCAACTTGTGGGAGGGGCTTCTGGAAGCATGGGGTGAAATTTCTCCCGATTACCTCAGCAAATTAACAGCTAGAATGCCAAAGGTCTGCAATGCTGGAATTGCTGCAAATGGAGCATTCCAAGACCAAAGCAAAGTTTGAAGGAGAAAATTTTTATTTCAAATAAAAATCATTATTTCTAACCTTGTCAATGTCTTGGCTATATTTTCTAGTCATTTTGCAATTCATTTGATAAATATAAGTGTGAGTTTACATGGAAAACACAAAATTGTCTGGGTGACCCCAAACTTTTGAACGGTAGTGTACATGCTGAGAATCTCCTGATCTACCACATCCCAAAGATGGTCTATTGGATTGAGATCTGGTGACTGGGCAACCATTGGAGTTCATGGTCATCTTCAGGGAACCATCTGGAGATGGGGGTGTTCGTTGTTACATGGCACGTTATCCTGCTGGATCCATAAAGTCCCCACAACCAGCAGCAATACTGAACTGGTTTTCAGGGCCAAACATGAGGCATGAAGACACTCCACCCATATTATAACCACCAGCCTCAACTGATGCCACGCGGTAGGATGGATCTATGTGGTTTGCAACAATCTCTGACCCCGCCGTGTATGGTGCGCCAGGAATTACGATTTGTTCGACAAGTTTATGTCTATTGTTGCCTCAGCGTCTTATACTTAGGAGAGAGGTGTGGAGCCGGCTGTGGTCTCGTGCTGAAAGCTTCCACGGCTGCCATGTTTGACATGCTGATTCTTCAGAGCTGCTCTTCTGTGGGCCACTGCCGTAATTCATGGTTATTACAGCTATTTTCTCCTTCGTCAACTTTGAACCGTCGGACCATTGTCATCGGACCTCTCTCATTAACATGGCATTTTCACCTACCGAACTGGTGCTCATGTTTTGCACCCTTCTCTGTACTATTTTGTATGAAAATCCCAGGAGATGAGTTTCTGATATGGTGAATCCATCCGGCACCAACGATCATTCGGCAGTCATTTATTCTTGTGTTCGGTCTGAAATTCTTGAACGTGTCTGCAGCTTTTATGCATTGAGTTGCTGCCATCTGATTGGCTGGTCAGATATTTGCATTAGGGTTAGCAGGGTATACAGGTTGGCCTAAATTTCAGGCAGATATGATTTATCCTTGGATGCCGTCATCTTTTATCTGTGAATATACGGCTAATATAAACGATGCTCCCGAATGCCTTTTCATGGTTCTGAAGATTTGGACCCTAGTGGAAGGAGCTTAGTCCATTTCCTTACCATCTTTGCAGTAACATTTAAACTTGCGCGCCATTTCTTACAGTCCTTAGTGCTAGACCGCAGTTCATCTTGCTCCATATAGCTGCAAGTGTTCAGTAAGGCTATGTTCACACGGGGTATTTTGCCGAGTTTTTTGACGTGGAAACGGCGTCGCAAAACTCGGCAAAAACGGCCCGAGAACGCCTCCCATTGATTTCAATGGGAGGCGTCGGCGTCTTTTTCCCGCGAGCAGTAAAACTGCCTCGCGGGAAAAAGAAGCGACATGCCCTATCTTCGGGCGCTTCCGCCTCTGACCTCCCATTGACTTCAACGGGAGGCAGAGAAAGCGTATTTCTCGCTGTTTTATGCCCGCGGCGCTCAATGGCCGCGGGCGAAAAACGGCGCGATAATTGCCGCGAAAATCGGCGTGCAGGGAGAGGAATATCTGCCTCAAAGTTCCAAACGGAATTTTGAGGCAGATATTCCTCCCCCAAAATACTCCGTGTGAACATAGCCTAAAGGTTTTCAGAACAAAGAGCTGCGAATCCCCGGATGCGCGATACTCCGCACTGACGAGGCGCTCGGAGAAATACTTTACAATGCACATTATCTTATTTTACTCTAAACGTGCCACAAGATCACGATGAAGAAAAGAAACAAATAAACTGCAAGCTCCATTGTGATAAATCTACCTATGAACAATATTCTGTGCACAAATATCAGATAACATAGAAGATCTGCATTCAGCGCTACAGGGACAGCAAGGAGTTAAATACTGAAGGTAGAAATTCCTATAGACCTGATGAAGAATACCGTGAGCGGACCACCTGAACTTTCGTCATTATGTCACCATATTGAAATTGAAACAACCCATTAAACATTTAGTTCTGGGCTGACTCTCTGTGAAGCGGACCCTGGATGTTTGATTTATGGACAAATAGATGCAGCTGCCTTTTATAGAAAGTACCAGGATACTCGTGATCCGCCTCAGTCACGGTTTACGGTCACGGGAAGCCTCGATCAGCTGAGGTTACAGTGTATGTATGAAGTGACTGCGTGCAGGTAAAAGCTCAACATGTCTGTCACGCTTCATCATTTCTTGTGAAATATAAAATATTTTCCATGCATGAGGATTGCGGATGCTGTAGACGTCTATGAAAAGAAAGTTCTCGCTCAGCGGATGGTCTGTTCTGTGGCTCCTTGTGGATGTCGCTTCTGAATAAGGAAGAAGCGCGACAGGAAAAGGATTGACGCCTTGGAGACTTGATGTTGGCGAAGACGATGGACGGCAAGAAAAACCAGCAACTTTATCCTTAAGGCTATATTCACACGAGCGTGTTAAGATTTACGCGTGTTAAAAACGCGCTTAAATCTGGTGCGTGTGCGTTGCATTATGAATCAGTGTGCTTCGCGAGTGGCATGTGTTTTTCACGCACCTGCAAAGCACTTATTTTTTTTTTTTTATGGAATCAACGCGCAAATGACGCACCGTACGCGGATGTGCGGTGCGTGGTTTTCACACACCCATTGACTTCAATGAGGTTACATGCGTCGTTGCATGAAAACGCACAAATATAGGACATGCAGTGAGTATCACGCAACGGACTCTCGCTGTGTGAAAAATCCTGCACGTGTGAACGGCCCCATTGAAATCAATGGGTCCGAGTGCTGTGGATGATTTTCACGTGCAGCACACGGACGAGATTCACGTTCGTGTGAATGGGCCCTAAGGCTATGTTCACATCTGCGTCAGGGCTCCGTTCCCACGGGCAGCTCCTTCAGAACGGAGCCCCGACGCAGATGTGAACGAAGCCTAAGAACGTCCTTCTTTGAACACCATGTCTTTATCTAAATAAATTTATCTAAATAAATTGTCCTTAAAGGGGTCGGAGCTCCATATCCTCTGCATATTGGCTCAGCCGGTGGCGCCATTGTGCAGGAAAGAACTGTGAAGGGGCAACAGCGCTGAACCAAAAATGAGACCCCTTCATTCTCAGTGGGGTACCAGAGAAAAGAGAAGGATGACCTGCAGCAGGACAAATGGATGGAGACATCACAGAAATGATGAATACTGAGCTAATAAGAAGCCCTTATAGACACGAACACTGGACATATGGTCACCAGGAGTCGAGCTCATCTTACATATCTGAACATTTCCTTAGAATTAAGCTCCGCTTTGGGGGTGATTTTTCAGAATATATTCGGGAACTGCACCTATTTAGTGTTGAGCAACCTGAACAAACTGCTGAGCTGCCCGAAGAAAGTTCAATCTCCACATTTTCTGTAACTAGATCTGACCTCTGATGAAGGACGAGCAGGGTAACTGTGGGGAATTTCCTAGGATGCTGTACAGTATTCGTGGATTATTCCCACAACAGGAGGTATTCCGCGTTTTATTAGTGATTATCTGAAAGTTATAGCCAATCCAACTGTGTGACGCGAGGACTCGGATCGCCGCCTACTAGAGAGCGCCAGTCAGAGATTCACAGATCCCACGGCGGATACAGAATATTTCCTGTTCCTGCCTCTCGTAAATTTATCATAAATCATTTTAGTGGACAGGAGAGTCATAAACATCTAGAGAAGTTGTTTTATTACTAGATTTATCTGCGCTGCCTCATCTCTATAACAAGGAGTCTGCACAACCCATCTGATTATCTGCCCGGGTGGGCATTCTGGGGGTCATTATAGGCATCATGTGACATTACATTTCGAATTTGACGCTTAAGAAGCTCTTGTAATATCGGCTGCCCAGTTTCTATTAAACCCATTAGGGTCTATTCACATGTTGCGGTTGAAATGCGTTTTTTTTTTTGTGCAAAATTGTTGCAAAAACAACTACACAGTTTTGGCCATGATACCGCAGTGAAAACCGTGATTCAAACACAACATGTGAATAAGACCTTATGGGTTTTACAAAAACTGGTCAGCAGACATTACGCAATCACATAAGACACAAACAGTTACATTCGAGCAAACATTTAACCAAATGCACTAACGCTAAGATTTAAATAAACACGGCAAACTATGGAGTCACTTCTAGGAGCCCATTAATGTTATTATTGAGGCATTATGATTGATAAGCAGAACTCTGGGCACACTGATTAAATCAGTCTATACTCCCTAACCTGCTCCATTTAGCATGTCATCACTTATAATATATAAATTGCAGCATTTATTTACCCTTTCAGAACTTTTTGGGGGAATTTTTAGAGTCCTATTGATGCTGCAGGCTGCAGCTGCTTTTCTCCGCCTGTGGGGAAGTCAGCTGCTTCTGTTTCTAACCCTGTAAAAACTGTAACGTTACATGATTAGGATCTCATTGCTCACAGACTGTCAATGTGCTCCCTCTTTGACTAAAGGGTTTGAGAAGAAGTTATATTCATTATATCTGTAATGGGTGAGGAGGATCCTGTAACACACACAAGCTGCATTACAGTAGGCTAATACAACTTGAGTTACGAGGGAGCAAGGAGAGTGGAAGTAAAGAGTGTTCTGTACAAGGAGAGTGGAAGTAAAGAGCGTTCTGTACAAGGAGAGTGGAAGTAAAGAGTGCTCTGTACAAGGAGAGTGGAAGTAAAGAGCGCTCTGTACAAGGAGAGTGTAAGTTAAGAGTGTTCTGTACAAGGAGAGTGGAAGTAAAGAGCGTTCTGTACAAGGAGAGTGGAAGTAAAGAGCGTTCTGTACAAGGAGAGTGGAAGTAAAGAGCGTTCTGTACAAGGAGAGTGGAACTAAAGAGAGTTCTGTACAAGGAGAGTGGAAGTAAAGAGCATTCTGCACAAGGAGAGTGGAAGTAAAGAGCGTTCTGTACAAGGAGAGTGGAAGTAAAGAGTGCTCTGTACAAGGAGAGTGAAAGTAAAGAGTGTTCTGTACAAGGAGAGTGGAAGTAAAGAGTACTCTGTACAAGGGGAGTGGAAGTAAAGAGCGTTCTGTACAAGGAGAGTGGAAGTAAAGAGCGTTCTGTACAAGGAGAGTGGAAGTAAAGAGCGCTCTGTACAAGGAGAGTGGAAGTAAAGAGCGTTCTGTACAAGGAGAATGGAAGTAAAGAGTGTTCTGTACAAGGAGAGTGGAAGTAAAGAGCGTTCTGTACAAGGAGAGTGGAAGTAAAGAGCACTCTGTACAAGGAGAGTGGAAGTTAAGAGTGTTCTGTACAAGGAGAGTGGAAGTTAAGAGTGTTCTGTACAAGGAGAGTGGAAGTAAAGAGCGTTCTGTACAAGGAGAGTGGAAGTAAAGAGTGCTCTGTACAAGGAGAGTGGAAGTAAAGAGCGCTCTGTACAAGGAGAGTGTAAGTTAAGAGTGTTCTGTACAAGGAGAGTGGAAGTAAAGAGTGTTCTGTACAAGGAGAGTGGAAGTAAAGAGCGTTCTGTACAAGGAGAGTGGAAGTAAAGAGCGTTCTGTACAAGGAGAGTGGAAGTAAAGAGCGTTCTGTACAAGGAGAGTGGAACTAAAGAGAGTTCTGTACAAGGAGAGTGGAAGTAAAGAGCGTTCTGTACAAGGAGAGTGGAAGTAAAGAGCGCTCTGTACAAGGAGAGTGGAAGTAAAGAGCGTTCTGTACAAGGAGAATGGAAGTAAAGAGCGTTCTGTACAAGGAGAGTGGAAGTAAAGAGCGTTCTGTACAAGGAGAGTGGAAGTAAAGAGCACTCTGTACAAGGAGAGTGGAAGTTAAGAGTGCTCTGTACAAGGAGAGTGGAAGTTAAGAGTGTTCTGTACAAGGAGAGTGGAAGTAAAGAGCGTTCTGTACAAGGAGAGTGGAATTAAAGAGTTCTGTACAAGGAGAGTGGAAGTAAAGAGCGTTCTGTACAAGGAGAGTGGAACTAAAGAGAGTTCTGTACAAGGAGAGTGGAAGTAAAGAGCATTCTGCACAAGGAGAGTGGAAGTAAAGAGCGTTCTGTACAAGGAGAGTGGAAGTAAAGAGTGCTCTGTACAAGGAGAGTGAAAGTAAAGAGTGTTCTGTACAAGGAGAGTGGAAGTAAAGAGTGTTCTGTACAAGGAGAGTGGAAGTAAAGAGTACTCTGTACAAGGGGAGTGGAAGTAAAGAGCGTTCTGTACAAGGAGAGTGGAAGTAAAGAGCATTCTGTACAAGGAGAGTGGAAGTAAAGAGCGTTCTGTACAAGGAGAGTGGAAGTAAAGAGCGCTCTGTACAAGGAGAGTGAAAGTAAAGAGTGTTCTGTACAAGGAGAGTGGAAGTAAAGAGTGTTCTGTACAAGGAGAGTGGAAGTAAAGAGTACTCTGTACAAGGGGAGTGGAAGTAAAGAGCGTTCTGTACAATGAGAGTGGAAGTAAAGAGCGTTCTGTACAAGGAGAGTGGAAGTAAAGAGCGCTCTGTACAAGGAGAGTGGAAGTAAAGAGCGTTCTGTACAAGGAGAATGGAAGTAAAGAGTGTTCTGTACAAGTAGAGTGGAAGTAAAGAGCGTTCTGTACAAGGAGAGTGGAAGTAAAGAGCGCTCTGTACAAGGAGAGTGGAAGTTAAGAGCGTTCTGTACAAGGAGAGTGGAAGTAAAGAGCGTTCTGTACAAGGAGAGTGGAATTAAAGAGAGTTCTGTACAAGGAGAGTGGAAGTAAAGAGCATGCTGCACAAGGAGAGTGGAAGTAAAGAGCGTTCTGTACAAGGAGAGTGGAAGTTAAGAGTGTTCTGTACAAGGAGAGTGGAACTAAAGAGAGTTCTGTACAAGGAGAGTGGAAGTAAAGAGCATTCTGCACAAGGAGAGTGGAAGTAAAGAGCGTTCTGTACAAGGAGAGTGGAAGTAAAGAGTGTTCTGTACAAGGAGAGTGGAAGTAAAGAGTGTTCTGTACAAGGAGAGTGGAAGTAAAGAGTGCTCTGTACAAGGAGAGTGAAAGTAAAGAGTGTTCTGTACAAGGAGAGTGGAAGTTAAGAGCGTTCTGTACAAGGAGAGTGGAACTAAAGCGAGTTCTGTACAAGGAGAGTGGAAGTAAAGAGCATTCTGCACGAGAGTGGAAGTTAAGAGCGTTCTGTACAAGGAGAGTGGAACTAAAGAGAGTTCTGTACAAGGAGAGTGGAACTAAAGAGCGTTCTGTACAAGGAGAGTGGAAGTAAAGAGCGTTCTGTACAAGGAGAGTGGAAGTAAAGAGTGTTCTGTACAAGGAGAGTGAAAGTAAAGAGTGTTCTGTACAAGGAGAGTGGAAGTAAAGAGTGTTCTGTACAAGGAGAGTGAAAGTAAAGAGTGTTCTGTACAAGGAGAGTGGAAGTAAAGAGTGTTCTGTACAAGGAGAGTGGAAGTAAAGAGTACTCTGTACAAGGAGAGTGGAAGTAAAGAGCGTTCTGTACAAGGAGAGTGGAAGTAAAGAGCGTTCTGTACAAGGAGAGTGGAAGTTAAGAGCGCTCTGTACAAGGAGAGTGGAAGTAAAGAGCGTTCTGTACAAGGAGAGTGGAAGTAAAGAGTACTCTGTACAAGGAGAGTGGAAGTAAAGAGCGTTCTGTTCAAGGAGAGTGGAAGTAAAGAGCGTTCTGTACAAGGAGAGTGGAAGTAAAGAGCGCTCTGTACAAGGAGAGTGGAAGTAAAGAGCGTTCTGTACAAGGAGAGTGGAAGTAAAGAGCGCTCTGTACAAGGAGAGTGGAAGTAAAGAGCGTTCTGTACAAGGAGAGTGGAAGTAAAGAGCGTTCTGTACAAGGAGAGTGGAAGTAAAGAGCGCTCTGTACAAGGAGAGTGGAAGTAAAGAGCGTTCTGTACAAGGAGAATGGAAGTAAAGAGTGTTCTGTACAAGGAGAGTGGAAGTAAAGAGTGCTCTGTACAAGGAGAGTGGAAGTAAAGAGTGTTCTGTACAAGGAGAGTGGAAGTAAAGAGCGTTCTGTACAAGGAGAGTGGAAGTAAAGAGTGTTCTGTACAAGGAGAGTGGAAGTAAAGAGTGTTCTGTACAAGGAGAGTGGAAGTAAAGAGTGTTCTGTACAAGGAGAGTGGAAGTAAAGAGTGCTCTGTACAAGGAGAGTGGAAGTAAAGAGTGTTCTGTACAAGGAGAGTGGAAGTAAAGAGCGCTCTGTACAAGGAGAGTGGAAGTAAAGAGCGTTCTGTACAAGGAGAGTGGAAGTAAAGAGCGTTCTGTACAAGGAGAGTGGAAGTAAAGAGTGTTCTGTACAAGGAGAGTGGAAGTAAAGAGCGTTCTGTACAAGGAGAGTGGAAGTAAAGAGTGCTCTGTGCAAGGAGAGTGGAAGTAAAGAGTGTTCTGTACAAGGAGAGTGGAAGTAAAGAGTGTTCTGTACAAGGAGAGTGGAAGTAAAGAGCGTTCTGTACAAGGAGAGTGGAAGTAAAGAGCGCTCTGTACAAGGAGAGTGGAAGTAAAGAGCGTTCTGTACAAGGAGAATGGAAGTAAAGAGTGTTCTGTACAAGGAGAGTGGAAGTAAAGAGTGTTCTGTACAAGGAGAGTGGAAGTAAAGAGCGCTCTGTACAAGGAGAGTGGAAGTAAAGAGTGTTCTGTACAAGGAGAATGGAAGTAAAGAGTGTTCTGTACAAGGAGTGGAGCTGCAGGAATAATTGTGTCATGGACATTACACACAAAGCTATATAGAAAACTATTACTACCAGTTTAGTGATAAAAATGATGTGAAAAAGCCATAAGGATGGGCACTTAGGTAGGTCTTTTGGGCTTTGCTTAGGCAGCTCTTCTTTGTTTTGACTGAAATAATTTCACCAGCATCCAAGCACTTTGTAAATTATATACTAGTCAGTTTCCCATGATGCATCTGCAGTAGTATTTGATTGCTTTTTCAGCACCTGAGTAGTTTGTACGATACCATACCTAACCGCATGGCCAGAATTAAAAAAGTCGCGAATGAGAAAAAAAGTAGCATCTATGCATGCGGCCCCTGGGGCTGTCATCTGCAGCCCGCGGGACACAGAGCCGCTAGTAGACTCTGCTCCGGGACTCTGGAATTCCCTGACATCGCTGTCCACATATGGACAGTGTGTCAGGGTCTTCCCCAGAGCGGAGTCCCGGGCAGGGCGCTAGTATCGGCTCTGCTCCGGAACTCTGGGGAATCACCTGACATCGCTGCACATATATGGACAGTGTGTCAGGGTCTTCCCCAGAAAGGAATCCCGGGCACAGCGCTAGTACAGACTCTGCTCCGGGATTCTTGAATTCCCTGACATCGCTGTCCACATATGGACAGCGATGTCTGGGGCTTCCCCAGAGCCGGAGTCCCGGGCAGAGCGCTAGTATCGGATCTGCTCCGGGACTCTGTGGAATTCCATGACAACGATGTCCATATATGGACAGTGTGTCAGGGTCTTCCCCAGAGCGGAGTCCCGGGCAGAGCGCTAGTATCGGCTCTGCTCCGTGACTCTGTGGAATCTTCTGACACCGCTGTCCACATATGGACAGCGATGTCTGGTGTTTCTCCAGAGCTGGAGTCCCGGGCAGAGCGCTAGTATAGGCTCGACTCTGGGGAAGCCTCTGACATCGCTGTCCATACATCGACAGTGATGTTAGGGGCTTCCCAAGAGCAGGAGTTCCAGTGATGTCAGGAGCACAGCTGGAGTCCCAGGAAGAGCCTACTAGCGCTCTGCCCGGGACTCCAGCTGTGGGGTTGCCCCTGACATCCATGTCCATATATGGACGGTGATGTCAGGAGCGGAGCTGGAATCCCAGGCAGAGTGCTAGAAGCGGCTCTGCTCCGGGACTCCAGCTCTGGGCAAGCCCCTGACATCACTGTCCATTTATGGACACTGATGTTAATGACTTCCCCAGAGTTCCGGCGCAGAGCCTATACTAGTGCTTTGCTCTGGGTCTCCGGCTCTGGGGTTGCCCCTGATATCACATTCTCCTAGAGGGAGCCCCAATGGAGCTATCTACTTGGGGTGTGTGTGGCATTATCTGCGGAGGGCACTGTGGCAGCATCTGCGGAGGGCACTGTGGCAGCATCTGCGGAGGGCACTGTGGCAGCATCTATGGAGGGCACTGTGGCAGCATCTACGGAGGGCACTGTGGCAGCATCTACAGAGGGCACTGTGGCAGCATCTACAGAGGGCACTGTGGCAGCATCTACAGAGGGCTCTGTGGCACTATCTACAGAGGGCTCTGTGGTACGATCTAAAAAGAGGCTGCCCAATCTTGACATGTGTGTCTGCCAAACTCTGCCAACTGAGCCGCCGGACTTAAGCGACACTTAAACTGGAAAATTGGATTGTTGAAGTAAGCACGTGGAGAAATACCTCAAATTTTAAACCTGGCGGTATTATTATAGTAATGTAGTATAATTATAGTAATATAGTGTTATAGTAGATTAAATAACTAATTGATTAAGAATAATTTTGTATTGTATCAAATTTGAAAGTAATGCGGACCATCAACTTCGCATTGTTTCAATATGTGGCCCACTTACCCGGCCGAGTTTGAGACCCCTGTTCTACACGGACCCAGACGTAGAAAAAATGCAGACATTTTGGCCAATGTAAAAGTTACTCTCAGTGATGTAAGCAGATGAAGTCATTAATTTGTTGCAACATACACTCCTCAACATTGAAATTGCAACACCAAAAAGGACGAGCTATAAGGTTATGCAAATCGAGGAAGTTGCAGGTGTCGCTAAGATCTGCAAATTATCAAATTTTCAAGCACCTCGCTCCAATCTGTAGCATGTGGGGGCGGCATAAAATCCATATTGAAAGCAAAGTTTTTTAGCCGCATGAAACCTCAAAAATGGTATCAAGTGTTGTGGGATGATCGTGCGTCGCCTCCTGTTGGTCGACGTGCCAATTATCGCAACTTGTCGCAAAATGAGAGGGACAGAATCCTTCTGCTGAGAGTCCTTAGTTTATCACTCCGTCAGATCACTACGCACCTAGGCCGAGATGTCCGCATCAGTGGAGGTTGGGAGAAAAAGCATGAAGGGGAATGACAGCAAGAGGTGCGCGGAGGTGAACCTCTGCACGGACGGATCGTCTGATTGGAAGATTGGCACATAGTGATACATTCTGTACTGTAAGTGAAATTGGACGTCACATCCCAAGCCAAGAACGGCAACCAGTGTCCACACAAACCATCAGAAGGCTTTTGCACAACATTGGGCTACGAGCCGGACGTCCAGCTACAGGTGTTCCATTGACCACACGCCACCGCTCTCAAAGGCTATCATGGTGCACAGCAAGATGGCAATGGAGGCTGGAATGGAGGTCTATCCTCTTCAGCGATGGGTTCCGCTTTTGCCTTGGATGCAACAATAGCCGGAGATTGGTCTGGAGACCACGTGGGCAATGCCATGAAGAGGCCTTCACAAGGGAACGTCACACCGGTCCTACTCGAGGGATTATGGTGTGGAGTGTTATAAAGTACGGTAGCCGGGCCCCTCTAGTCTTCATTTCAGGTTCACTAACAGCTTGGCGCTACATTGATTTAGTTGTGGAACCAGTGGTGCGGCCATTTCTCCAAAGTGTCCCAGAAGCCGTTTTTCAACAGGACAACACCAGGCCGCATGTTGCTTGTGTTACTGTGAGCAGCCTGCGTGGCCTAATCGTGCTACCATGGCCTGCAGCGTCTCCGGACTTGGCTCCCATTGAGCACATAAGGGATGTCATTGGTCGGCAATTGCAGGAAGCTGCCAGAAGCCAATCTTGATGATTTACGTGCCCAAGTGCATTCAGCATGGCAGAACATTCCTCAAACAACCATTAATAACCTCATCGATAGCTGCCAAGTCGTGGAAGTGCGTGGATTTCTGCGCGTGGCGCTCATACTCCATACTGAATAAATCAAGATGTTTGGAATATTTTGTTTCCATTTTATTACCATTTGCAGATCATTAACACGTCTATCGATCCTGTGATTTCCACAATTGCAAAACTTTTCCTTCTCGGTGGTGTAATTTCAATGTTGAGGAGGGTATGTTAATAAAGTAGCCAAGCTTTAACTTAGAAATTGGCTAAAATGATGACACCTTTGATGAATGTGACCCGATGAATATTGCCACATTCTGTAATCACCAACATCGATCATTTATGGTCAAAGCTGTAAACAGGAAAGTCTTGTTTCTTTCTTGTGAGCGGCAAACATTGAGATAAAGCTGCAGTTGGCACATGTCCTCAGTGTTCATAATGATTAACTGGAAAGATGCCCCCTGGTCAGAGGAGCTACAATGCCTCATGCTAATGGCATGGTAAATAAGTGATTCCATGCTCGTACCCATTTGGTACGTGTTGTATAGGCTGGTGGCGGTGCTGCATTGGTTTTGACATTGTTTTCCTGCAAGATGTTAGGATCCTGATGCCAACTGGATGCCAAGGAATGATTACCACGTAAAACAAATTATTTTGCTGACAACCAGAATGTTTTTTCTTTAGCCATTGTGTTCTTCAAAGACTGAATATTTCCAACATTGACATCTGACTTTCTCGGAAGCCTCATCCTCACGCTCATGGTGCAGTTTTTTTTAGATCAGGGTGTCCTCCATCCAGTCTACAACAACTCCAGGAGGATATCAGAAAGACGTGCCCAATACACCGAGTACACGTACAACATACACAACATAGTCAGATCCGATACATTCATCTAAACTTGATATCAATATTTTGGGCATATTCGATCACGTATTATGGCACCTGAATGGGGCATAGTGCGGTTTTGTTTTTGTAAAACTATATTGGACTGTAAAGAGAAATGCTCTTCTGTGCGTCTAAACATATCAACAGACTATAATAATAACTGAGATACAAAGAGAAGCCCAATGTTGATAAGAAAGTTTCCGTGACAAAGTCATAAAGTGATTGGACAACATGACAAAAGAATTACCCGCTATCAATGTCCACTCCAGAGAGGCAGCAATTAAAGCCACTTCTGTCTATTTCCTACTGACAGTAATTGATGGCATATTGTTCTGAACAAAAAAGGGAGAAGTCCCAGTTACTTCATAGGAGGTAATTTTCCAACAGATGCCGGTATACATAGTTTGAAGTCGTTGGCAAGTTGACTCCGGATATAGAAATAAAAATAGAGAGACCGCAGTGCACGTTCCTTGTGGTATCAAAAGAGTGTAAAAATGTATTTATTCCACCAAAACATACGACAACGTTTCCACCCTAGGTGTGGGTCTTTTTCAACCAAAAAGACCCACACAAGTTGAAAAAGACCGAAAAGACCCACACCTAGGGTGGAAACGTCGTCGTATGTTATGGTGGAATAAATACATTTTTACACTCTTTTGATGCCACAAGGAACGTGCGCTGCGGTCTCTCTATTTTTATATTGCTTCTGAACCCCATTAATAATGGGAAAAAGGGGTTGCTATGCTCGGTGCAGTCCTGAGGCCCCTTTGACTTTTACCAAATACAGCGCCACCATCGTCTGCCCCTTGGTTCTGATAATCGGTGTGGTTCCAATAAATATGTCGCCAATTACTATTAGTATAGGACACCTTTAATATACAACTTATGATATGTTTACACCTTTTTATTTTTTGGACTTTAAAGGCTTCTAAGTTTTCCATGTTAAAGCCTAAATTAAAGAGATTCTTCTCTTTGGATAATCCCTAGTTGTTAGAAAGGTCCCTTGACAATACGCAGATCCTCCTGCTGGGATTCCAAGTGATCGGTTTTAATCTGTAGGGAGTTCAATTTCCCTGCAGCACCCCCTCAGGGGTAATTAAAGGGGTTTTCCAAGATCCCCAGGAACTTCACTCCGTGTAGCACTGAGGCCGGTGATTGATGGCAGGGATCACGTGGGGTATACAGGGAGATCATCGCTGCAGCAAGGTAAACAAAGAGCGGCGGGGACCACCGGAGGGGCAGTGGCTTTATCAGGTCAGTATAGGTTCTTTTTTTATTTTCTGACCTTTTCTCTACGTAGTGAATTTTCTAGGGACCTCTGAAAACGTTTAAGAATTATGCCGTTCACATTCATATCAATGTGTGGTCTGTGTAATACAGGACGGGTCCTCTAGAGGCGCTCTATGTAACCGCTCTCCACTCTGACCAAGAGATGAGGAACAGAGGACCCCCCCCCCCTATATTACCTCACAATTCACTAATAGGGTGTATGGAAATGGGTTTTCTACACTGGACAACTTCTTTAAATGACAGCACAAAATGTGACCTCGTATCTGATATAAGGTGCCATGTAACACGATTGCGGTTATTTTGCTGTATGATCCGTTCTGCTCCAAATAATGACGTCCTGTCTGCATCTGTCAATCAAATGACATCACTTCCTGTCCCAGTGACCACCGATCAAGATTTACTTCCTAGCGACTGCGCTATTGATTCCGTCCAAAACAACGGAACCCTCTCACCACGGTGACAGATGGAAACCATTAGCTAGGTTTCCGTCACCATTGAGTTCAATGGTGAGGGAAGCGGAACCCCTCAGCGGAAACGAACGGTGATGTGAACACAGCCTAAACCTGCACATTGCTCATACATGTTTAGGGTTTTTGCATTCCGATATGACACAAAGGTGAAGTCTTACAAGCTTTACTGAACAAGTCTTCAGACGTGAACATAAAGCAGCGATTACGGTAAAGTGTCTCTCACATCAGCGGCGCGTGCAGAATGAAGTCCTATATATGACTGGGAGGCGATGGGAAGCACTGCTGTAACGTGGCGCATTGCTGACTGATTAGAAGGAGAGAAGCGTCTCGTCACTGAATGATTCACACAAAATCTACATCGGGGTGCGGTCCGGCTGAGAGTTAATTAGCGGCTCGTATGAAGACCAGAGCCGAGGGCGACATTGTGAATGGCGTAGGAATGTGATGGAGCTTCTGTTCACCGCACAGGCTGAGGACGTGACTCAACAAAGTGACAGCGACTGACGAAAAACCTCAGCCTGGTGTCTTCCTAATGGTCCAATCTACGGCTTAAAAGCCACAACCCAGGAAAGAATCAGATGACGGTCAACACAAGACATGACTACCGCCCGGACTCGCTGCCGACCGGACTCGCTGCCGCCCGGCCTCGCAGCCGCCCGGACTCGCTGCCGCCCGGACTCGCAGCCGCCCGGACTCGCAGCCGCCCGGACTCGCAGCCGCCCGGACTCGCTGCCGCCCGGACTCGCTGCCGCCCGGACTCGCTGCCGCCCGGACTCGCAGCCGCCCGGACTCGCAGCCGCCCGGACTCGCAGCCGCCCGGACTCGCAGCCGCCCGGACTCGCAGCCGCCCGGACTCGCAGCCGCCCGGACTCGCTGCCGCCCGGACTCGCGGCCGCCCGGACTCGCGGCCGCCCGGACTCGCGGCCGCCCGGACTCGCGGCCGCCCGGCTCACGGCCGCCCGGACTCGCTGCCGCCCGGACTCGCAGCAGCCCGGACTCGCAGCCGCCCGGACTCGCAGCCGCCCGGACTCGCAGCCGCCCGGACTCGCAGCCGCCCGGACTCGCAGCCGCCCGGACTCGCAGCCGCCCGGACTCGCAGCCGCCCGGGCTCGTCCACACGTAACGGAATTGCGGACGGAAAATACGCAGCAGAATACAGTAGCAGCGAAGTGGGGGACATTTAAGAAATCTCATCCACACGCTGCGTAAAATTTCCGAGCACAAATAGACCTGCGGTGCGTATTTTTGATACATGTAAATTCCTGCTGCGGAAAGTGGACTGAATTCCTGCATTTTTTAGCGGAGATGTCACCAATTCCCAACATTGAGGGAAGGGCAGCAAATTCCGCACCATGCCGTAAAAAATGCAGGAAATGGTGTGTTTTTTCCGCAGTGGAAATCTCCTGCTATTTTCTGCAGCAAATCCGTTCCGTGTGGACGAGCCCTTACACCTGTCATTGAGCTACCAGTCCAGTGGGTTATTATATACATTAAGAATGACCATGAAAAAAAATCTTAGGTATCTTTCACACGGCAGTATTTAGGTCAGTATTTTGCATCTGTATTTGGAGGCCGAAACCAGGAGCGGGTCCAAAACCGAAAAAGAAAAAGTATAATGGAAAGATTGCCACCGCTCCTGTGAGTTGGACCCACTCCTGATTTTGGCTTCCAAATACTAATGCACAATATTAACCAAAATAGTGTCATGTGATAGTGGCCGGACAGAAAATCTGACATGATGAGCGTTGAGTGCCGATCACCTCGGAGATGATGAATCAGCTGGAAAGTTCATCAACCCGTGTGGAGTTATAGCAACAAATTATAAGGACTATCTCCATTTTCTGCATATCCGGCTCTTATATAAACAACTACCTGCGCCCCTTTTCCCCTCAAGCCTTTCCAGCAGCTGTTTCCAGTAGAGAGTGAAGACTTTATAGAGGAAGCCGGGACGTGTCCCTGCTCCCGGGCTGGATAAATATCAGGGGACAATATGATAAACGGTTTTGTTATTTCATTTTTTTTGTAAAACAATTAAAAGTAGCAAAAGAAACGTAACCCTCTTCCCTCCGCACATCCCTGGGCATGATTTATGGGTTTCTAGGCTGAGGGTAAAGTTTCATTAGTTGGGTCTGGAGTGTGATTGAGATGGGGGAGGGGAGGGGGCAATGAAATATCAGGGGGTGCAGATGTTCTGTTTCTGGGGGTGATCGGGTTTCAGGACGGAGCAGGAACCTGCAGCTTTGTTTTCTTTCCCTCACATCTGTCTAATGAAATCCAACCTGATCCATTTAATGGCAATGACTGAACCTGCGGAGATTTATAAGCACAGAAGCAGCAGTAACATGTTACCAGGTAGATCCCTCAAAGCTCCAATAATAACTGGGCATCGCACCCCGCGGCAGCGCCCTCCAACCAATCCTAGGCGACAGTATGAGGTGGCGCGTCACCTCTGCCTTTTGTCTATTTTACAGCAGGACAATCATTGAGAAAAAATTCTCCTTTAAGAGGCCACTGACCGAGAAGAGAATCTTTTTTGCGGCGCACGGCACAACTCACATATTTTCGGCCTGGACCGCCGTGGAGTGTCACCTGCGGGCCGCCCACAAATCGCGGGCCGTGCACATGGCCGCGTGCATTCATTTCTATGAGCCTGGACCGCAAAACACGGCCGTAATAACTACAGGTGCTGCAAAATAACCGCACCCGAGCCCTTACCTGACCTGTTGACAGGGCCTATTCATATTAACGTCCCAATGGTCCCAGAGCTGACGCTTTATTTTGCATCTTTGATTAATTAAAAAAAAAAAGATGTAAAGCAGAGGATTCTGGTGGTAAAGATGGAGCAGATTTGTGCCCCACAACTACAAGGCCTAAGACAACCCCTTGTTATTTGGAAGAGCGGCGCCGGGTGACGCTTCTTTAGCCCCCGGCATTCAGCGGTCAGTCCTGGAGGAAGCCACATCTGGCGGCCAATCATATGACTGCATGGCCGGGGCTCTCCGTGCTGGCTCATAGGGAAGGTCGCCCTCTATGGACAGGGGTTGTCTTTATCAGACAACCCCTTTAAGGGAGTCGTTACCTGATTAATGTGTTACGGCTCAGACCCCCTGCACACGACCGTATTTTTTATCCGTAATTACAGACCCATTAATTTCTATGGGCTACGGACACCTTTCAGTTTTTTTATGGATGGGTGTCCGTGCCGTAGAAATGATAGAACACGTCCTTTTTTTGTCCGTAATTACGGTACGGACTCCACATAGAAGTCTATGGGCGCTTACGTAATTATATGAATCCGTAGCCGTCCTTAATTACGGAAACGTTGCTGTGCAACGTAGGGGATTTCCCTAGATTCCTCCCTGTTTTTTAGTGGATCCGTAAATACGTATATGCGTTGATTCCGTATATGCGGTTGATTTATAAATGACTACGGATCTGTATTTACGGACATATGTATAAAGACCGAGGACAGCGCGTTTACTCCTGTGATATATCACGCTGCCCGCACACCAGACCAAGCGACAATGAGTTTTTTGCAGGCAGAAAATTCTGATTTTCCTCTGCCTGCACGCCGTTTTCCGCATTTTTCGCGGCGGTTTTTGCCCACGGCCATTGAGCACAGCGGGCAAAAAACGCTGCCACGCTTTCTCTGCCTCCCATTGATGTCAATGCGAGGTCAGAGACGTAAATGCCCAAAGATAGGGCATGTCGCTTCTTTTCCCCACGAGACTGTTTTTCTGCTCGCGGGAAAAAAACGCATCCGCCTTCCGTTGAAATAAATGGGAGACATTTTCGGCCATTTTTTGGCGCATTTTCCGACGCGGTTTCCGCGTCAAAAAACGCATCAAGAAACTCTGTGTGAACCGGCCCTTACAGACCTAATACTACTCACAGTTGAGAATTTGTTACAATTGTCTCCAGGTTAGGGCTCATTCAGACGAGTGTGTATGTAGTCCGTGTGACGGGCGTTAAAACAACAGCTGTCACATGGACTCATATACTTCAATGGAACCGTTCACATGACCGCTGTTTCAACGGAGCGTGTGAAGGGTCCGTGAAAAAATAGGACATGTCCTATTTTTTGCCCTTCACACATCCCTCCATAGACTCTGCGTGATAATGCGTCCCGCATGGGTGCATCTCGGACGTGAAAAACTGCAGTTTGTCACGTCCGAGGTTGGCTATGCTCGTCTGAATGTAGCCAGTTCACACTGAGTTTTTTTACACGTTTTTTGACGCGGAAACCGCGTCGGAAAACGCGCCAAGAAACGGCCGAAAATGCCTTCCATTGATTTCATTGGGAGGCGGATGCGTTTTTTTACCGTGAGCAGAAAAACCGCATCGCGGTAAAAAGAAGTGTTATGCCCTATCTTCGGGCATTTACGCCTCTGACCTCTCATTGACATCAAAGGGAGGCAGAGAAAGAGTATTTAGCTGCGTTTTTGCCCGTAGCACTCAATGGGTGTGAGCGAAAAACGCGGCAAATGGATTGCAGGCAGAGGAAAATCTGCCTCAAAATTCCAAACAGAATTTTTAGGCTATGTTCACACGGGGTATTTTGCCGAGTTTTTTGACGCGGAAACCGCATCGCAAAACTCGGCAGAAACGGCCCGAGAACGCCTCCCATTGATTTCAATGGGAGGCGTCGGCGTCTTTTTCCTGCGAGCAGTAAAACTGCCTCGCGGGAAAAAGAAGCGACATGCCCTATCTTCTGGCGCTTCCGCCTCCGACCTCCCATTGACTTCAATGGGAGGCAGAGAAAGTGTATATCTCGCTGTTTTATGCCCGCGGCGCTCAATGGCCGCGGGCGAAAAATGGCGCGATAATTGCCGCGAAAATTGGCGTGCAGGGAGAGGAATATCTGCCTCAAAGTTCCAAACTGAATTTTGAGGCAGATATTCCTCCCCCAAAATACTCCGTGTGAACATAGCCTGAGGCAGAAATTTCCTCCTGCAAAAAACTCTGTGTGAACTTAGGGGGATCTTCGGATCCAAGACTGATACATTTTAACTACACTGATACAATGTAACAAACTGTCAGGACAGGAGAGAGATGCTGCTGCTAATGTGTTTAGCTCATAGAGGATTGTCTAGACTGTAGAGCTGTGGAAAATTCTAAAGTCAGGACAGGGAATGTTTCTATCCGTGGCGCGTGGCTAAACGTGTGGTCCAGAATTGCGCACTCGTCCCTATTCTCCACTTTTGCCATAACTCGCTGTTTCCCCACCGCCTCGAGTTAGAGGAAATTGCCTTTTGGATCTGAAATAATGCCATGGTGTTGGGTGATTTCGATGCCGGTGATGCACTTAGGTCATTTGCACAATTACAAGAAGCGTTTACCCTGCCTCGCCCCTCGTTCTATAGACATGTACAACTGCGCCATGCGCTCCAAACACTGCATGCCCTATCTCCTTTATATCCTGCGATAGGGACTCTAACCTCTCAGGGACCATTACGCCTTATATACCCATCTCCCAGGAACTAAAGTCCAATCCACACAACTAGCAGTAAAGAATAAATTCCCGGTCTGTCTATAGAAGACTGGAAAGAAGCTTTACAATCTCCACTGACTGTTTCCCCAGCGGTGAATAATCACAATGACAATATTGTATTTCTTGCACCACTGTTGTCTATCTCTGATACGTCTGCAAAAAATGAGACGATCCCACATAATAGATGCCAGGGGGGCACCAGACCTTGCCCTGAGAATTTCTATACAGTGAAGGAAGTAAGTATTTGATCCCTTGCTGATTTTGTAAGTTTGCCCGCTGTCAAAGATATGAACAGTCTAGAATTTCTAGGCTAGGTTAATTTTACAAGTGAGAGATAGATTATATAAAAAAAAAACAGAAAATCACATTGTCAAAATGATATATATTTATTTGCATTGTGCACAGAGAAATAAGTATTTGATCCCTTTGGCAAACAAGACTTAATACTTGGTGGAAAAATCCTTGTTGGCAAGCACAGCAGTCAGACGTTTTTTGTAGTTGATGATGAGGTTTGCACACATTAGATGGAATTTTGGCCCACTCCTCTTTGCAGATCATCTGTAAATCATTAAGATTTCGAGGCTGTCGCTTGGCAACTCGGATCTTCAGCTCCCTCCATAAGTTTTCGATGGGATTAAGGTCTGGAGACTGGCTAGGCCACTCCATGACCTTAATGTGCTTCTTTTTGAGCCACTCCTTTGTTGCCTTGGCTGTATGTTTCGAGTCATTGTCGTGCTGGAAGACCCAGCCACGAGCCATTTTTAATGTCCTGGTGGAGGGAAGGAGGTTGTCACTCAGGATTTGACGGTACATGGCTCCATCCATTCTCCCATTGATGCGGTGAAGTAGTCCTGTGCCCTTAGCAGAGAAACACCCCCAAAACATAATGTTTCCACCTCCATGCCTGACAGTGGGGACGGTGTTCTTTGGGTCATAGGCAGCATTTCTCTTCCTCCAAACACGGCGAGTTTAGTTAATGCCAAAGAGCTCAATTTTAGTCTCATCTGACCACAGCACCTTCTCCCAATCACTCTCAGAATCATCCAGATGTTCATTTGCAAACTTCAGACGGGCCTGTACATGTGCCTTCTTGAGCAGGGGGTCCTTGCGGGCACTGCAGGATTTTAATCCATTACGGCGTAATGTGTTACCAATGGTTTTCTTGGTGACTGTGGTCCCAGCTGCCTTGAGATCATTAACAAGTTCCCCCCGTGTAGTTTTCGGCTGAGCTCTCACCTTCCTCAGGATCAAGGATACCCCACGAGGTGAGATTTTGCATGGAGCCCCAGATCGATGTTGATTGACAGTCATTTTGTATGTCTTCCATTTTCTTACTATTGCACCAACAGTTGTCTCCTTCTCACCCAGCGTCTTACTTATGGTTTTGTAGCCCATTCCAGCCTTGTGCAGGTCTATGATCTTGTCCCTGACATCCTTAGGAAGCTCTTTGGTCTTGCCCATGTTGTAGAGGTTAGAGTCAGACTGATTCATTGAGTCTGTGGACAGGAGTCTTTTATACAGGTGACCATGTAAGAGCTGTCTATAATGCAGGCACCAAGTTGATTTGGAGCAGTAACTGGTCTGGAGGAGGCTGAACTCTTAATGGTTGGTCGGGGGTCACATACTTATTTCTCTGTGCACAATGCAAATAAATATATATCATTTTGACAATGTGATTTTCTGTTTGTTTTTTTTTATATATAATCTATCTCTCACTGGTAAAATTAACCTAGACTAAAAATTCTAGACTGTTCATGACTTTGACAGTGGGCAAACTTACAAAATCAGCAAGGGATCAAATACTTATTTCCTTCACTGTATATTGGTCCATCCCGGAGTGAGGTGGTCTCCATGCTATCTACTATTCTCATGATTCCAGTACCGGGTACTCCTGAACTTTGTTTGCTAGATATCCTAGATGAATCAGCATGGTCATGCCACATGCGCATATTCCAGAGGTAGGCACTGTTTTTTCGCGAGAGGCGATAGCGATTAGATGGATAGGGGATCAAAATAAATAAAAAGGTTTTCATTCACTGACAGCAAACAGATCTTGGAAATGGTGAGGAATTGAAATTTGCAGAACTCTTTATTATACAACCATAAAACCCCCTTTTAATGTGAGTAGATCTCCAGGGCTCCAGTATTATAAGATTTATGAGTCGATACATCCCTGTGATCAATCCTCTGGTGATATTTTTGTTGCTGAATTCAGCAGCTTTATCATCATCAGGTTTTTTCAAATTAAATTTGATATTGGATGAAAGTCGTCTGTAATGAATGTGTTAAGTTGTGGCACTGCAGGCCGACCGGGGAGTGAAAGAGACATTGCCGAGTCGAACGCCAGACCGATATCGGACAAAAATAGATGCATGTCCCATTTTTTGGATGGAGGGGCCGTGGTAATGTAAGTGGGCTCTGTCTATGTCCGCAGCCATTCTAAAACTTCAATGGCCAATAGGAGTCCGCTAGGTTGTTGGAATTATCGGCTCAATGACCGGTTGTCATCAGGTGGCGACTAAACTCTAATGTCCTTGGACTTGAACTACTTGACAATAATCTCTAGTTCTGATATTTCGGATACTTGCTGTCGATTTTTACATCACCTGCCCTGAACGTCAGTGTCAAGCTCTATCGTTGTTTGGACCAAGTGTTGTACACATGCTGAACATGAGTCCTGAAGATATATACTGTATATAAATATATACACGCACACACACGCGCGCACACCAATGTACTTGAATGTGACATTGAACACATGTCTGTAGCTGGACCCAGTTATACAAACACAACTGATCTCGAGTCAAGTGTTGTACACATGCTGAACAGGAGTCCTGAAGATATATACTGTATATATATATATATACATACACACACACACACACACACACACACACACACGCACGCGCACACCAATGTACTTGAATGTGACTTTGAACACATGTCTGTAGCTGGACCCAGTTATACAAACACAACTGAACTCGAGTCAAGTGTTGGGCCCTTTTTTAGCTGGATCGGAGGTTGTGGATGCAGAAGTTTCTTAAATAAGTTATAAATAACGGCAGATTTTCTCATTGGACGCGCTCCTTATTTATGCACATTTATTACCGCACTTGACATAATGAATCACATGATATTTATCACGAGATGGAAACGTGTTGTACATCTGGAGGGATTCAATCTTCCTTCGTGATAATAGGAAACAGACTTTAATGAGAATTGGGGGAGTTTATTGCTCTGTAAGAGTATCCGGCCCCCTCTCTGCCCTCTCGGTCTTTTCTCATACACTTCAGGGTCTTACAGCAAGAATTCATGAATTGTGACCAGGATGGAGAAGCGGCAGCGAGGAGTCAGTGAGGCGCGGAGGAGTGAAGGCTTTCATGTAGTGCAGATACAATAGTAACTTAATATGGCGACAGACACACAACACACAATGAGACGCCGTGTCACCGGATCGCCTCCGGGGGCCCATACACGCTGCCCACCTATCTCTCTGCCTCATCCATATGGCAATGTATGTAATGTATATTCCTGGGCACACGTCTACTCTGTATTCCTAATGTATAAAGGTATTTACCAAAGAGATGTAAGAACCATCTCTTGTACAATGCCGACTCCAGAGAGCGAGGGGCAGAGCTCCAATGAAATAGGTGGTACAGAAAACTGGCAGCCAACCCAACTCCCCGCTCCTTCATGGGACTCGGCCGCCATCGTCCTTTACGGTGGGTTCATCTACGTCCTATACTACTAAGCAATGGTCTGAATATATTTGGATTTCTGCTGTACAAAGAAAACTCCCTAATGAATAACTATAATGTAAAACTTTTGTTTTCTAACCAGAGTTTCTCTTTGATAAAGAATTTGAGGAGCTCTTCAGGTTCCCCCCTTATTTGAGCGGTCTACGTGCTGTAGTCACCTGATAATATTTCGTTCCTCTCTGGCGGTTTAGTTGCTTGTAGTTTATTATCATTATGTCCTTACTGTAATGGTAAGGCTATGTTCACACGGAGTGTTTGAAGACGTATTTCGGGCCGTAAACGTGCCGGAAAATCGGAAGCAGAACGCCTCCAAACATCTGGCCATTGATTCAAATGGTAAAAACGGCGTTCTGTTCCGACGGCCGCAGACAAAAACGCCCGCGAAAAAGAAGTGCATGTCACTTCTTGAGCCGTATTTGGAGCCATTTTTCATTGACTCTATAGAAAAACAGCTCCAAAAACGGCCGTAAAAAACCGCCGTGAAAAACGTGAGTTGCTAAAAAAAAGTCTGATAATCAGAGGAAGTTTTCTCTGAAAACAGCTCCGTCATTTTCAGCCGTTTTTGACTCAGCGTGTGAACATAGCCTCGCGCAGGGAGGAGGGACAGAGCAGTGAAGGATGTAAAATTCAGACTGCCTCAGACGCCAACAGACAATGCAACTAGGCTGGAGTCACAGCTGTTCCCTAATGAAGCAGAGCTGCAGTGTAAAGTATAGTAGGCAGTTTAGCAGCCTGAGTCTTCGATGAGATAGGAGGTGGATTTTAGACTACCGTAAACTTCATCAGACCCCAAAAAAAAAATAGAACAGCCAACAGTAAAGAAAATAAACAGCAGGTAAGTAGAAGTAAAGAGGTGAAGATTTATATGGAATTTGAAAGGTACGACCTGACGTCTGCTATAAGTTTCAGCACACAATAAAATGGCGACAGCGCACCGCGGACTCCAATGCCACCTAAGCCACTAAATATAAATAAATATGCATTACTGCCAAATCTACTTACAATAAGGAGGTTCTTAGCGCACATTTTGATCAAATTGTGTGAGCCCACCTGCCATGACCAGGCGACTTCTATGAGCGACGCTATAAGTTTCGGCTTTCCAGATTAATCAAATGAGAGAATTTAAATACGTTTCTTTACATTAATGTCTATGACGTACGGACTGTATGACTGCCTGGCATCAACTATGCAATCCTGTTCCGTGACATTGAGTGGAGCGAAGACGTCCCCAGCATTGATGAATAGTTGCTGCAAGGTTCATGTCCCCTCCATTACAGAGCAGGCCTAGGTGTTCAACATTATAGTAAAAAAAGATATTCTTGTAAGATTTACAGCCGGCCACAGGTGACAGCGCAGAATTATAACACCAGGGTTTATAGCCGGCTGTATGTCTGGTATCAGGGAAGGGGCGGCGGGCAGGAATGTATAAGGCGGGAGCCCCTGTCACCCCGCACATAAATCATCAGGAATGAAGCGGACATGGCCCTAATCAACCAACCCCTAAAATCCCGGCAACAAGACTGAAGATGAAATGTACATCATAAATAAATAATTTTCAGCTTCTGCACCTCGATACGGGAGGGATAGGCAGGTGCGGATTTTCATGGGACGGAGGAAGGAAAATAAAGCAAGTTCAGAGTCAGCGGGTCAGGAAAGGTCAACACCTCCGCTCCTCGATGACACGAAACGTCAGCAACAAAATCCTGCTACTGTATCGAAAGGAAGATCCGTGTAATCAAGACACGTCCGTCACCAGGCTCGCCAGACAGGATAGATTTACCTGCACAGAGTGACCGTCAGTACAGTCCGCTGACAGATGTGCACACAGGGACCGCAGCCTCAGCCAGACCCCCCTCATTATAATGATCAAACAACCAGCAGATCCAATCAGGATTCCATAGAATAAAAAGTAACAAAACTGATACTGTAACGGATACTCTGCGCTATTCTGGGAGCTCCAGAGATCGCAGCCACGAATGCAGCGTTACTTAGGCCCCATGCACACGACTATATTGTTTATCCGTAATTACGGACCCATTCATTTTTATGTCCGTGCCGTTGAAATGATAGAACATGTCCTTTTTTCGTCCGTAATTACGGCACGGACCCCCCATAGAAGTCTATGGGTGCTTCCATAATTACAGATGTGCACCCGTAGCCGTCGGTAATTACGGAAGCGTTGCTAGGTGGCGCCAGGTTTGCAGACTTTGCATATAATTTGTGGTTTTCTTTTTGCGGATCCGTAAATACGGATGCAGTACGGATGACTATAAATGTCTACGGATCCATATTTACGGATGGATGAAAAACGCGGTTGTGCGCATGGCGCCTTACTGACGATAATCATGTTTGTTTTTGTTTTTCCAATTTCGATGTTATCAATGTCACCCCCTGCAGGACTCCCCTGTCTAGCGGGGAACTATTGCCCTGCTCATCCTGAGCCTGATGATTCACGCCAATTCTACAGTGATAAATATGCAGGGAAGAAATAAGGCCTTGTTCACACGGCGCAAAAAAAAAAAAGACGCATAAACGCGTCAAAAACGCTAGCGTTTTTTGCAAAGCGCTTTTTAAAGTACAAGCGGTTTCGACGTGTTTTTTGTCGCGTTATTGGCACATTTTTGGGCGTGTAATTAGGACTCCTAATTTGGGCGTGTTTTCTGCTCCAAGAATTGACCTGATGCTTTTTTTTTTTACACGATACGTTTATTAAACACCCGAGCGTAAAAAAAACGTATGCACTACAATGCGTTTTCCCATTGATTTCAATGGAAAGCTTAAAGCAAGAATTTTTTACGAATTTTTCGGAGCATAAAACGCAACAAAAACGCGTCATATAAACGCCGCGTGAACAAGGCCTCTGCATACCAATGTAGATTTATGTGCCATTCAGGGTTTGTGGCTGGTTGGGGGATTACCAGCACATAATGAATCACTAGATGTAGTCCCAATCTTTAAATGTGCACCGATCAATACAAAACTAATCACAATTCCCTTTTGATAGTTGTAGATGTGTATTAGATGCAGCGCAGACAGGATATTGCATATTCTGGGTTTATCCGGCATCTGCTGGTTTGTGTTAGGTCCCTATTACACGGGCCAATGATCGGGCAAATTCGTTCATAGGAACGCGGCAATCAGGGCAATGATCAGCCAATGAGTGAGCAAATGCTCTTTTACGCAGAATTAAAAATAATCTGTCGGCAGCGCATCTGCCAGTGTAGTCAGGGAGATGTGCTGCCGACATGACGAAAATGTATAGGGACAAGCGATCGGAAAAACGATCGCTCGTCCCTATACATGTCCAATCATTGCTCCGTGTGAAAGGATCAGACAAGCGCTGTCTCATTGATCGGCGCTCGTGTACACTGCCCACGTCGGGCCATGTAATCGTACCCTTAATGCAAATATTTCCTCTCCCTGCTTTCTGAGTGGGCCGGCTCTTCCTGGTGTGATATCAGAGCTGAGCTGTGTGCTCTGAGCCAATCAGATGTTTGCCCTGCTGCTTCTTCTCCCCTCTCACAGACACAAAAATAGATCAACTGCAGCTGCGCACCCCCTCCTCTATTTGCTGCATTACTTTAGATTCCTTGATCGGTCACTGAGGGGGGTTTGTGAATATTTACATAGAGGCTGCAGGTTGGGAAATAATATATCAATAAATAACAATAGATTAACGGAGAATAATTTTACTTACAGCTTAGAATCCAATTTAAGTAGAAATCCAAGGCGATCATATTCTGAAAAAGAAAATCAGCCATTAGTTAAAAGATCAGATTTGACCTCATTAGCCTGTGGATGGAAACACAGGACGGTTTTGGGTGACATCATTGGGGAGGCATCGTGTCATCATTCAGGGTTAGTGAACCTCTCCAGACTGCCCCTAATTGGAGCTGATTGTTAATATTAATCATTCTGTCCATGCTGTAAGGAAATTATACTCTCTATGCACTTGCTGAGCTTTAACTTATTCACAGCAGCCAATTTGAGCAAACGAAGCTGCAGTGTAAAGCATGGCAAATGAGCAGCAGGATGAAATAATCAAGAGTCAATGATCATAGCTGAGTCCTAACTACATAGCAGCTGACACTGAAGAAAGTCAATAGCAGGCAAGTGTCATCCAGACACAGAGGCTGATATTAAACAGAACCAAGGACTGTGGCTGGTCCGCCGTTACCCTGCTCTATGGCACTCTCCTGCCTGTGAGCAATGTTGTTAATGGATATACATGAGGGAATTATATTGTAAGTATCATTTTAGGAGAGTAGAAGGAACCCGGCACACCCAGCGTCAACTCCCATATTTATGGGTAGAGCATTGGGGACCACCATGCAGATGCTGCAAGTAATACAGTGAACTATTTGGACATTTATTGTTTAGCATTTTGGATTATTAGGGACTTTTTATAATTGGCAGCAGGGCAGGCAATGGCATAACATAATAAATAGCAGATACTCACCCCCTGAAGGGCCAACTGCTCTATCGCTGAGGTCCAGTTCTTCGCTACTCTGTGCCCGAGACCTCCTGCTGTTGCCCAGGACTTGCCCACTGTAGGAGCTTCCGAAACCGGAGCCATGGAGAACGGGACCCCAGCGCTAGAGTAGAGGGGGGCCCTTCAGGGGGTGACTATCTGCTAATTTATTATGTTGTGCTATCCCCTGCCCTGCTGCTAATTGTAAAAAGCCTCAAATGAATGAATAGTCCCTTATCGCTGACCATGCGTTTGCTGCAATTCTCACTTGGGAGCGTACTTGCCAATTTTTGAGTAGGGAGATTCCAAAAAGTAGTGTGCAAAATTTTTGCCATTACGCCCCACCCATCTATATAGGAAACACACCCAGCCGGTGCCAGTCTTATGGGTGTGTGGCTGCTCAGGGAACATCACCCCTCCATAGTACAGGGGGCACAGTTGCTGCTAATAGAAAGGCTGCCCAGCCCCACCTCACATCATCAACCCCCCATAGGTGCAACTGTCTTACCCAGGTGGGCGCCATATCTTCTCTACACTGCAGATAGTGCGGCACTACTTGCACCAGCAGCTCTTGTCGACGGCTCTCACAGCTCCTGTGCTGCGTAAAATGTGAGAGGAAACCTGTCTTCTCCCTCTCGTTTCACGTCCAGGAGCTGTGAGAGCCGCCGACTAGAGCTGCTGGTGCAAGTAGTGCCGCACTATCTGCAGTGTAGAGAAGATATGGCGCCCACCAAATGATACAGGGGAGATACCAATAGGGAAGGAAAATTATATGGTGGAAGAAGATACTGGGGGTGAGGGAGATGATACTGGGGGGAATGATACCGGAGGGGGGGCAGGGAGATGACTATCAGGGGAGGGAGATGGTACTGGGAGGGCAGGGAGATGATATTGGGTGGAAGAGATGTATTGGGTGGGGAGGGAGATGATACATCATTCGGTGGGTTTTCAAGAAGTAGGGGACAGAGAGAGGAGAATATACCTGCAGCATCAGACTACATCGTTTGTTTGTAGTCTGTTATCATGGAGACACATAGGTCTGTATGTTACATTTAGAAAAAATACTTTTTGCATTGTTTTTTCACTTTTGATGCATTGAAACCTTAAAAAAAATAGTTACGAAGGTGAACATTTGTTTTTTCCTATGGTGAGTGGGCAAAGGGGTTAGGAGCGCCCAAAAAAATCCTGCACAGGGCTCCAGCTAACCTAAGGGCAGCCCTGTCCCCAACTTATTGCGTTTGACCCTTTTCATCACACCCCAAACAGATCAGACCCCCTAAAGAAATACAGGCCCCAAGACCCCCAGATCAGACCCCATCTCAACACAGACCAGAAGTGCAGACACTCACCTCTCCCTATTCCTGCGCTCCTTTTCACCCCCAAGGGCCATTGCAATGTCCTGATGCTGGGACTGGATTTAGGATGTAATCTGCGGTGGTGCCTGGGAGTGAAGAGAAGCGCAGGAACAAGGAGAGTTCAGGAGATTTGCCGGCTCGTCCAGGAGATTCCCCCCTTTTCCAGGAGTCTTCTAGATATTCTGGGATAGTTGGCGAGTACATGAGAGACGTCCGTTCATCTGAGGCCCCTACAAAGTGCGTGTACAATCCGATAAGCAGTTGTTTTCTAGCATATCTCTATTTTATCCCTTTATTTCTGATGCTTATATAGCACCAACATATTCCGCAACGCTGTACAGAGATTGTCATTACTCACATCAATCCCTGTCGTCACTGGAGCTCACAATCTAATCTCGTCTTCTCAGAGATACACAATGTGCACTGTATGATACGTAGAGTTTCTACACCTGGACGGCCGCAAGTCTTTTGGAATAGGAATCTCGGGCGTTGAAACAATGTTTTACCCCCAACCATCTGACTTTGACTGATTCCTGGTGCAGATGTTGCCCCCGTTTGGATTAAATGGAAGGCAGAATTCCCAACCACCGTGCCACCCAATGCAGCTCTGAGCTGCGGCGGCGACACATGAAGCGCGAGGCATCGATAACCTGCCGTCCCTCGGGGCCAAGAAGAGAGAGACCCAGAAAACACACAATCTTTTCCCCTCGTCTGTCTCCTCATTAGTCATGGCGTTTCTGGGAAAAATGGCTGGCTAATATTTACATAAAGATAACATTACCCATCATTCATGTCATGGACGCTTCACACGATGACTAAGAATAGGAGTCCTTATATTAAGGGGAATGCACGTCCCGGGCCCCACGACCTGGACAGATTAGAACAAGATACATCGAAAAGTCACCAACGTAACATGCAATCCCGACCAGCAAGCGCAGCGTGGGAAGCAGCTACCGATGCAACGTGTCTGCCCCGCCACGTTGACATTTATATATGTAGGTACTTGGTTATATACGATGGATGGATGAAAGCAATAAATGTCCAATGTTTGTTTAGTGAGTGAGAAGATACAGGTTGTTCCACAAAGTATCAACATTTCCATTGTCCAATGTATCGACACACCCTGAACCCGTTCATTACAACTCGCGGAGCGTGCCAGTGATGTGCAGATACAGATTCAGGGTCATCCTACCGGGACCGCTAAAATGTCCTACACCCGGAAGCGGCAGAGCAATAATCCTGGATTGGATCGGTTCTTTTACATCAGAAACGAATAAAAGTTCCTCTTATGAAATCCTGTATATTTTTCAGGCTCTTCCTTCCTGCTGGGTTCTGTTTACGCTCAGACGCAATGAATAATATATGACAGACTGCAATGATATTTAGAGCAGCCATATGTGCAGCTGCATAGGGGCCACGTAGATAGGGGGGGCGCTCTCACTTTAATTAGCAACTTCTACACATTGCATGTAAGGGAAGGAGTTCATGAATTTCCCCCAATGCTCACATTTACTGGTGGATTGCTAAAGAGACATAAGGGGGTGCTTTATGGTGAGATATTGGGGCGCAAAGGGCCCACACACTGCATAGGGGCCCTCTGCTGTCTGCGTCCAGGTCTGGCAAAAAGTTCCATATTTAAGTAGCATTGGCTATATACTTGGCTATTTTGACTATTTAACTTATTTTTTAGTTAATTTTTAACTCTATACACACTGTAAATAAAGTCTGGATGCTACTTGGAAACCATCAACAAGCAGGCAGCTGCTGCACTACTACTTTGTCCAAATGTCAATAAATCATCAGTAGGTGAAAAAGAAAAAGGCATTAACTTAATGTTTATATGAGAGGTGCAATTTATAAATATCTCCATTGTCTCCCGTTAGGTAAAGTCAAGACATGAAACAACATACACGAGGCCCAAGCGCGTCCGGAGGTCCGCAGCGGATTCTGTGCCGGGGTTGACAGCAGAATCGCTTAGTTCTCGATTCATTGGAATTGCCCCAAGGCAAAAAGAGAAGGAGAGGGATTCCGGCACAATAAGAATTTCATGTCTGACAGGAGATTGTATCTACTCAACAAGGTAAGAAGAGGGGGAATTATAGAAAACGGGAAGGAAATCTGACACGAGGAAGAGAAGAACAAGAGTTCATGAACGTGCGCTGTCTTGTTAACTTTCTCTGGGACCGCACAACATCCCCATAACCCGTCCTGATCATTGCTGCGCTGCATGCAGAATATTTCCTACAGATCCATCTCATCTGACTTCCCAGACAAAGCTGCAAGGAAGAGAGGAACTTATGACAGGACGGCGTCCCCGTATCACTGCCATAATGAAAATTGGCATTAAAATCTATGTAAACCTTTGAAAGGCATTTTTTTAATAAAAAGTTCAATGTTATTAGTGAGACTTTCTAATTAGTTTTTATTAAAAATTAGTTTTACTTTTTGAGATACAGCTGCTCTGTATTCTCTATACAGAGCATCTGTATCGTTCACTAAGACCTAAATCCGTCAGTCCCGCGAACCTGACGGGTTCAGTGTCAGCGGGTCCTGCGTTTCTCCGACAGTTCATAACTTAGTTGTGATCGATTACAGGTGGATCCTGCGTGTCGACCCGCTGACACTGAACCCGTCAGTCCCGCGGACCTGACGGGAACCGGATTTAGCTCTAGATACAGCTGCTATGTCTAGAGAATACAGAACAGCTGTATCTCAAAAATATTAAATAATAATAATATTATATAAAAATAAAATGCCTTTCAAAGGTTTACATAAACTTTAAAGGGATTTATCACCTCTTGTTATAACATTTTGTGGAATAAGATACATAGATAATGTCAGAGATATATTCTGGATGAGTACGAGCCCTTTACTTAGCAAGTTTTGCCTTTAAATTCCCTTTCAGTTTAGTTTTAAAGTAACATGTAGTAACACTTTTCACCACAGCTATGTACAACACTTTTCCATAGGGGCCAATACAACAGCGCCCCCAGCGCCCATATAAAGATCTCCGTCAAAACTCTAATCTAAATGCAAACACATTGGAGTGAAACAGAAATGGAAAACCCTTTATCAGCAAGAAGGGCAAAAATGAAATAGAATTTTTGATTAAACAGGCAAAACAAGCACAAAAAGGACGTTCCGTTGTAAGACAGATAGAAAGATACTAAATAGTGTAGGTTGTTCTTTTTTGGGGGGGGGGGGGGTTAGTGTCTCTTTCAATCTCGGAGGGATGATAGATAACGGGTGGGAGGGTGTCAGGAGATGTTATATTATATATATGTATGTATCTGTGTTTTATGCTATTTGAGCAAAATAAAATAACAAAATAAACTAAATAGTGTAATAATATGTTGCAGTGAAGCCCCTCCCTGGCTCTGCCCCTTTAGTCTATGTGAGAGTGACCTGACTGGGGGCTTAGTATACTGTAGTTTATAATCTTTCTGTCCTTGCTATAATAATGATAAAAAGCTCTCTATGCACTGACTTTCTGCTGAGCTTGAGGTGGCTTTGTGATTATACATAGCAACCAACTGCAGTGTAAAGTATAGCGGTGTGGACAGATAAAAGCGTGAACTTTTGCTGGATATGCACTTTAGTTTTGTGAACAATACATATACCATTCATGTAAGAACACAGCCGATCCCTCCACATACAGCAGCTCTATAGGACTGCAGTCGTCAGTTAGGCTCAGTTCACGCCACATGAGAGACCTTTGTTCAGCATACGGGCGGGGAAAGCATCCGGTGCATACGCCAAACATGTCCATAGGCCACCGGTGTTTCCCAAAAGTGTGCCATCACCATACTTTGTTAATTGTGGTATGGAATGGTGTAGTAGACTATGCGATTACATATCTTTTTAACAATGGGGTCCTATGCCTAAACTGTGGGATACATCGCAGCCTTCTGTTGGAGCAGAATAGTGAGTGCAGCTCTGGAGTATAATACAGGCTATAACTCAGGATCAGTACAGGAGAAGTAATGTCTGTACACAGTGACTCCACCAGCAGAATAGTGGGTGCAGCTCTGGAGTATAATACAGGATGTAACTCAGGAACAGTACAGGATAAGTAATGTAATGTATGTACACAGTGACTCCACCAGCAGAATAGTGAGTGCAGCTCTGGAGTATAATACAGGATGTTACTCAGGATCAGTGCGAGATAAGTAATGTCATGTATGTACACAGTGACTCCACCAGTAGAATAGTGAGTGCAGCTCTGGAGTATAATACAGGATGTAACTCAGGATCAGTACAGGATAAGTAATGTAATGTATATACACAGTGACTCCACCAGTAGAATAGTGAGTGCAGCTCTGGAGTATAATACAGGATGTTACTCAGGATCAGTGCGGGATAAGTAATGTCATGTATGTACACAGTGACTCCACCAGCAGAATAGTGAGTGCAGCTCTGGAGTATAATACAGGATGTAACTCAGGATCAGTACAGGATAAGTAATGTAATGTATGTACACAGTGACTCCACCAACAGAACAGTGAGTGCAGCTCTGGAGTATAATACAGAATGTAACTGAGGATCAGTACAGGATAAGTAATGTATGTACACAGTGACTCCACCAGCAGAATACTGAGTGCAGCTCTGGAGTATAATACAAGATGTAACTCAGGATCAGTACAGGATAAGTAGTGTAATGTATGTACACAGTGAATCCACCAGCAGAATAGTGAGTGCAGCTGTGGAGTATAATACAGGATGATCTGGATGAGTACAGGATAAGTAATGTAATGTATGTACACAGTGACTCCACCAGCAGAATAGTGAGTGCAGCTCTGGAGTATAATATAGGATGGAACTCAGGATCAGTACAGGATATGTAATGTCATGTATGTACACAGTGACTCCACCAGCAGAATAGTAAGTGCAGCTCTGGAGTATAATACAGAATGTAACTGAGGATCAGTACAGGATAAGTAATGTATGTACACAGTGACTCCCCCAGCAGAATACTGAGTGCAGCTCTGGAGTATAATACAGGATGTAACTCAGGATCAGTACAGGATAAGTAATGTAATGTATGTACACAGTGACTCCACCAGCAATATAGTGAGTGCAGCTCTGGAGTATAATACAGGATATAACTCAGGATCCGTACAGGATAAGTAATGTAATGTATGTACACAGTGACTCCACCAGCAGAATAGTGACTGCAGCTCTGGAGTATAATACAAGATGTAACTAAGGATCAGTACAGGATAAGTAATGTCATGTATGTACACAGTGACTCCACCAGCAGAATAGGGAGTGCAGCTCTGGAGTATAATCAGGATGTAACTCAGGATCAGTACAGGATAAGTAATGTATGTACACAGTGACTCCACCAGCAATATAGTGCGTGCAGCTCTGGAGTATAATACAGGATATAACTCAGGATCAGTACAGGATAAGTAATGTAATGTATGTACACAGTGACTCCACCAGCAGAATAGCGAGTGCAGCTGTGGAGTATAATACAGGATGATCTGGATGAGTACAGGATAAGTAATGTAATGTATGTACACAGTGACTCCACCAGCAGAATAGTGAGTGCAGCTCTGGAGTATAATATAGGATGGAACTCAGGATCAGTACAGGATATGTAATGTCATGTATGTACACAGTGACTCCACCAGCAGAATAGGGAGTGCAGCTCTGGAGTATAATACAGGGTGTAACTCAGGATCAATAATGTAATGTATGTACACAGTGACTCCACCAGCAGAATAGGGAGTGCAGCTCTGGAGTATAATACAGGATATAACTCCGGTTCAGTACACGATAAGTAATGTAATGTATGTACACAGTGACTCCACCAGCAGAATAGTGAGTGCAGCTCTGGAGTATATACAGGATATAACTCCGGTTCAGTACACGATAAGTAATGTAATGTATGTAAAAAGTTAGTTAACTGTTATGAAGATTAATTCTATAAAAGTGTAAATGCTGGACATACCTTTAACATAATGATCTACAAGATTTTACCTGTGGCAAATTGTTCCCATTCTTGCAAACATTGTCTATGTGTAAAGCTGTGCATGTCATCTGATACTTCTGTTACACCCAGGATTGAATTTCTGCTGAAACGGTCGGAGTTTGTCATTTTATTTCATGTTGCTCCAACATATTCCACAGAGCTGTACAGGGGTCATCATTACCTGTATCCAGAAGCTCACAATCTAATTTCCCTATCACTCATACACACTCGGCCAATTTCATAGATAGTCAAACATTATCAGGATGTTTCAAGAGTGTGGGAGGAAACTGGCGAAGACCCCCCCCCCCCCCCCCCCTCCCGCAAAACACAGGGAGAATACACGAGCTCCATACAGATGTTGTGCTTGGTCGGATCTAAATAAAGGGCCCCAGTGCTGCAAGGTAACATGCCAAATACTGAGCCACCGTGCTGCCATAACCCCTATATACCGCACAGGATGTTCCGCTCTCACATCTATAATCTGGCGCCAGCATTTCTATACAATTACCATTTGTATCATAACCGGCTGATTATTTCTAATGTGGACAATGAAAGATCAATTCAGCAACTGTTTCGTTACAATCCCGGCCACTAAAGTCGGCGCGTTATTTGTGCAGGGACGTCCTTCCGTGTCTATGGGCAGCGCTGCCGGGCTCGCTGGGGATTTCACCTCTTGATTTTCCTGTGGAAGGTTATTATAGCGTGTGTGAGCTCAGTCCGGTGTAATTAAACACAACCACGACTAATTAGTTGATGAATCACAATGTAATGGCGATGATTCCTATAGAGCCGTTTACTATGTGAAAGGTAACATGGTGACTCATGGCGGCATCACCGGATTAGTCAAATTAGAGATTTCTAGTTTTTACATAAACCTCCAGCTGCAAATCTAAGAAGTAAAAGTAAAAAGTAGTGGGAACTTATATCACAAAGCTGCAAGTTTTGAAATAAGAGGACGTCGGGGCATGTTTATGTCAATGATCTTCACATTCCCGTTCTGGTATATAATCCTATAATCCTTATGAGCCGCAAATAAGAGGAAGCCGATAGAGCAAAGGCCTGGAGATCAGATCATTCCCTATGTTTATAATGGAACGTGGCATGCCCTATATAATAATGAATTTGATCAGGGCAGGCTCCCAGAGTATGGGGTCCCTTGGTAACAGGGTGACAGTGGGCCGCTGTCTACCTCACCCTCAACGTGGAAAGTGAAGAGGATGTTGACCCACGTCACTACGGTTTCCTGAGCTGAAGGGGCTTTGGAATCTGCCCGGGTTTGCCCGATGCTGATCAGAGCCCTGGATTTGTTGCACTGGCCTACCATCCGTAATTATCCTGCCGTCAAAGGGTAGGTTCACACGTAGCGTAAAGACTGCAGATTTTCCACAACGGATTTGAACAAATCACAACCACACGCTGCGTAAATAATGAGCGGAACAACCGCTCGGAAATTGACCTCCGATGCGTTTTTTACTACCTACAGCATGCCAGTTTTATTTGCATAATCGCTGCTTTTGTGTTGTGGGTTTTCCCCATTAGGGAGGCAAAACCCACAACAAATAGCAGATGTTGTGGTTTTTTTTGTGGCGGAAAAGCAGCCCCAAAAAAAAACGCAACTCAGAAAAAAAATCTTATACTTACTCAGCATTCTGTGCTTCTTCGTCCAGGCCGGCCTCCTGGGGTAACATTTCATCCCATGTGACCACTGCAGCCAATCTCAGGCTGAAACGTCATCCCAGGAGGCAGGTAAGTACATCAGAGGGTAAGTATCTACAGTTTTCTGCAGTGGATAGCCGAAGAACTGCACCACAATTTGGTGCGGTTTTTCGGACGGAATTCTTTGCGGCGCTCTGGGTGGATACACTGTGTGCTTTTACGCCCTGTGTGAACATACCCTAAAAGAGGATTAAATAATCTGGATTATATGGCCATGGTCAGGACTGTGCATCTGGGCGGTTCGCTCCATGTTCACACTTGCTCAGCTGTTTTTGTAACTTCTATAGAACAGGACGGAGAGAGCCGGGACATCCACAGCCAACTCTCCGTTCATTTTTCGCTTGAATACAGGAGCTGCCTCACCCGGCAGTCGCGAAAGCCATTCCCGCTATAGGTGCAGGTTCCAGAGCTGGAACCGCATCTATCAGACATTTATGGCGTATCCCCTACACATTAATGCCTTAGGTGGGAATAACCCTTTATAACCCAGAAGCGTCTCCTTATTGGCTCTCTGTAAAGTTTCTGGCTCTGGTCTTGCAGAATTCAAGATTATCATTCTGTTCTGAGTTGAAAGCAAATGCTGGATTATCAGAATTTCCAGATCATCGGACGCCGGATCAAAGGAATTTCACTGTACTAACAAATATGCCACGGTACAAGACAATTAATAGAACCATACTGAGTGCTCATACGCTGCCTGGGAACGTGTTTGATGACCTCATATCATAAAACGAATTCTACATGATTGATTAGGAAGTGGACGATCAATCAGATCGACTGAAGGGAAAACTCGTATCCTGAATGGATCTACAGGATGACTATGACCTCCTAAAACCTAGAAAACCTCATGATATCTACCCGATGATATGAAACCTTGGCTGATTTATGGGACGTCTCACCAGCTGTCTTGGTCCTTTGACCCGATGTTTGCACTTCTCTCCACAGAATGCTTTCATGTCATACTTCACAACGTCCATCCACTACATTCAAGGACAGGCGTGTTCTCGGGTGCAAGGTCAGAGATACAGTACAAACTGGAAACTAAAGGGAAGCTTCTTGCAGCTTATGTGTTTACGTGATCCACCGGTGATGGGGGAGGGGCGAGGTGTAAAAATAATCAATCACCAAAACCACATCATCTGATCATATAAAACCACTTGTAAACGCTGCTTATTTGTTGCGGGTTTTCCCCATTGAATTCAACAAATAGCAGTTGTTGTGTTTTTTTGCCGCGGGTTTGCAGCGATTCCGCCGCAAAAAAAACGCAACTCAGAAAATAAAAAATCTTATACTTATCCAGGAGTCTGCGTTTCTTCCTCCAGTCCGTCCTCCTGGGATGACGTTTCATCCCATGTGACCGCTGCAGCCAATCACAGGCTGTAGCGGCGGTCACATGGGATGAAAAATCATCCCAGGAGGCCGGCCAGAGGGACGGCCTCCTGGGATGAGGCTTCAGCCCACGTGACCGCCGCTGCAGCCAATCACAGGCTGCAGCGGTCTCCTGGGATGATACGCCATCCCAGGAGGCCGGCAAGTGCTGCAGTTTTCCGCAGCGGACATTCCACTGCACCACAGTGAGTGTTTGAAATTGTGAAACCTGTATATTAGTTTCATTCAGTATAATGACAGCATTGCCAACATAATTCAGACATCACTGGGGGGGAAAAGTGGACCCTTTCATTAGTGATTGATGACCCAGCCAATGATGTCATCTGACATGTCTCAATAACCCATTAGAAGAATTTAAAGGAGAACTTTCACTTTAAGTTATCCCACTTTTTATTTTTAAATCCCATGGATGTGTAAAGGGAAAGGATGACATGGGGGGTATAATAGTAAAACTACCATATGGGTCGCTTTCAGTCTATATATGAACCATGCTCACATATGGAGATGAGCTGGTGTTGGTCTATGTTTTTTGCTTTGATTGAAAATACGATATATGAATTATGGGAACAGAAGAATTGACCTACGTGGCCTATTGAAAGGTCATCAAGGCGCTTTATAAACCAAGGGAATGCATTAAAAGTGCAGCCAATAACCACTACTTCATAGGTCATAAAAGCTTCTAGAGTAACTCATTTGTTGGCCGAGGCCTTCACTCCCACAGGACAGAATCCCCCTCTAAGTCGTCTGGATTCTTGTGTCTATATAATGGCACCTAATCACATGGTAATTACACAAAGTGTAGCATTCACTATAAGTACAACTCAAGTTCAAGCTTAATGGCCGACTAGATCATTCTTCAATTGATTATCAGCCCCTCTCTTGAGACATTCCCAATATCCTCGGTAGGCTTTATCTCCAACGTTTGATATCGTGAAGAGGCCTAGGCTTTAAAATGAAGATATTAGAAGATAGTTATTGCCACTCTGACCTTCCAGGGAACCCTTGACCAGGTTCAGAGGAACGAACCCTGGTTGGAAAACACTTCTCTAGTGGACACATCTACTCTACCTACGGTGATTTTTATACCGCTCAACGACCATTAAAGGCTGGTTTCTGTAAATAAAAATGTTCTCTCTCCATTATGGCGATGGGAAGGGTCTTCCTGGTGTGACGTCAGAGGTCTGCTGTGTGCTCTGAGCTGTCTCTCCCTTTTTCAACTCCCCTCCCCCTTCTGCTGTATCTCCTTACTCCACGTCTTCCATGTATTGTATTACTCTAGACTGATTTTTGGGGACTGAGTAGATTTCTGAACAGTTACTGGTACAGATTGGGAAACTACAGGCTGCTGAAAGGTGAAAAAGATGACACTTTCCATATGATGATGTCATTCATTACTCTCAGGAAATATGTTACTGAACATAAATCAATCATAATTTAGTATAATCACCAAGATATTATTATTACTATTTTCCTCACATACGAGTTGCCCTCAGCGGCTGCTGCTACAGTTGGGACTAATAATAATAATATAATAATAATAATCTTTATTTATATAGCGCCAACATATTCCGCAGCACTTTACAATTTAGGGGGTACATTGTACAGACAATATCAGACTTTACATATTGACAAAACTAATTTACAATTCAAACAAGAGGAGTGAGGACCCTGCTCGCAAGAGCTTACAATCTATGCGGAAATAAGGGAGACACAAAATGTAAAAAATGCTTGTTCCGTACAATGATATTTGTGGTGTAAATGAGTGCAATAAGGATAATCATTTATTAGGACATAAAGGCTACGCGTTTCAACGTTGGACTAATGGCCGGCGTTAGTATAGACTTCGGACTCGAACACCATAATATAGGGTTGTGTTCCACATCATCCTTTCCTGCATTATGTTCTTTCTCTGAACCCCTTTGCTGCTCATGTATTATTTCATTCCGTTTTCACCCTTCACAGACGCACCGCTCACGCTCACCACCAACATCAGTAGGTCATCTCCGATTCTCCTTTAATCTCTCCATATGTAACAATGTCAATCTGCAGCATGTAACTCTTAAGTGATTTTCTAAAATCAATAATGTCTCAACAGTTTCTATGAATTTGTATGTAATGTTTCATTTGTCATCACTCTGACCTCATGTGACGTCAGAGATGAGCTTTGACCTTTAGTTTGAGCGCCTTTTTCATGTGTGCTGTTTTGATGTGTGTTCCCCTTTATAAAAGAGGTACTTTTATATTCCTGTACACCTGGCCTGAGGAAGACGTAAGTCCAACGTCGAAACGCGTAGCTTTTATGCCCTAATAAATTATTGCTTTTTTACAACTATCCTTATTGCAATCATTTACACCACAAAGATCAGCAGCGCCCCAAAATAGGTTCTATATATCTATAGGTTTATATAGGTCTATATATATATATATATATATAAGTTATCGGTAACTATTTCTTCTTACCGGATCGGATCTGGCTGCAGCTGATTACCTGGACTATTCCCTGCCCACACCGGAGTTGTGCCTAGGATTTGTACAACCCTAAAAGGTGAGCAAATCACTTGCTCCCCCACGACTGTCGTGTATTATCATAGTTTATTTTGCACCATGTGGCGCCGTGTATTTCAGTTTTTTCCCTCTACAAGTATCTGTGTATGACAGACATGAAGTGTATTAGGGTGCAAGGCGTGTGGGGGATACTTCTGAATGAGGGGGGTCTAGTTCTTATGACTAATGTAAAAGGGGGCCAGGGAAAGTAGTCAGATCAGGGAATGTAATAGGCCGGTCTAAATAGATGTGTTTTTAGGGCACGCTTAAAACTTTGGATGTTGGGAATTAATCTGATTGTCTGGGATGGCGCATTCCAGAGGACAGTGCAGCACAAGAGAAATCCTGGAGACGGGAGTGTGAGGTTCGGATTATGGAGGATTTTAATCTAAGGTCGTTGGCAGAACGTAGAGCCCGAGTATGGTGGTAGACAGAGATGAGGGAGGAGATGTAAGGAGGTGCAGCACTGGGGAGAGCGTCGTGGGGGAGAGGAATAAGTTTGAATTTAATTCTGAACTGTATGGGCATCCAGTGCAGTGACTGGCAGGGGGTAGAGGCGTTGGTGTAGCGGTCTAGTGTAGTGACTGGCACAGGGTAGAGGCATCGGTGTAGCCGTCTAGTGTAGTGACTAGCACATGGTAGTGGCATCGGTGTAGTGGTTGGTCAGAAAGATGAGCCTGGCTGCTGCATTGAGGATAGATTGGAGAGGGGAGAGTTTAGTGAGTGGAGTCAAGACGAGAGAATCAGAGTGACAATGAGAGTTTTGGTTGTTTCCTCTGTAAGAAAAGGGCGGATTCTGGAGATGTTTTTGAGGTGAGAATGACAGGAGCGTGAAAGTGATTGAATGTGAGGAGTCAAAAATAACCCCGAGACAGCGGGCGTGCTGCCCAGGAGTTATGGTAGTGATAGAGACAGCGGGCGTGCTGCCCGGGAGATATGGTAGTGATAGAGACAGCGGGCGTGCTGCACAGGAGTTATGATAGTGATAGAGACAGCGGGCGTGCTGCCCAGGAGTTATGGTAGTGATAAAGACAGCGGGCGTGCTGCCCGGGAGTTATGGTAGTGATAGAGACAGCGGGCGTGCTGCCCAGGAGTTATGGTAGTGATAGAGACAGCGGGCGTGCTGCACAGGTGTTATGATAGTGATAGAGACAGCGGGCGTGCTGCCCAGGTGTTATGATAATGATAGAGACAGCGGGCGTGCTGCCTGGCAGTTATGATAGTGATAGAGACAGCGGGCGTGCTGCCCGGGAGTTATGATAGTGATAGAGACAGCGGGCGTGCTGCACAGGAGTTATGATAGTGATAGAGACACCTGGCGTGCTGCCCGGGAGTTATGATAGTGATAGAGACAGCAGGCCTGCTGCCCAGGTGTTATGATAGTGATAGAGACAGCAGGCCTGCTGCCCAGGTGTTATGATAATGACAGAGACAGCGGGCGTGCTGCCTGGCAGTTATGATAGTGATAGAGACAGCGGGCGTGCTGCCCGGGAGTTATGATAGTGATAGAGACAGCGAGCGTGCTGCACAGGAGTTATGGTAGTGATAGAGACAGCGGGCGTGCTGCCCAGGAGTTATGGTAGTGATAGAGACAGCGGGCGTGCTGTCCAGGAGTTATGATAGTGATAGAGACAGCGGGCGTGCTGCCCGGGAGTTATGGTAGTGATAGAGACAGCGGGCGTGCTGCCCGGGAGTTATGATAGTGATAGAGACAGCGGGCGTGCTGCCCAGGAGTTATGGTAGTGATAGAGACAGCGGGCGTGCTGCCCAGGAGTTATGGTAGTGATAGAGACAGCGGGCGTGCTGCCCAGGAGTTATGGTAGTGATAGAGACAGCGGGCGTGCTGTCCAGGAGTTATGATAGTGATAGAGACAGCGGGCGTGCTGCCCGGGAGTTATGGTAGTGATAGAGACAGCGGGCATGCTGCCCGGGAGTTATGATAGTGATAGAGACAGCGGGCGTGCTGCCCAGGAGTTATGGTAGTGATAGAGACAGCGGGCGTGCTGCCCAGGAGTTATGGTAGTGATAGAGACAGCGGGCGTGCTGCCCAGGAGTTATGGTAGTGATAGAGACAGCGGGCGTGCTGCCCAGGAGTTATGGTAGTGATAGAGACAGCGGGCGTGCTGTCCAGGAGTTGTGATAGTGATAGAGACAGCGGGCGTGCTGCCCGGGAGTTATGGTAGTGAGAGACAGCGGGCGTGCTGTCCGGGAGTTATGATAGTGATAGAGACAGCGGACAGACAATCACTGGTGTTCTGTATTAGAGCAGGGGTGATGTCACGGGAAGAGGTATATAATTGGGTGTCATCAGCGTAGAGATGGTACTAGAAGCCAAATCTGCTGATGGTTTGTCCAATAGGAGCTATGTAGAGAGAGAAGAGGAGCGGACCTAGGACTGATCCCTGAGGAACCCCGATAGCAAGGGGAAGAGGAGAAGAAGTGAAACCAGCAAATGACACACTGAACGAGCGGTCAGAGAGATAGGAGGAAAACCAAGAGAGAGCCGCGTCCTTGAGGCCAATAGAGGGGAGCATGTTGAGTAGGAGTTTGTGGTCTACAGTGTCACAGGCTGCAGAGAGATCCAGAAGAATCAGGAGAGAGGATTTACGTCCGATTTAGCCGCCAAGAGATCGTTTAAGACTTTAGTAAGGGCAGTTTGTGTGGAGTGTAGAGTGCGGAAACCAGATTGTAAGGGGTCAAGAATGGAGTTAGCAGAGAGATAGCCGATAAGGCGAGAGTAGACCAAGCGTTCCAGGAGTTTGGAGATGAAGGGCAGATTAGAGACTGGTCGGTAGTTGGCAGCACTGGATGGGTCAAGAGTTGTTTTTTTCAGTAATGGGTTTATAATGGCATGTTTAAAAGAGGAGGGAAAGATACCAGAGGAAAGAGAGAGGTTAAATATTTTAGTCAGGTGACTAGTGACAGCTGGGGAGAGGGACTGGAGGAGGTGTGAGGGGACAGGGACTGGAGGAGGTGTGAGGGGAGAGGGACTGGAGGAGGTGTGAGGGGAGAGGGACTGGAGGAGGTGTGAGGGGAGAGGGACTGGAGGAGGTGTGAGGGGAGAGGGACTGGAGGAGGTGTGAGGGGAGAGGGACTGGAGGAGGTGTGAGGGGAGAGGGACTGGAGGAGGTGTGAGGGGATAGGATCACTAGGGCAAGTAGTAGGACGAGAAGAAGAGAGGAGCCTGGAGACTTCTTCTTCTGTTATTGGGTCAAATGCTGAAAGTGAAGAAGAGGGAGTGCGGGAGGGAAGGGGATCGATGTTACTCGGGGACTGGGAGATAATATCATGGTGGATGTTGTCAATTTTAACTTTAAAATAAGTGAGCACTGAGATCTGTGATTGGCGTCTAAACTTTAGGACTAAGGAGGAAATAAAAAGTATCAAAGAGGCGTTTTGGATTATTAGATAGTGTGGAGATGAGGAGGTGACATGGACTTGTTTGGCTCGGTGAAGGGCAGAGTAATAAGTTCTCAGCGTAAATTTGTAATGGAGGAAGTCTGCTGACAAGTGCGGTTTTCTCCACAGTCGTTCGGCACATCTCGAGCACCGCTGAAGAAAGCGGGATTGAGGAGTGTGCCAGGGTTGTGGACGTCTGTGTCGGGGGTTCGGAGTGTAGGGGGGGGGGCTGCTTCATCCAATCATTTTTGAGAGTATTATTGTAATGTTTGGAGGCCAGACTAGGACATGAGGGGGAAGAGCTACTGCAGAGGCTCTGCTCCTTCCCTGACAAGCTGACAAGAAATCTCCCCAGCTATACAGCCGTTCTACTGCAGAGGCTCTGCTCCTTTCCTGACAAGCAGGGCAGAAAGCTATTTCTATTGGCTTCTCTGCAGTGAATAGAGGATCACTATGCAGAGAATTGGCTATGGGCAGAGTCACTGAGCATACGTGTCCACCAGTACTCAGCTCATTAGACGGACGTGAACATTGCTATACACCTGTGTGTTTCATCACATAACCAGGACAAAATTTTAACCACAGGGAGTAATTAATGAACATTTCTATTGGATGGCAGCAAACAGAGATCTTGAAAACTGAAAATAATTTTTACATAAAGTATATTGGAATATTGTATAACTTTTCATTATAGATTTAATAAGTTCTCTTTGCTGAAACCATAATACCCCTTTACGGTCTGTTTGCATTGGCTAAATATGGTTATGATTCACTTGTTTCTAGTTTGTACAGTATCAGTGGCACCTGCAGCGTCATTTACATTAGGCTTTGTTGCAAGTACCAATGTCATATTATATACTATACTGTATTATCACTATATTATAACTAAACTATTATACACAGCCATAACATTATAACCACTGACAGGCGAAGTGAATGACACTGATGATCTGGTTACAGTGGCGCCTGACATGGGGGGGGGGGGGGTATATATAAAACAGCAGGTTAACAGTCAGTTCTTGTAGTTAATGTGTTGGAAACAGGCAAAATGGGCAGGAGTAAGGATCTCAGCGACTAACAAGCGCCAAATTGTGATGTCTAGACAACTAGGTCAGAGGAGATCCCGGTATGCAGTGGTTAGAACCTACCAAAAGTAGTGAAAGGAAGGACAACCGGTGACCGGCGACATGATCATGGGTGCCCAAGGATCATTGATGTGCGGGGGAGTGAAGGCTAGCCTGGCGAGTCTGATCCCACAGAAGAGATACTCTACCACAAATTGCTTGAGTGAATACTGGCTATGATAGAAAGGTGTCAAAACACGCAGAGCATCGCAGCTTGCTTGTAGCAGCAGACTGGTCAGAGCGCCCATCCTGACTCCTGTCCAGCACCGAAAGCGCTTACAGTGGGCACTTGAGCATCCAAACTGGAGCATAGAGCAATGGAGCAATGGAAGAAGACGCCTGGTCTGATGAGTCATTTTTTACATCATTTAGATGGCCGGGTGCGTGTGCGCCGCTTACCTGGGGAAGGATGCATTATGGGAAGGAGAGAAGCTGGCGGAGGCAGTGTGATGCTCTGGGCAATGTTCTGATGGGAAACCTTGGGTCCTGGCATTTATGTGGATGTGAAAAGTACCACCGACCTAAACATTGCTGCAGACAAGTGCCCCCTTCATGGCAGCGGTATTCTCTAATGGCAGTGCCCCCTGTCAGCAGGATAATGCCCCCGCCACACTGCAAACATTGTCCAGGAACGGTCTGAGGAGCATGACAGAGTTCAAGGTGTTGACTTGTCTCCAAATTCCCCAGATCTCAATTTGAACATCTGTGGGATGTGCTGGAAAAACAAGTCCGATCCATGGAGGCCGCACCTCACAACTTAACGGACTTAAATAATCTGCTGCTGACGTCGTGGTGCCGGATACCACAGAACATCGTCAGGGGTCCCGTGGAGTCCATGCCTTGACGGTTTCAGAGCTGTCTTGTTGGCACGAGGGCGACCTACACAGGCAGGTGGTTTTAATGTTATGGCTGAACGGTGTACTATAATGTGGGATCACTATGGTCGGATCTACCAGTCATAATATATACTATATTACCACTATCTTATCAGTAGATCTTCTATGATTATTGTGTAGTGTATTGTTACTATGTTATTTGCAGCAGTCGCGATTGACTTCTCTATTTTACCTCTATAATCATATACGGTACTTGTAGTCCCCCTGGGCTCTTAGTGATGAACATCTTCAGAAGTGGCGAGCTTGGCGCCATTGCTTCCTCCTCGATGAAAAAGTGACATTTTCATAGAACGGTGTTTATTCATCGCTAAGTGGCATGTGAACTCCACGACCCAATGAATGCGCATTGTGACACATCCGGCCTGAAGAGAGGAGCATAGAGTTACATCGTATCCGTGCGGTGTCAACCGCTGGCGACAAACGTGGATCCATCTTCTATGAGTGCGGCCCCCTACACAGGGACTCCTTGTTCTGCTCCTATTATTGACTACACCAGTCGCTTTGATCATCACCAGAGATCCAGTAATGATGTCATCTCCCCCCTGGGGGCACATATTTCTGATGTTTAATGAATGCCAGTATTGAACTGTAGAGTTTAACCAACATAAGACCCTCAACTCCTCGGAGGTCAGAGATCTGAAGCGTAATGAAAAAGAAAAACATCCCTCGGAGGCCAAGGCTGAAGCGTGGCTGTAGACATAGGCCGGCAACAAAGCGCTCCGGAAAATACTCAGCTCCATCGATGAACAGATTCGTGAGAAGAATGTAATCAGTGACAACAATCGGATCGGATAATTGGACCCTTCAATATTTGTATTACTGACCCCAGGCCCCCCACGTCAGAGCTACTGGAGCCCCACGGTAATGCTGAGGTCTTACTTATATGCCACGTGTACTGATTATGGCTCCGTGCACACGACCGTAGTTTTATCTGTAATTACGGATGAAATCGCGGACCCATTCATTTCTATAGGCCACGGACAACTTTCCTTATATTTACGGATGTGTGTCCGGGCCGTAGAAATGATCCGCAAAATATAGAACATGTCATGTTCTTGTTTGCAATTCCAACACTGACTCGTCCTTATGCGTCTATGGGAGCTACTGCAATTCCGGACGCCTAAGGAGGCGCATCTGTATTTGCAAGTTCGCATTTGCCGACAGTAAAAAGCCTTAAAGTCGTGTGCAGAACGGTTTCTACGGTACGGGCACCTTCCTGCAAATATACGGGAAGGCGTCCGTCGGCCATAGAAATGAATGGGTCCGTAATTACAGGTGAAATCCATGGTCGTGTGCAGGAGGCCTTAGGGTTTATTCACACGCCGCAGATTCATTATAGAAATTTCTGCATCTGAAAATGAATTCAGAGAGAGCAGTAAAGATATCAATGCTAAAAGGGAAGGCTTCCTTCTTCCAACACCTTACCAGCCTTATACCACCCAAATTACTGCCCCCGGGGGAACCTCCGGCTGTGAACTTTCTTGATTTTTGGATTCTCCTGAAAACACGGCTGGTGATCGGTCCCACTCACATACGACGTACAGTGAAGGATCAAAACTGAAGCTCTACACAAATAGTCATTCAATAGGGATGATCCTATAATAGATCTGGGAAGCCTTGGGGCTTCCTTGTGGCCGGTCCTACAGACACAGACCGTAATGTACTATAAATATACACTATAAATGGTGGCCTGTATTCTGGTCTGCCACTGCCTTAAAGGGGTTTCCCATCTTGGCCATTTATGATATGGGGCCCCCTAAACCCCGTTCTATTTTACTCGGCTCCGCTGCCTCCCGGCCTAACCTTCCTGGATAGGTGGTCTGAAGTTACGGAAACAGCCAAGTGCTCGCTGTGCTGTTTCCGTAACTTCCGACCGACCACCTAACCAGGATTTGGCCGGGAGGCAGCGAGAGATGAGTAAGCTAGAGCGGGTTTTAGGGGGCCCCGTTCTAGAGATAGGTGCGGGTCCTAGAGGTGGGACCTGCACCTATCGGACCTTTATGGCGTATCCTGTGGATATGCCATAAATGGCTGAGATGGGAAAGCCCCTTTAATACTAGTAATACAATTATTTTAGGGAATTGTATAGGCAATTGCCTAATAAACAACTGCAGGTTTCCCTTTGATAAACCAAAGATGATCCTATAATTTAAAGTCTATGTAAATATTTGAGGGCTTTTTTTTTTCTTTTTTAATAAATAGATCAGTCATTGTGATTTGTGTAACTTACTAATTAGTTTTTATTTAAAATTTGTTATACTTTTGGAGACACAGCTGTTCTGTATTCTCTATATAGAACAGCTGTATCGTTCACTATTCACTGAATCCGTCAGTGCCGTAGACCTGACGGGTTCAGTGTCAGAGGGTCCTGCGTGTCTGACGGTTCATAACTTAGATGTGATAGATTACAGGTGGATCCTGCGTGTCAGAGACACAGGACCCGCTGACACTGAACCCGTCAGCTCCGCGGGACTGACGCATTCAGTGAATAGCGAACGATACAGCTGCTCTGTATAGAGAATATCGGGCAGCTGTGTCTCCAGAAGTAAAACTAATTTTTAATAAAAACTAATTTGTAAGTTACATAAATCACACTGACTGATCTATTTATATTTTAAAAAAAGCCCTCAAAAGTGTACATAGCCTTTAAAGGGACAGCAGGCTTGTAATACACTCTTTATTATGGAATAGCAGCTTAGCGGCCCTATTGTTCTGAAAACAGGGTGTTGGTGCATTCATATGCTTGACACACAAGTCCCCAGACTCCCTATAATTAACACAAACTTTAAAATTGTTGCACCCCTGCAGAGAGCATTATCTTATTACATGCAAATCAAAGCACGTCCCTGCCACACTGGAGGAAACCCAATACACCAATCATGCAACGTCACAACGAAGTATGTGACCATTATCTCCAGCCACCACAACCTAAAGACAACCAGATAATCTGCATGGATAGTTCTCATATAATATCAGGGAACAGAATATTCCTGCAGACACAGAGAAAAAGTCTATGTTCACCTCTGAACCCTGTTTTACAGATTGCATACAGAGGCTGTAACTCAGGATCAGTACAAGATAAGTAATGTAATGTATGTACACAGTGACTCTACCAGCAGAATAGTGAGTGCAGCTCTGGAGTATAATACAGGATGTAACTCAGGATCAGTACAGGATAAGTAATGTAATGTATGTACACAGTGACTCTACCAGCAGAATAGTGAGTGCAGCTCTGGAGTATAATACAGGATGTAACTCAGGATCAGTACAGGATAAGTAATGTAATGTATGTACACAGTGACTCCACCAGCAGAATAGTGAGTGCAGCTCTGGAGTATAATACAGGATATAACTCCGGATCAGTACAGGATAAGTAATGTAATGTATGCACACAGTGACTCCACCAGCAGAATAGTGAGTGCAGCTCTGGAGTATAATACAGGATGTAACTCAGAATCATACAGGATAAGTAATGTAATGTATGTACACAGTCACTCCACCAGCAGAATATTGAGTGCAGCTCTGGAGTATAATACAGGATGTAACTCAGGATCAGTACAGGATAAGTAATGTAATGTATGTACACAGTGACTCCACCAGCAGAATAGAGAGTGCAGCTCTGGAGTATAACACAGGATGTAACTCAGAATCATACAGGATAAGTAATGTAATGTATGTACACAGTGACTCCACCAGCAGAATAGTGAGTGCAGCTCTGGAGTATAATACAAGATGTAACTCAGGATCAGTACAGGATAAGTAATGTAATGTATGTACACAGTGACTCCACCAGCAGAATAGTGAGTGCAGCTCTGGAGTATAATACAGGATATAACTCAGGATCAGTACAGGATAAGTAATGTAATGTATGTACACAGTTACTCCACCAGCAGAATAGTGAGTGCAGCTCTGGAGTATAATACAGGATGTAACTCAGGATCAGTACAGGATAAGTAATGTAATGTATGTACACAGTGACTCCACCAGCAGAATAGTGAGTGCAGCTCTGGAGTATAATACAGGATGTAACTCAGGATCAGTACAGGATAAGTAATGTAATGTATGTACACAGTGACTCCACCAGCAGAATAGTGAGTGCAGCTCTGGAGTATAATACAGGATGTAACTCGGGATCAGTACAGGATAAGTAATGTAATGTATGTACACAGTGACTCCACCAGCAGAATAGTGAGTGCAGCTCTGGAGTATAATACAGGATGTAACTCAGGATCAGTACAGGATAAGTAATGTATGTACACAGTGACTCCACCAGCAGAATAGTGAGTGCAGCTCTGGAGTATAATACAGGATGTAACTCAGGATCAGATAAATAATGGGATTTATTTACAAAGTGACTAAACTGTTTATAGACATAAATGTGAACTGTATGATGGGGATCAGAGGTGAATATAGACTGTAATCGTGTCAGATGTCTCCAGGATAGGATGATGTGGCTTTTATGAAAGTATTAATATTGTAATCCAATATATTAGCGCAAGCGTCCAATACTGTTAGTAAAAGCTCACACAATATAATGCTCATGTCATTAGTAAGACAGAATAAATAACTAATTAAAAAAAGACCTCAAACACCTACTTATTAGCGATGATTCTGGAACAACCACCGGGTCTTTGGACTCTTTGGACTCGGTTCTGTCCGGTACAATGTGTGTTGTGGTCGCAGTGGGAAGCGTTGAGATCCCAGCTTTCCTCTCTCTCCGTCCTGTTCAACAAGGAAATCTTTCCCTCAGTAATTCAGTAACCAGGCTGAAAGGGCAGCGTAAGAAAGCAAGCAGAGGTAGATGTGCCTGCGTAGCCTGAGAGGGAGATAGGGGCAGCGACTCTGGGCTCCCTGACATATTTACTCAGTCATGTCTTCATTTAAAGGGGGGCTCTGATGACGGGCTACAAGCTGCTTCCTTCACTATGCGCTGATCAGTTCTCAATCCCAATCACTCATGATCACATTACGGAGGCGACTTAAACCCCTGACCTCTAACCCTAGAAAATCACCGATTATTAAATATGGGCCTGATGTGGTACAAACTAAAATAGTTATAACTTCTGGCGATTGTTTTATTCTTCACTGGACAAAGACCCAAAGATTGGGGGGCAATCAGGCCTTGTAGGGGCAAAAAACAATAAAAATCTGGAGTTCTGAAATACTAATTATCAGATATTGCAACATGCTGGAAAACCTCCAAACCATGAACAAGATCCGTCCGGAGACGTCGGCCCGCCCGCGGCCGTCCTGTGACTAGACCGCCTCTCACATTTATTATTTACCTATTTAAAGTCTGGAAATTGCATCGGAAAGAAAAATGCGCAGCAGGAAGAGCGAGCAAGAAATGAAATTATAACAGAGATAGACAGATATATCAGCAGTAAGTTCTAGAGAATCCATCAGAACCAATAATGGAAGTCACATCCTCCTTCACGTGGCGACTATTCCAACGCAAAAAAAACATCCTGCTCAACTGGGACCACCCAGAAGTCCCAACTATAGTCCCTGTCCGGTCAAGGCTCGCCTGCTGGTGCTTTACTCAGTGCACCCCTGTACTATTCGGGGTTCTGCCTCAAAATCGTTCAGTCTCTCCAGTTTTTCATGCCAATATATTTGTTAATGGCAAAAATCACGAACGTATAATGTCCTAGTTCCGTACCATAAAGTATAATACAGGCTGTAACTCAGGATCACAACATAAACCACATAAATATAAAGTCTATATATAAAGAGCAAAATGCTGCCCCATCTGGACAACCCCTTTTCTAATTTGGGGACTTACAGGCAGTCTGTTTATTCTTGGGTCCAGACGCTGAGACCCCCCGCAATTAGCTTGGTATATCCATGGGAAACCGGTGGGGTGACTGCACATTTCTCCGAGCAGCGGTCACTCTAGCATTACATGAAGCCCATGAAAATGAATGGGCGCCACCTAATGGATGGTTGTGCACAGTCCTCCGGAGCTCCCCTTTGTAGCAGCTTCGCTCTCTCATACAGGGTCCCAACAACTGTATGTCTATTGGGTGGTATATGGGGAGCGAGACGACAGCAATGACATAAAACAGTGTTGGATTTTTTTGTGATTATTGCAAGTCACATGAAATTCCTTTCACGCTCATATTGAACTTGCCTGTAACGTTATGTCATGCTGATGTCCCACCAATGTCACGCCGATGTCATGCTGATGTCACGCTGATGTCCCACCGATGTCACGCCGATGTCATGCTGATGTCACGCCGATGTTGAGCAATATGACAATGCAATTTTTTCTTTGTAAATCTCATGTGACTTTCTATAATGCAATGTAAAATTCAAGGCAACTTTGCGGGATGATTCCATGCAGTGTTGCATAACACGTGATAATCACAGTGGAGTCTTAGGCCTCATTCACACGAGCGTATCAGATTCACGCACGTGAAAAAGGCGTGTGAATCTGGTCCGTGTGTGTTGCGTTATGCATCAGTGTGCATTGTGTATTTTTTTTTTATATTTTCAATTGAATTGATGCGCATGTGAATCCGTGTGATTGACTTCAATGGGCGCGTAGGTGCGTGATAATGTACCAATATAGGACATGCAGTGAGTTTCACACAACAGACTCTCGCTGCGTGAAAAATCACGTATGTGTGAATGGCCCCATTTATATCAATGGGTCCATGTGCTGTGCGTTGTTTCATCGCCGAGCACACGGGCATGTTCACACGGCTTATTTTGGAGAGTAAAAGCCTCGTATTATGCTCCAAAATACATTTGAAATAAACCTGCAAACAGTTTCCCTTTGATTTCAATGGGAAATACACTGTGCTGCTTAAATGAGGCGTATTTTTAAGCAGAATTCAAAGAACGCCTCGTAAAAAGAGGTAGCGTGTCACTTCTTGAGGCGTTTTTGGAGGTGATTTTCCATTGACACTGAAAAACAGCCACATAATTTTCAGCCACGTCATTTTAGGCGGTCTTACACGGCTAGTATGGGGACGAGTGGTTGTTACTCCGATCACTTGTCCCCATACATTCCTATAATGTCGGCAGCGCGTCTCCCTGTTTACACACCAAGATGCGCTGCCGACAACGATAATATTTTCGCCATTTAAAACGATGCAATGAGCGTTTGCTCGTTCCGACTGATCGTTGCCCTGTTCTGGGAACGCTCGTTCGCCCGATAATTGACCGGTGTAAAAGCGCCAATGACCTTACTCCTAATTGACCTCTAAATGCCCTTTCCATGGTCCTGAATCTTGGAGTCATGATTATTTTTTTACCCCTCTCCTTGCACAATTAAGGAGTAGGGTGCTTCACACGCATTTCAGTCCTGAAGTACAAATTATTCAACAAAATTGTTATAAAAAAATTGATAAAATTATTATATATATTTTTTTAAATAAATAAAAAAATAGTCAAATTACTTGACATTTCTTGATCATATCACATACAGGGAATGTTTACATGCAGAGGGTGAAGCCACTACAGGAATCCAATGTTCTGCATCATTTGGTATTTTACGAACAGAGTTCTTTGGAAAAAAAAAAACAGGTGACCTTTAAATGTGGGTTACGCAACCTAGAAAGCCGCCGTCCCCGTCACACCTGACTTACAGGTCACTGGATTTGCCTGGTATCTATCTGAAAGCAATTCTAATAGAATGAGTCACTTCCTCGCCTCGTCCTGCCCCCTGCAATCCGTCACTTTGATCACCTACAAAGGAAACCACTTCAGTCATGTGACCTCTAAGGCGGTTGTTCCTTTTATTATTGATGCGCCGCCTTCCGTTCGCCGCTTGTTCTATTTTGCTATCAACATGTTTTTTGCTGTCAAATTTTGTTTGGAAATTTACAAAAATGGTTCAATTATCCATTTCTATTACACTTCAAATCAGTTCCAAGTCAATAAAATAACCGCTGGAAATTTCCACAATTTGACTGTATCCGACATTGCCATAAACAGATTTTATATAAAGAAATGTTTCAAAGTTGACCCTATTACAATATACTGGGCTAAGGCAAGAATGGACAAGTTACTGCGGACTTTATCAGTCCGTCTGACCAATGCAGGAGGCGATTTGACTATTTTAGTAGCCGAGAACTTTCATAGACATCATTAGAAAACTATCCAAAAAGTTAGGTACAGGTAGTAAATGACTAGGTGCATCGGCCATCTGGGATTGGTCCAGCCCTGCAGTACATGGTGGCCTAGTCCATGAGGCTGATAATGGCAGGTATGAGGTTTATTCTACATATAGGACTGTGCACAATAAAAATGAGGCTATTCTTTTACATCAAAGTTTGTGCACATAGATTGCCCGTCTGACGCGGCGGCATTACATGGTCCCGGGCCGTCTCCTGACCATGCTTTTGTCAGCCGTTCTTTACTTTGAGTTGTGTCTTCTGGTACTTGAATTTGGTCTGTCGAACTATAAGGCCTTGTTCACACGGCGCTAAAAAAAAGACATGTAGACGTGTCAAAAACGCTGGCGTTTTTGTAAAACGCTTTTTAAAATCCAGGAGTTTTTGGTGCGTTTTTTGTAGCCTTTTTTGACACATTTAAGACACGTCATTTTGACTCCCATTGACTATGGGAATTAGGCGCGTTTTATGCGCCAAGAATTGACCTGACGTTTCTTCTTTTACATGACGCGTTTTGTTTTTTTAAAACGCGTCGTATGCACCACAATGCATTTTTCCATTTATGTCAATGGGAAGCTTAAAGAATGCGTTTTTTACGTGTTTTTCGCCGCATAAAGCGCGTCAAATACTCGCCGTGTGAATAAGGCCTAATGCTGTCTTCCATAGCAACTGGTACTACGTTAGGAGGGTGAGACTCATGAGTTCTGTCCACAATTTCTTGCAGGGGTCACTGGTGAACTCTGAAGGGCCTAATAGACTCTGATCATTAGATCTGACATATTCCAATCAAGAAAAAGTAAGTGACATCATAAAACGAACTACATCATTATGTCATGTGTACAGTATACTGTATATGACATATACAGCAGCCCCTACGACACTAAGGGGGACCCATAAATGGGCAAGTCTCAGATGCGTTTCCACTCGTGAACCCCGTTGCTACGCCATAGCGAGCCCTCATAGGTCCTCTAGTGTCATATAATGAAGGACCATCAACCAAATATTATAAGAGAAGGGAACGATAGAGTTCAACCAACTGAGGCTTCCCATGCCCTATCAAAGAATCTCCACAGATTGAACCATCTAAGGCTTCGTTCACATCTGCGTCGGGGCTCCGTCTTTCCTTCAGAATGGAGCCCTGACCAGAGGTTTCCGTCACCATTGAAATCAATGGTTTCAGTTTGTCTTCATTGTGCAAGGGTTCCGTCGTTTTGACGGGATGAATAGCGCAGTCGACTACAGTAATCAAAACAACGGAACCCTTGCCCAACGGCGACCAACGGAAACCATTGGCACCGGAACTGTCACTTTTGAAATCAATGGTGATGGAACAGAAACCTCTGGTTTCAGTTTGTATCAGTCAGGGCTACGTTCCGACGGAAAGCTCAGACGGAACGTCAGAAAGGGACCCCGGCACAGATGTGAACAGATCCTAATCGGGTTTTCCCAGCCTACGTTGCCAGATCTCCTTAGTGCAATCTGTCAACATGATTATGAGAGCAAACAAACCCTGTGTACAGAGCAATCTACAAAGAAGTTTCTATTATAACAATAAGATTGCACTCCGCCGTCACTGCTCAGAATCGAATTATATTACGGAAATGTAATCCTCTGTCTAAGAGTTATCACAAGTGAAATCTTGACTGAATGTATTTATATAAGTGAAATATAAGCCCTGAGCCGGCAGCGCTTTTTCATTAGTGACGGTCCGCTGGTTTTATTGAATCGGCTCTTCAGATGAAGAGCAGCAGGAACCGTTGGATGTTCTTAAGTGTCAAGACCATAGAAGTTATCGGAAGGCAAAGAAAAGAGGACTTTCTATGGCGAGGTAAGAACCGGGTATTCTAGAGGAACGAGGCGGAACAGAGGTCGGTATGAAAGCCGCTCATCCCATAGGATTGTCATACTATATATCCCATAGTCCTCAGTGACGAAATATTCTTATGAGAACATTATCCCATACACTGTCATTATCAACCCCTCATGTGGTGTTGTATCCCAGGGTCGGAGGTCCGATTCTAACCAGGTCTGTCTGCTTGCCCTGCCCTGTGCTCCAGTTTCTTACCATAAAACCCATCCACCGATGATGTCTTCTAAAGAAACTAGGTCTGGGCTTATGTATTGAATACAGATGGGTGGTGGGCTTCACCACTGAGCGAGCATTATCCCGTCAGTGCGGCGTAAATAAGGGGCTTCAATGATTTATCTGTAAACGGGTAATATTTAGGACTGATAAGAAGTTGCATTCCAGAAAGCTGCATAAGGCTTCGTTCACATCTGCGTCAGGGCTCCCTTCCGATGTTCTGTCCGAGCTTTCCGTCGGAACGGAGCCCTGACTGACACAGACAGAAACCATAGGTTTCCGTTTTCATCACCATTGATTTCAATGGTGACGGATCCGGTGCCAATGGTTTCCTTTTGTCTCCGTTGTGCGAGGGTTCCATCGTTTTCACGGAATCAATACCGTAGTCGACTACTTATTAACATGGACCGGTGGTTAAAGCTTTCCTACAGTTGGCACTTGCTTAAATTATATGGACACCTTAAGGCTACATATTACTCCGCTTAGCCCTCAGAAGACGCCCGTACCTCAATGGATTAAAAAAAAAACACAACAGAAAGGACGAGGACATTTTTTGTGTCGTTTTTAAATGCAAATGGCTGGATAATGTGCCGGCAGAAAATAATGATCTATACAAAAACAAATATACATGAAATGTCCTTGTGTCCTCAGGTGTCATCCAGACCCTTTTTGGGATACATACAGCCAGGTACAGAAGGCCGAAACAAATTGGTGGAAATTACCACTAAGGAACTGAAATGGCTGACATGGACTCCTTAGTGGACGCGGCTATAAAGTCTTCTTGGTCCAGCTGTTGTGTCTATACCAACATATTCTTCATTTACCATATCCACCTTGAGTGGTTTGGGAGGAATTTTTTGAGGTAACCGCCAATTCACGTTTTTGCTGATGGCCGGGTGGTCAATGGGAATACTGAAGGCCATAAAAAATCCTAAAGATTTCCTACAAAGGCCCACGTGACCGCCTTGAGTTAACCAGTAACACATGGCAGGACCTGCGGGATGGTTTGCTCGCCTCTTCATCTGATCTTTTAGGATTGTCCAGTGACCGTCACCTCGCAGTGTTGGCTTTGTGCCCGATAGCGGAAATTATTCAGAGGATCCACCCTACAGTTATACAGAAGGTGGGAACGTCTTTAACCGCATCATAATCTCCGCTGCTGTCATTGCACACACGGGTCATATTATCAGTAACGTCTGACAGGTGTTTTTAAATGAACACATAAAAGTCATAGGTTAAGGACAATCCAAAATCAGATGGGATTGTCATTAGCTGGTTGGCCTGGGCCCTATCGAGTCCAGACCTGGGCCTACTGGAGGACCCTCAGCTCCTTCTAAGAACCTATTACAACCGAGTCTGCTCTGAGGCTGTAAAAAGCTCCAAAACCTCCTATAAACTACAAACTATTATGTGACAGGGATGTCAAATATCTATCCTCCAGAAGGAAGAGAACTGTCTCACTAGTGCCACCTATAGGTGACTATCCTGTAAATCAATATCCGACTGGTTTGGCTATTAACCCAAGTCATGTTTTAAGGCTCTATAAAGGGTCAGACATTGACTTACAGGGTAGCCACGTATATGTGACATTAGAGAGACCGTTTTCTTCCTTGTGAAGGAGAGATATTTTTCATACTTTTCCCATGGAGCATTGCCCTTAAAGGGCTTGTCTCATCAAAATGCAGCCACAGGGACAATCAGCTGATCGCCCCGGGTCCGGCACAGTTGATTTTGCTGGGGAAAACTGAGGCCAGCCAGGCCACTGCAGAGGAAACGTAGTATTACATAGTGACCGTTCAGATGAATGGCCGTCCATGTAATACAAGAAGGGCTCAAGTCCACCAGACAGGAGCCCCAAGCACGACCCCTTCTAAGAGACAACTCCTTTAAAACTCCCTACCTAATAGATTTCCACAAGGAGAATCAGTACCTAATTATGATGATTCTAAGGGGATGTTCACACGACCTATTTTCAGGCGTAAACGAGGCGTTTTACGCCTCGAATTACGCCTGAAAAGACGGCTCCATTACGTCTGCAAACATCTGCCCATTGCTTGCAATGGGTCTTACGATGTTCTGTTCAGACGAGGTGTAATTTTACGCGTCGCTGTCAAAAGATGGTGCGTAAAAAGACGCCCGCGTCAAAGAAGTGCAGGACACTTCTTTGGACGTTTTTGGAGCCGTTTTTCATTGACTCCATTGAAAAACAGCTCCAATTACGTCCGTAATGGACGCCGCGAAAACCGCAAGTACGAGCAATTACATCTGAAATTCAGGAGCTGTTTTCGCCTTAAAACATCTCCGTAATTTCAGACGCATTTTGCGTTTCCGTGTGAACATACCCTAACAATCCTTTCTTGTGCTGAAGAAAAAGAAAGAACGGAGCTACATAGTGTGAGTGCCCTCAAAGTATTAGCGTTTCCCAACAGGTATGAGGCTTACCTTGTAGTGTTGTGCTAATATATATATATACACAACACTATGTTCCGGCGTGTAAAGCGTTGCCAGGTTCTCCTCTGAGAATAATGCCCACTCCCCAGTGGATTTTACAAATGTACCGGGTCATTTCAAATAGGAAACCTGCAAATTGCTTGTGAAAAAAATGGAAATTTGCGCCAGGACGACGGCTTTCTTTTTATCCTGGACCAGGAGTCCTAGTTGGATCCACCTCGTACATTTCCCACGAGAGGTTGTGAACCATATATTAGGGGGCCCTGGAAGAAAGTGGTAGCACTATTAGGGGGGCAGTAATGACATATAATGACCACTGCACAGAGATAATACACTACGGGGTCACGGGTGGTAAAGTGGTGGGAAGAATGTGCACTTGGGGTTCAGGAGCCAGAACGATGGGGAGTGTCATGACATATCGTGATCAGTGCACAGTGGTAAAACCAGTCTGACCAGATACATGAATATTTCATGTTTTTATTCTATAGAACATAACAGGGAACTCTGGGTGAGTATAACTTTTTTCTTATTACTTGCAATTTTTGCGGCGGAATCTCTGCTTTGTTGCGGGTTTAATCACCCCATTGAATTCAATGAATTCAAATGAAATAACAAGAGCAATCACAACCAAGGTCAGGATGCATCCATCATATAACCACCCCCTACCATGTATACACCCACAGCCATCCATCATATAACCACCCTCTACCGTGTATACACCCACAGCCATCCATCATATAACCACCCCCTACCGTGTATACACCCACAGCCATCCATCATATAACCACCCTCTACCGTGTATACACCCACAGCCATCCATCATATAACCACCCTCTACCGTGTATACACCCACAGCCATCCATCATATAACCACCCTCTACCGTGTATACACCCACAGCCATCCATCATATAACCACCCTCTACCGTGTATACACCCACAGCCATCCATCATATAACCACCCCCTACCGTGTATACACCCACAGCCATCCATCATATAACCACCCCCTACCGTGTATACACCCACAGCCATCCATCATATAACCACCCTCTACCGTGTATACACCCACAGCCATCCATCATATAACCACCCCCTACCGTGTATACACCCACACCCATCCATCATATAACCCCCCTCTACCGTGTATACACCCACAGCCATCCATTATATAACCACCCTCTACCGTGTATACACCCACAGCCATCCATCATATAACCACCCCCTACCATGTATACACCCACACCCATCCATCATATAACCCCCCTCTACCGTGTATACACCCACAGCCATCCATCATATAACCACCCCCTACCGTGTATACACCCACACCCATCCATCATATAACCCCCCTCTACCGTGTATACACCCACAGCCATCCATCAAATAACCACCCCCTACCATGTATACACCCACAGCCACCCATCATATAACCACCCTCTACCGTGTATACACCCACAGCCATCCATCATATAACCACCCTCTACCGTGTATACACCCACAGCCATCCATCATATAACCACCCTCTACCGTGTATACACCCACAGCCATCCATCAAATAACCACCCCCTACCGTGTATACACCCACAGCCATCCATTATATAACCACCCTCTACCGTGTATACACCCACAGCCATCCATCATATAACCACCCACTACCGTGTATACACCCACAGCCATCCATTATATAACCACCCTCTACCGTGTATACACCCACAGCCATCCATCATATAACCACCCTCTACCGTGTATACACCCACAGCCATCCATCATATAACCACCCTCTACCGTGTATACACCAACAGCCATCCATCATATAACCACCCTCTACCGTGTATACACCCACAGCCATCAATCATATAACCACCCTCTACCGTGTATACACCCACAGCCATCCATCATATAACCACCCTCTACCGTGTATACACCCACAGCCATCCATCATATAACCACCCCCTACCGTGTATACACCCACAGCCATCCATCATATAACCACCCTCTACCGTGTATACACCCACAGCCATCCATCATATAACCACCCTCTACCGTGTATACACCCACAGCCATCCATCATATAACCACCCTCTACCGTGTATACACCCACAGCCATCAATCATATAACCACCCTCTACCGTGTATACACCCACAGCCATCCATTATATAACCACCCTCTACCGTGTATACACCCACAGCCATCCATCATATAACCACCCTCTACCGTGTATACACCCACAGCCATCCATCATATAACCACCCTCTACCATGTATACACTAACAGCCATCCATCATATAACCACCCACTACTGTGTATACACCCACAGCCATCCATGATATAACCATCCTCTACCGTGTATACACCCCACAGCCATCCATGATATAACCACCCTCTACCGTGTATACACCCCACAGCAATCCATGATATAACCACCCTCTACCGTGTATACACCCCACAGCCATCCATCATATAACCCCCCTCTACCGTGTATACACCCACAGCCATCCATCATATAACCACCCTCTACCGTGTATACACCCACAGCCATCCATCATATAACCCCCCTCTACCGTGTATACACCCACAGCCATCCATCATATAACCACCCTCTACCGTGTATACACCCACAGCCATCCATCATATAACCACCCTCTACCGTGTATACACCCACAGCCATCCATCATATAACCACCCTCTACCGTGTATACACCCACAGCCATCCATCATATAACCACCCTCTACCGTGTATACACCAACAGCCATCCATCATATAACCACCCTCTACCGTGTATACACCCACAGCCATCCATCATATAACCACCCTCTACCGTGTATACACCAACAGCCATCCATCATATAACCACCCACTACCGTGTATACACCAACAGCCATTCATCATATAACCACCCTCTACCGTGTATACACCCACAGCCATCCATCATATAACCACCCTCTACCGTGTATACACCCACAGCCATCCATCATATAACCACCCTCTACCGTGTATACACCCACTGCCATCCATCATATAACCGCCCTCTACCGTGTATACACCCACTGCCATCCATCATATAACCACCCTCTACCGTGTATACACCCACAGCCATCCATCATATAACCACCCTCTACCGTGTATACACCCACAGCCATCCATCATATAACCACCCTCTACCGTGTATACACCCACTGCCATCCATCATATAACCGCCCTCTACCGTGTATACACCCACTGCCATCCATCATATAAACACCCTCTACCGTGTATACACCCACAGCCATCCATCATATAACCACCCTCTACCGTGTATACACCCACAGCCATCCATCATATAACCACCCTCTACCGTGTATACACCAACAGCCATCCATCATATAACCACCCTCTACCGTGTATACACCCACAGCCATCCATCATATAACCACCCTCTACCGTGTGTACACCCCACAGCCATCCATGATATAACCACCCTCTACCGTGTATACACCAACAGCCATCCATCATATAACCACCCTCTACCGTGTATACACCCCACAGCCATCCATCATATAACCACCCTCTACCGTGTATACACCCACAGCGATCAATCATATAACCACCCTCTACCGTGTATACACCCACAGCCATCCATCATATAACCACCCTCTACCGTGTATACACCCACAGCCATCCATCATATAACCACCCTCTACCGTGTATACACCAACAGCCATCCATCATATAACCACCCTCTACCGTGTATACACCCACAGCCATCCATCATATAACCACCCTCTACCGTGTATACACCAACAGCCATCCATCATATAACCACCCTCTACCGTGTATACACGCACAGCCATCCATCATATAACCACCCACTACTGTGTATAAACCCACAGCCATCAATCATATAACCACCCTCTACCGTGTATACACCCACAGCCATCCATCATATAACCACCCTCTACCGTGTATACACCCCACAGCCATCAATCATATAACCACCCTCTACCGTGTATACACCCCACAGCCATCAATCATATAACCACCCTCTACCGTGTATACACCCACAGCCATCAATCATATAACCACCCTCTACCGTGTATACACCCACAGCCATCCATCATATAACCCCCCTCTACCGTGTATACACCCACAGCCATCCATCATATAACCACCCTCTACCGTGTATACACCAACAGCCATCCATCATATAACCACCCACTACCGTGTATACACCCACAGCCATCCATTATATAACCCCCCCCTACCGTGTATACACCCACAGCCATCCATCATATAACCACCCTCTACCGTGTATACACCAACAGCCATCCATCATATAACCACCCTCTACCGTGTATACACCCACAGCCATCCATCATATAACCACCCACTACTGTGTATACACCCACAGCCATCCATCATATAACCACCCTCTACCGTGTATACACCCCACAGCCATCAATCATATAACCACCCTCTACCGTGTATACACCCCACAGCCATCAATCATATAACCACCCTCTACCGTGTATACACCCACAGCCATCAATCATATAACCACCCTCTACCGTGTATACACCCACAGCCATCCATCATATAACCCCCCTCTACCGTGTAAACACCCACAGCCATCCATCATATAACCACCCTCTACCGTGTATACACCCACAGCCATCCATCATATAACCACCCTCTACCGTGTATACACCCACAGCCATCCATCATATAACCCCCCTCTACCGTGTATACACCCACAGCCATCCATCAAATAACCACCCTCTACCGTGTATACACCCACAGCCATCCATCATATAACCACCCTCTACCGTGTATACACCCACAGCCATCCATCATATAACCACCCTCTACCGTGTATACACCCACAGCCATCCATCATATAACCACCCTCTACCGTGTATACACCAACAGCCATCCATCATATAACCACCCTCTACCGTGTATACACCCACAGCCATCCATCATATAACCACCCTCTACCGTGTATACACCAACAGCCATCCATCATATAACCACCCTCTACCGTGTATACACCCACAGCCATCAATCATATAACCACCCTCTACCGTGTATACACCCACAGCCATCCATCATATAACCACCCTCTACCGTGTATACACCCACAGCCATCCATCATATAACCACCCCCTACCGTGTATACACCCACAGCCATCCATCATATAACCACCCTCTACCGTGTATACACCCACAGCCATCCATCATATAACCACCCTCTACCGTGTATACACCCACAGCCATCAATCATATAACCACCCTCTACCGTGTATACACCCACAGCCATCCATTATATAACCACCCTCTACCGTGTATACACCCACAGCCATCCATCATATAACCACCCTCTACCGTGTATACACCCACAGCCATCCATCATATAACCACCCTCTACCATGTATACACTAACAGCCATCCATCATATAACCACCCACTACTGTGTATACACCCACAGCCATCCATGATATAACCATCCTCTACCGTGTATACACCCCACAGCCATCCATGATATAACCACCCTCTACCGTGTATACACCCCACAGCAATCCATGATATAACCACCCTCTACCGTGTATACACCCCACAGCCATCCATCATATAACCCCCCTCTACCGTGTATACACCCACAGCCATCCATCATATAACCACCCTCTACCGTGTATACACCCACAGCCATCCATCATATAACCCCCCTCTACCGTGTATACACCCACAGCCATCCATCATATAACCACCCTCTACTGTGTATACACCCACAGCCATCCATCATATAACCACCCTCTACCGTGTATACACCCACAGCCATCCATCATATAACCACCCTCTACCGTGTATACACCCACAGCCATCCATCATATAACCACCCTCTACCGTGTATACACCAACAGCCATCCATCATATAACCACCCTCTACCGTGTATACACCCACAGCCATCCATCATATAACCACCCTCTACCGTGTATACACCAACAGCCATCCATCATATAACCACCCACTACTGTGTATACACCCACAGCTATCCATTATATAACCCCCCCTACCGTGTATACACCCAGAGCCATTCATCATATAACCACCCTCTACCGTGTATACACCCACAGCCATCCATCATATAACCACCCTCTACCGTGTATACACCCACAGCCATCCATCATATAACCACCCTCTACCGTGTATACACCCACAGCCATCCATCATATAACCACCCTCTACCGTGTATACACCCACAGCCATCCATCATATAACCACCCTCTACCGTGTATACACCAACAGCCATCCATCATATAACCACCCTCTACCGTGTATACACCCACAGCCATCCATCATATAACCACCCTCTACTGTGTATACACCAACAGCCATCCATCATATAACCACCCACTACTGTGTATACACCCACAGCCATCCATTATATAACCCCCCCCTACCGTGTATACACCCACAGCCATTCATCATATAACCACCCTCTACCGTGTATACACCCACAGCCATCCATCATATAACCACCCTCTACCGTGTATACACCCACAGCCATCCATCATATAACCACCCTCTACCGTGTATACACCCACTGCCATCCATCATATAACCGCCCTCTACCGTGTATACACCCACTGCCATCCATCATATAACCACCCTCTACCGTGTATACACCCACAGCCATCCATCATATAACCACCCTCTACCGTGTATACACCCACAGCCATCCATCATATAACCACCCTCTACCGTGTATACACCCACTGCCATCCATCATATAACCGCCCTCTACCGTGTATACACCCACTGCCATCCATCATATAAACACCCTCTACCGTGTATACACCCACAGCCATCCATCATATAACCACCCTCTACCGTGTATACACCCACAGCCATCCATCATATAACCACCCTCTACCGTGTATACACCAACAGCCATCCATCATATAACCACCCTCTACCGTGTATACACCCACAGCCATCCATCATATAACCACCCTCTACCGTGTGTACACCCCACAGCCATCCATGATATAACCACCCTCTACCGTGTATACACCAACAGCCATCCATCATATAACCACCCTCTACCGTGTATACACCCCACAGCCATCCATCATATAACCACCCTCTACCGTGTATACACCCACAGCGATCAATCATATAACCACCCTCTACCGTGTATACACCCACAGCCATCCATCATATAACCACCCTCTACCGTGTATACACCCACAGCCATCCATCATATAACCACCCTCTACCGTGTATACACCAACAGCCATCCATCATATAACCACCCTCTACCGTGTATACACCCACAGCCATCCATCATATAACCACCCTCTACCGTGTATACACCAACAGCCATCCATCATATAACCACCCTCTACCGTGTATACACGCACAGCCATCCATCATATAACCACCCACTACTGTGTATAAACCCACAGCCATCAATCATATAACCACCCTCTACCGTGTATACACCCACAGCCATCCATCATATAACCACCCTCTACCGTGTATACACCCCACAGCCATCAATCATATAACCACCCTCTACCGTGTATACACCCCACAGCCATCAATCATATAACCACCCTCTACCGTGTATACACCCACAGCCATCAATCATATAACCACCCTCTACCGTGTATACACCCACAGCCATCCATCATATAACCCCCCTCTACCGTGTATACACCCACAGCCATCCATCATATAACCTCCCTCTACCGTGTATACACCAACAGCCATCCATCATATAACCACCCACTACCGTGTATACACCCACAGCCATCCATTATATAACCCCCCCCTACCGTGTATACACCCACAGCCATCCATCATATAACCACCCTCTACCGTGTATACACCAACAGCCATCCATCATATAACCACCCTCTACCGTGTATACACCCACAGCCATCCATCATATAACCACCCACTACTGTGTATACACCCACAGCCATCCATCATATAACCACCCTCTACCGTGTATACACCCCACAGCCATCAATCATATAACCACCCTCTACCGTGTATACACCCCACAGCCATCAATCATATAACCACCCTCTACCGTGTATACACCCACAGCCATCAATCATATAACCACCCTCTACCGTGTATACACCCACAGCCATCCATCATATAACCCCCCTCTACCGTGTAAACACCCACAGCCATCCATCATATAACCACCCTCTACCGTGTATACACCCACAGCCATCCATCATATAACCACCCTCTACCGTGTATACACCAACAGCCATCCATCATATAACCACCCACTACTGTGTATAAACCCACAGCCATCCATCATATAACCCCCCTCTACCGTGTATACACCCACAGCCATCCATCAAATAACCACCCTCTACCGTGTATACACCCACAGCCATCCATCATATAACCACCCTCTACCGTGTATACACCCACAGCCATCCATCATATAACCACCCTCTACCGTGTATACACCCACAGCCATCCATCATATAACCACCCTCTACCGTGTATACACCAACAGCCATCCATCATATAACCACCCTCTACCGTGTATACACCCACAGCCATCCATCATATAACCACCCTCTACCGTGTATACACCAACAGCCATCCATCATATAACCACCCACTACTGTGTATACACCCACAGCCATCCATTATATAACCACCCTCTACCGTGTATACACCCACAGCCATCCATCATATAACCACCCTCTACCGTGTATACACCCACAGCCATCCATCATATAACCACCCTCTACCGTGTATACACCCACTGCCATCCATCATATAACCACCCTCTACCGTGTATACACCCACAGTCATCCATCATATAACCACCCTCTACCGTGTATACACCCACAGCCATCCATGATATAACCACCTTCTACCGTGTATACACCCCACAGCCATCCATCATATAACCCCCCCCTACCGTGTATACACCAACAGCCATCCATCATATAACCACCCTCTACCGTGTATACACCCACAGCCATCCATCATATAACCACCCTCTACCGTGTATACACCCACAGCCATCCATCATATAACCACCCCCTACCGTGTATACACCCACAGTCATCCATCATATAACCACCCTCTACCGTGTATACACCCACAGCCATCCATGATATAACCACCCTCTACCGTGTATACACCCCACAGCCATCCATCATATAACCCCCCTCTACCGTGTATACACCCACAGCCATCCATCATATAACCACCCTCTACCGTGTATACACCCACAGCCATCCATCATATAACCACCCCCTACCGTGTATACACCCACAGCCATCCATCATATAACCACCCTCTACTGTGTATACACCCACAGCCATCCATCATATAACCACCCTCTACCGTGTATACACCCACAGCCATCCATCATATAACCACCCCCTACCGTGTATACACCCACAGCCATCCATCATATAACCACCCCCTACCGTGTATACACCCACAGCCATCCATCATATAACCACCCTCTACCGTGTATACACCCACAGCCATCCATCATAAAATCACCCCCTACCGTGTATACACCCACAGTCATCCATCATATAACCACACTCTACCGTGTATACACCCACAGCCATCCATCATATAACCACCCTCTACCGTGTATACATCCACAGCCATCCATCATATAACCACCCCTACCGTGTATACACCCACAGCCATCCATCATATAACCACCCTCTACCGTGTATACACCCACAGCCATCCATCATATAACCACCCCCTACCGTGTATACACCCACAGCCATCCATCATATAACCACCCTCTACCGTGTATACACCCACAGCCATCCATCATATAACCACCCCCTACCGTGTATACACCCACAGCCATCCATCATATAACCACCCTCTACCGTGTATACACCCACAGCCATCCATCATATAACCACCCCCTACCGTGTATACACCCACAGCCATCCATCATATAACCACCCTCTACCGTGTATACACCCACAGCCATCCATCATATAACCACCCTCTACCGTGTATACACCCACAGCCATCCATCATATAACCACCCTCTACTGTGTATACACCCACAGCCATCCATCATATAACCAACCTCTACCGTGTATACACCCACAGCCATCCATCATATAACCACCCTCTACCGTGTATACACCCACAGCCATCCATCATATAACCACCCTCTACCGTGTATACACCCACAGCCATCCATCATATAACCACCCTCTACTGTGTATACACCCCACAGCCATCCATCATATAACCACCCTCTACCGTGTATACACCCACAGCCATCCATCATATAACCACCCTCTACCGTGTATACACCCACAGCCATCCATCATATAACCACCCTCTACCGTGTATACACCCACAGCCATCCATCATATAACCACCCTCTACCGTGTATACACCCACAGCCATCCATCATATAACCACCCTCTACCGTGTATACACCCACAGCCATCCATCATATAACCACCCTCTACCGTGTATACACCCACAGCCATCCATCATATAACCACCCTCTACTGTGTATACACCCCACAGCCATCCATCATATAACCACCCTCTACCGTGTATACACCCACAGCCATCCATCATATAACCACCCTCTACTGTGTATACACCCCACAGCCATCCATCATATAACCACCCTCTACCGTGTATACACCCACAGCCATCCATCATATAACCACCCTCTACCGTGTATACACCCACAGCCATGAATCCCCACTGACACCTCCACACAATGAGCGCTTGTGATCCACACTGTTCTTCTACCAAGCCCATCTTGGCCGCACCTAGAACCAGACTCCTAATGAGATTGTGGATTATAGATTTATTCCTGCACACAAATAAGTCCCTGGTGCCTCTGAAAACGAAACAAACCTTCTATTATCCACTATGGTAAAAAAAAAAATTTGCTTGTGCGGTCTCCATAAACAACCAGCTGTGTTCACTTTTCTCCTCCACATCTTTCAAGAAATCTACACCGTCATCGCTGGCAGAGCTTCAGACGTCTCGCCAAGTGCTACACATTGCTGCGGCGTACAGGTGTCCTTAAAGGTGTTCAGTGTAGAAAATCCATTGTCATTCACCCTATCAGGGAATTGTAAATTAATAGAGGGGGGTCCTCAGTTCAGGATCCTCATCTCTTGGGCAGAGTGGAAAGCGGTTACATAGAGCGTCTCTCTCTCTCTGGAGGACCCGTCCTGACCTGTATTACACACACAATGTATGAATGGACACAGTGTAATGCCTCATTTTCCCTGTGGTGGCGCTGCAGGGAAATTAAACACATACTGCCCTTGTTTCCCCACAGATTACAGCTGATTGCTGGGGGGTCAAAGCAGGGGGAGACTTTGTGATCAACTTGTTGTGAAGGGATCCTTCTAAAGGTCCCCTTAATGGGCGCTCGTTTGCTCCTTTCACAAGGAACTACTTATGGGGATGAGTGCTCTTACAGTAGAGGTTCCATACTGTGACTGCTCTTATAGTAGAGGCTCCAACGATGTCTCGTTGATTGGCGCTCGTTGCACCGCCCGATTATCAGCTGGTGTAATAGGCGCTTTAACAGCGTCAGCAAAAAGTCCAAAAACCTAAAAGTACAGGAAGAGTTCAGAAAAGATTATATACAAAACTGAAATTTCGAAAGCCAACAATACAATCATTCCAGCTGTAGAGCCCAGTAGACTGAGAAATCCAGACCAAGAGGTCTCTGTCCTGAAATCGTCTGATAATAACAAACCCGAACAGCCCAATATCATGAGAGGCGTCTGAAAAATTCAACATTACAGCAGAAAATGCCCAAACGGAGCAGATGCAGCTTGTAGCGGGAACGTCCCCCAGGTCCCACGTGCTGCAAGATTGGGTAATAACCCCCCAGGACACAATAATGCCGGAGAGCTGATCTCAGAAGCAAGAAGGGATTGGCCCTCGAAGGGCCGGAGCCGGGGAATACAGCAAAAGCTGAAAAATGCAAAAGGCTGAAGACATCTGGCATGTTGGAAGGCAAGTGGACAAGGAACCAAAAGTGGTGAAAAACTGACCTCCAAACTTTTGGGAATGGCTTTATCTTCTATATTAAACCAATTTAACTCAAAATCCCCCCAAAAAATTATTATTGAGACAAGTTTCTTCCATTTTGCTTTCTAAGAGTTATTTAAAGTTGAACAATGCAAATAATTACACGAGTTAAGGTCCTTTTACACTGGACAATTTTGGCCGGTGCAACGAGCGCCGATCAATGAGAAAGCTCGTTGATCAGCGCTCGTTTGCTCTTTTCTCAAGGACCTAGTATGAGGTCGAGCGCTCGATACTCCGACATTTCTATCCTGTCGGCAGCGCGTATCATTGTTTACACAGGGAACGATAATATTTTGGGCATTTAAAACGATACAATCAGCGATTGCTCGTTAATCAGCTGATCGTTGCCCTGTTCTGTGAACACTTGTTTGCCCAATAATTGGCCAGTGTAAAAGGGCCTTTACTCAACTGCTGTGTGACAATAGAATTGTATTGGGTCTAATCGAGGGTTAATTGCTGTGGTTTTGTGATACGGTTAATAACTGTGCGTTTTTTTTACTGATGAAACGCATGTTTTTTACTACCGCAACGTGTCCAACCAGCCTCATTGTAATCAGTGAATTAACGGGGGACTATAACAGATTTTGTGAGGACAGATACATAATAAAGATATAACTTGTCTGCCTGCCAGACTTATTGTGTTTCAAAGATCCTTGTAATTACCAATTTAAATTAAATTACGGCAAAAAAAGGCGCAACTCTTGTCGACCCAAAATATGGATTCTCCAAGAAAATGTAGTTTAGGCCACGTTCATCAAGAGAGATAGGTGAAAATGGCGCAAATTTTGGCGCAATTCTACATCTGCTCATAGCAGGCATAGATTTTAACGGGGCATCAGAAACTAAGGCGTTGTCCACACTCACGTCGTAGTTTCCATTTCTAAAGGAAACCATAATGCATAGCTGGATCCACTGAATGACGAATAGCACCGGCGCCAGACTAACCTCGTTGACTTACAATGGGGTCTATAAGGTTCAGTCGTCGCGTGCTTGCAGCTCGATTTTTCCCATTATATCTGAAGGGACTGTCAACTGAGCCGTGAATAGAGCTTAAAGGGGTTTTCCACCTTCTGACAACTGATGACCTATCCATCAGATAGGTCATCAGTATATCATCAGTGCGGGTCAGGCACCCAGACCCCGCACCTATAAACAACTCTGGTGGCCTACGGGCACCGGATGTTAAGGCACATAATGCTATGTACGGAGCCCGGAAGCAGTTGGCTCCGTACATAGCATAGTGGCCGTGCTGCAGAACTGCAGGTCCGCTTCTATTCACTTCCATAGGAGCAGAGTTGCAGCCCGGCCGCTATTCTGTGGCCGGAGCCAACTGCTTCCGGCATGTACGTCCGGTGCACAAAGACACCGGACCAGCTGATCTGTGCGGGGCCCGGGTGTCAGACCCCCAGAGATCATGTACTGATGACCTATCCGGTGGTCATCAATTATCAGAAGGTGGAAAACCCCTTTAAGGGTCAATATACATGATGCAGTATTTTCCTGCACATAAATTGATCCGCGGTGCGTATTTTCGAAACCACAGCATGTCAATTTATCTCCCTAGTTCTGGAGAAATCTGCAGCAAAACCCGCAGCATGAAAACACCGCGATTTACGCAGCAAACGTAAAAACCGCACCGAAAAACGCAGCAAAACACGCACCTTCGGGTGCGTTTTTTCCAACTAATTTCTTGCGATTTTACTCTGTATTTTCCGCAGCCAAATACGCAACGTGTGCATGTGGCCTAAGGGTTCTGTCCAGAGTCAAATATGATTTGAAATTTCTTTCATAAAGTTTTTACAATGACTCTTAACATTCAGGAAATTTGTTCCACTTCAAATGACCTCAACGCTGAACCTGCCAATATTTAAATTTTGGCCCAAAACAATCTGCACACATTTCAGTGTGGAAAAATTCCAATCCTGCCGTGAAATCGAATGATTATCTAACACAAATATTATTTTCATTGGACCATCGCCCGCAAAAATAAAAAAAAGATAAAACAACCCACACAAGCTGGAGTTTACACTGAGCTTCCACCCGCATCACACCTGGGAACGGATCTTAGGCTCTTAAGACGTTGTCTCATCTTCTGCATGAAATTCAACAATAATGGGGTCATCCGCTCTTTATTTCAGGAGAGAACGTCATCCGGACTTTGCTAATATTGGACCTTAGAACGGGAGCCTGAGATGCATTCTCAACGCCTTGGTGCTGGTTCACTGAAGGTCTCTGTGCTCCGCATGTGATCAGCTCCATCGCAACAACGCTCTATGCTTCCCAACATGGCTGCCGTATGCAAGGAAAAGGTCTCATCAACGCTCTATGCCTCCCAACATGGCTGCCGTATGCAAGGAAGAGGTCTCATCAACGCTCTATGCCTCCCAACATGGCTGCCGTATGCAAGGAAGAGGTCTCATCAACGCTCTATGCCTCCCAACATGGCTGCCGTATGCAAGGAAGAGGTCTCATCAACGCTCTATGCCTCCCAACATGGCTGCCGTATGCAAGGAAAAGGTCTCATCAACGCTCTATGCCTCCCAACATGGCTGCCGTATGCAAGGAAGAGGTCTCATCAACGCTCTATGCCTCCCAACATGGCTGCCGTATGCAAGGAAGAGGTCTCAACAACGCTTTATGCCTCCCAACATGGCTGCCGTATGCAAGGAAGAGGTCTCAACAACACTCTATGCCTCCCAACATGGCTGCCGTAGGCAAGGAAGAGGTCTCAACAACGCTCTATGCCTCCCAACATGGCTGCCGTATGCAAGGAAGAGGTCTCATCAACGCTCTATGCCTCCCAACATGGCTGCCGTATGCAAGGAAGAGGTCTCAACAACGCTTTATGCCTCCCAACATGGCTGCCGTATGCAAGGAAGAGGTCTCAACAACACTCTATGCCTCCCAACATGGCTGCCGTAGGCAAGGAAGAGGTCTCAACAACGCTCTATGCCTCCCAACATGGCTGCCGTATGCAAGGAAGAGGTCTCAACAACGCTCTATGCCTCCCAACATGGCTGCCGTATGCAAGGAAGAGGTCTCAACAACACTCTATGCCTCCCAACATGGCTGCCGTAGGCAAGGAAGAGGTCTCAACAACGCTCTATGCCTCCCAACATGGCTGCCGTAGGCAAGGAAGAGGTCTCAACCACGCTCTATGCCTCCCAACATGGCTGCCGTATGCAAGGAAGAGGTCTCAACAACGCTCTATGCCTCCCGACATGGCTGCCGTATGCAAGGAAGAGGTCTAAACAACGCTCTATGCCTCCCGACATGGCTGCCGTATGCAAGGAAGAGGTCTCAACCACGCTCTATGCCTCCCGACATGGCTGCCGTATGCAAGGAAGAGGTCTCAACAACGCTTTATGCCTCCCAACATGGCTGCCGTATGCAAGGAAGAGGTCTCAACAACACTCTATGCCTCCCAACATGGCTGCCGTAGGCAAGGAAGAGGTCTCAACCACGCTCTATGCCTCCCGACATGGCTGCCGTATGCAAGGAAGAGGTCTCAACAACGCTCTATGCCTCCCAACATGGCTGCCGTATGCAAGGAAGAGGTCTCAACAACGCTCTATGCCTCCCAACATGGCTGCCGTATGCAAGGAAGAGGTCTCAACAACACTCTATGCCTCCCAACATGGCTGCCGTAGGCAAGGAAGAGGTCTCAACAACGCTCTATGCCTCCCAACATGGCTGCCATATGCAAGGAAGAGGTCTCAACAACGCTCTATGCCTCCCAACATGGCTGTCGTATGCAAGGAAGAGGTCTCAACAACGCTCTATGCCTCCCAACATGGCTGCATATGCAAGGAAGAGGTCTCAACAACGCTCTATGCCTCCCAACATGGCTGCCGTATGCAAGGAAGAGGTCTAAACAACGCTCTATGCCTCCCAACATGGCTGCCGTATGCAAGGAAGAGGTCTCAACAACGCTCTATGCCTCCCGACATGGCTGCCGTAGGCAAGGAAGAGGTCTCAACAACGCTCTATGCCTCCCAACATGGCTGCCGTATGCAAGGAAGAGGGCGTTTAAGCGCTGCGGTAGACGTAGGAGAGGTTGCGCAGACTGGAAGTGGGGAGGGGGACTGGATGGGGGGTTGTACCTGGGCCTAAACTGTGTCCAACGGAGTCAAAGGTGCGAAGCATTGAATCTGTAATACAAGAGGACAAGTTCAATCCTTTTTCTTTCTGCTTAAAAAAGATTCTAGCAGAAAATAATGGAGACAAAGAAGAATTCCACCCTAAATAGAGAAACTGACCCCTCTCGTCAGGTGGTACTTCCTGGCTATTACCACTTAAAGGGGGTCTCCACTGACTCGTTCCACCATTGAGTCCCCATTTCCCATAGAGGAATGAAAAATAACACGGCAGATCTTAGGAGTCAATAAGATAAATCCAAGAGCCAGTCTGACCTGTGACATAGATTCTGATGGAAAACAATCCACAAATTTGGGCACCAACAAGAAATGTCTAGTTGTGTTGGGTGCCCGGCTCCTGGGATCTGTCCTGTTCCTATAGAAGTACAAATCTCATATATAACACTACAGACCTCAAATAATCACCCACCGGCCATCTCCTCTTATCAGCATGTAGACTGCTAGAAATACACCACCCTGAGACACCCGTCAATTACTTGAATTCTCCACAATATAATTTACCATCAATCGCCATCAGGTGCCATAACCCAATGGCTTAGACCAAGAGAGAACAGTAGTAGAGCTCAGCCATACAGCACTGTTATTAGTATTTTATGCTATCATTCATAATTTGTATTATATACAGCCACCTCTGAACACTATCTTAAAGTTTATTTATACAAATAAACAAAAATATGCTTTGTCATTGTGTAAATCCCTTACATTATCTCATTTCCTAAGTTACAACCTTTATTATACTCCAGAGCTGCACTCACTATTTTGCAGGCCACTGTGTACATACATTACATTATTTATCCTGCACTGATCCAGAGTTACATCCTGTATTATACTCCAGAGCTGCACTCACTATTCTGCTGGTGGAGTCACTGTGTACATACATTACATTACTTATCCTGTACTGATCCTGAGTTACATCCTGTATTATACTCCAGAGCTGCACTCACTATTCTGCTGGTAGAGTCACTGTGTACATACATTACATTACTTATCCTGTACTGATCCTGAGTTACATCCTGTATTATACTCCAGACCTGCACTCACTATTCTGCTGGTGGAGTCACTGTGTACATACATTACATTACTTATCCTGTACTGATCCTGAGTTATATCCTGTATTATACTCCAGAGCTGCACTCACTATTTTGCAGGCCACTGTGTACATACATTATATTACTTATCCTGAACTGATCCTGAGTTACATCTTGTATTATACTCCAGAGCTGCACTCACTATTCTGCTGGTCGATTCACTGTGCACATACATTACATTACTTATCCTGTATTGATCCTGAGTTACATCCTGTATTATACTCCAGAGCTGCACTCACTATTCTGCTGGTCGATTCACTGTGCACATACATTACATTACTTATCCTGTATTGATCCTGAGTTACATCTTGTATTATACTCCAGAGCTGCACTCACTATTCTGCTGGTGGAGTCACTGTGTACATACATTACTTATCCTGTACTGATCCTGAGTTACATCCAGTATTATACTCCAGAGCTGCACTCACTATTCTGCTGGTGGAGTCACTGTGTACATACATTACATTACCTTATCCTGTACTGATCCTGAGTTACATCCAGTATCATACTCCAGAGCTGCACTCACGAAGGACCAACAGGGACTGGCAGAGAGATTCTTTGGTTGTCCTCTCCCGAATGGCAGACTCAGGTCATTCATTTTTAGCCTGTCTATTTATTTATTCAGTCTTCTAATAATTTTAAAATATCCTCAAAGATTTCCAAACATAGAAATATAAATAATACCAAAATGAAGCTGCAGATTTCCTGAGATTTATGAGCTTCAAACACGAACCTGAAATAAATATCTGTAACCATTAAACACAACGCAACGTGGTCATTAAAGGAGAGGAACAATGTATTAAAGGGATTGTCCAGTCCTATGTAAAAAAAAACAACACCTTCATTATAGTATGACAAAATGTTGGGCAATTTTCTAATCGACTATATGTATCCATTCCTCATCATTTTCAAGATCTCTGCTTGTTGGCAGTGAATGGGGACATTCTGGACTACATCCAGGGGCTGAAAAAACATCTATTCTAAAAATGTTAAGGAACTAAAATGCAGTGTATTACAAAATTGCTGAACTTTTCATTATAGGATATGCCATAAATTTCTAATAGGTGGGGGTCTCACCACTGAGACCACTATCTATCAGGAGACTAGGGGTCCTGTGGTGTTGTAGTATTGAAGGGGTTTTCCAGGGACACAAAAATTTTTACCTAACATTCTATGTAACTATTTAATAAAGTTGCTAATATATCTGAAGACTTTACTTCTTATTCTCCTACCTCTGCCCGGCCGGCAGTTCTGATTTTCATCTGTTTCTTTTTTTCCCTCGACACCGGCTTGTGCACGAGAGTAAGGGGATGTTCACACGGCCGTTTTTCTGGCCGTAAACGGCTGAAAAATCGGAAACAGAACGCCTCCAAACATCTGCCCATTGATTTCAATGGGAAAAACGGCGTTCTGTTCCGATGGGCAATTTTTTTGCGTGGCCGTTTTGAAAAAAGGCTGCGTAAAAAAACGGCCGCAAAATAGAGGTGCAGGTCACTTCTTCAGCCATTTTTGGAGCCATTTTGCATAGACCCTATAGAAAAACAGCTCCGAAAACTGCCGTAAAAACGCCACGAAAATCGCGAGTGGCTAAAAAACGTCTGAAAATCAGGAGCTGTTTTCACTTGAAAACAGCTCCGTATTTTCAGACGTTTTTGAGTTTGCGTGTGAACAGAGCCTCAGAATACACACAGCCCTGTGTCGAGACCTCACTGACCTACGTAACGACACAGGGCTGTTCTATACTAGTATATATATATAAAAAATCGTGCGGCTATTGAAGTACAAGCAAAGAATGAACGGAGCGGACATTGTGGAGACCAATAGGATGCCTCAAAACCTGGGACTTCTGACGTACACCCGGGTTTGAGGCATCCTATTGGTCTACAGTCTCCTCAATGCCCACCTCATTGATTATGCGTCAATGCCTGCCTCTTTTATTACGCATCAATGCCCGCCCCTCTTGCCTCTTAATAGTAAATCTCCTCAGTGCTCGTGCGCTGCACGGCCTGAGAAAAAAAACGTCCCTGGAAAACCCCTTTAAGCTCCGCTGTTGCAGCAGCAAGTGATGAATAGAATGGGAGTTCCAGAAGACGTGTGTGCGGCTCCCGTCTGCTCTTCCCTGGGGGTCACGTATATTTATGGTAAACCCTGGGTAGTTCGATCCTGCAGTCAGGTGTAACTACTTCCATCTTCCCCTTCTTCTTGATACAGATAGAGTAAAGGGGGTTTTACATTGGGCGATTATCGGGCAAACGCTGGATCATCTACTGATTGTATCGTTATAAAAAAGTGAAATATTATGGTTGTCGGCAGCTCATCTTGGTGTGTAAACAGGGAGACGCGCTGCCGACATGATGACAATGTATGGGGACGAGCGATAGGGGTAACAACCGCTCGTCCCCATCCAAAGCTCCGTGAGACAGGAGCAAACGATCGCCGATCAATGATCGGTGCTCGCTGCACCGGCCGATAATTGGGCCTTAACACATGACTGCAGGACCAGACTACACACAGGGTGTGTTTACTATCTGTAACCATGGAGACACATAGGTCTGCGTAGGAGCTGTAGACACAAAACAGCAGCCCATTTTTAGTCCAGACTAGTTGCTTCATTTTATTGGAGCAATTATAAAAGATTGTAAAAGTTCAGACAACCCTTAAAAAAACGTGGCACCTCCCAAACATGATGATGGGACTGTAAGCATGCTGTCAGCAGACATCGCTGTTACCGCCCGTCTGGTCGTCCAGGGTTCACTCCTGATTCTTTATATTCGCTTTATGAGAAGCCAAAGTGCTCATTAAACTCAGGAGATGATTTCATCATTACACACATTGTGGACGCGTCCCAGAATAGTCACATTTCTAAACTTCTCTGCAAAGTTTACAAAACATCCGGAAGACACGAAGAAACTTCTCCTCGGCATTCAAGATGAAAAACAAGACAAAAAGTGACAGTAGGTCCATCAATAAGAAAAACTTGCCGAATTGGCTTTGTCGTTCGTAGCAACCAATCAAAGCTCAGCTTTTATTTTTTAAACCGCTCTGGAAAATTGTAAGCTTGGAGGTAATGTGTGTGTGTGTGTGTGTGTGTGTGTGTGTGTGTGTGTGTATGTGGCTGCACATAGTGATCTAGTAAGATCACTATGTGCTGTGTAAATGAATGGAGAGAAGTGTATGACGCTGATTGGTCACTGATTGGTCACTGATTGGTCAGCGTCATACACTCCTCTGTACAACGCCCACTTGGTCATATAGTAAAACACGCCCAGTTGTCCATTGATAAACTCATTAGCATAAAGCTAAAATAGGTCATAACTCCGTCACAAATGATCGTTTTTCTAAATAAAAAACACTGCTGTAATCTACATTACAGCGCCGATCACATCATGTACAAGAGAGGCCACTTATAATGTGGTGACAGAACCTATTTATTACTAGGACCACTGTTATCTACATTACAGCGCCGATCACATCATGTACAATATAGGCCACTTATAATGTGTGACAGAGACTCTTTAAATACTTTACAGCTTTGTTTTTCTTTAAATATTTCATGTTGTTTTTGCCATTCATATGCAGCTTCTTGAAAAACTATACTGGTTGCCTTGGAAATAGACAACAGTTTAGCTTCACCACGCTGTCAGACATGTGACTTAACCCCTCAACTCTGAGCACCCACAATGCACTGCTCTCTGTGGTAACTGGTAACCAGCAGAATTCAGAATTTTGGGGTTGTCCACTACCAGACAACTGATGTCATTGCAGAGTATGCAATGACCTATCCACAAGATAGGCAATGGCGGATCATCATTGAGCGTTTTGGACGGCGCCTCCCAAATCGCGGCAAAATCTGCCACGAAACAGCATTGTTTATGTCCTGTAAATGACCTGCACACATAAAGGTCACATGACCGCAGGTCCTATAACAGCAGCAAGAGAGAAGACCGTGAGCTGAGGTGAGCTGCTAGGTAAGTATAGGGGGATCATGGATTTGTTTAAGGGGTCTGTGTTTAGTGGGTCTGTTCTGGGGTCTGTATTTAGGAGGTCTTGGGTCTGTATATTTAGGGGGTCTGGTCTGTGGTCTGTATTAGTTTAAGGGGTCTGTATTTAGGGGGTCTGTTAGCTTAATGGGTCTGTATTTAGGGGGTCTGGGGTTCTGTATTAGTTTAAGGGGACTGGGGTCTGTATTTAGGGGGTCTGGTCTGGGGTCTGTATTTAGAAAGTCTGGGGTCTGGTCTGGGCTCTGTATTAGTTTATGGGGGTCTGTATTTAGGGGGTCGCGTTCCGTATTAGTTTAGAGTCAGGTCTGGGGTCATTATCAGTTTAGGAGGTCTGTATTTAGGGGGCCTGGTTTGGGGTCTGTATTAGTTTAGGGGGTCTGGTCTGGGGTCTGTATTAGTTTAGGGGGTCAGGTCTGGGGTCTGTATTTAGACTGCTTGTTCTAGGGTCTGTATTTGTTTAGGGTGCTTGTTCTGGGGTCTGTATTTACTTATGGGGGTTCTGGTCTGGGGATGGCAATAGTTTAGAAGGTCTGGGGTCTGTATGCGTTCTAATTTATTTGTCTGAGTAAAAGGGGTTGTCCGGGCACATCGATAGGTCATCAGTATGAAAAAATGTTCCGTGCCCGGACAACCACTTTAATTTATGGTCCAGGGCTTTGTTGTCTGAATTTTTGTGTTTCTACAGAGGCTATAAATGGCTGCAGAAGCGAGGAGCTAAGATGTCTCATCATGAGAAGTCGCCATACCTGTCTGTGTTAGATGGAGAAGAAAAGAGATCAACTCCCATCAGAGAAGACGTCACTTGTGAGTCACTGGGTCTATAGAGGATCTGTCCACTCCCCTGACATGTCTGTTGTAGGAAATCCTTGTATTCCACATAAAGTCTTTGTGTATCCAGGACTAATAGACAAATACGTGTTACCATTCCCCTTGTCAGGAGGATGTGTCCCTACACAGAGTTATACTGTCAGCGATGGTTGGAGACTGTCAGTATGTAGGGACACAGCCCTTTGACAAGAGGAATCGTAACACCCATTTGTCAATGCTCACACAAAAAGGTGGTGTTCACTATATAGACATGGCAGGGTGGCGGTGGGTAAGGTGGGCCCAAGTTTGTGGAACAGCCCAGGGCCTATGGTCTACTTAATCCACCACTGAGGATAGGTGATCAGTGTATGATCAGTGCGGGTCCGACACCCGGACCCAGGACCGATCAGCTGCTTCGGCTATATCCGGGCACAGGAGATCCATGCCGGAAGCAGATGGCTCCGATCACGGAATAGCAGCTGAGCTGCAGTATTGAAGTGAAAAGAAGCAGAGCTGCAGTTCGGCAGCACGTCCGCTTATGCATTGTCTGGAGCCAACTGCTTCCGGCTCCGTACATTGCATACTATGCAATGACAACCGCTGCCCGCAGGCAGCTGGATCAGCTGATTGGTGCGGGGTCCGGATGTCGGACCCGCACCAATTATATACTGATGACCTATCCGGTGGATAGGTCATCAGTTGTCCGGTAGTGGACAACCCTTTTAAATGGAGATGAAAACTGCGTAAAATTATAAATTGTGGTAACACACAGAGACGTGAGATCTACTGCTCCACATGAAGACGACCTCAGTCCAAATATGGATGTAATAGAGGGGGGTCCACTGCTTTGGACCCCCCTCTATGATTGAGAAAGGAGAGCTGTCGTGTACGATCATCTGAATGGCCACCATGTAATACTATATGTCCCCTGCGATGGCCGTCTGCCAGAGAAGGCTTTCCCCGGCAATATCAGCTCATTGCCAGGGGTGCCGGGAGCCAGACCCACAGCGACGAGCTGATTGCCGCCGCATCCTGACAGGGTGTGTCAGAGAACTATTAAGGTTTTGTCACAACGCCGCACTTACGATATTGTTACCAGAAAAATTCTGTTTGCTCAAATGTCTGACAAACAAACCTGACAAGGTGCGGAGATTTTCTTGTCCGTGGCATGCTATTTGTCAATATATTTCCCTGTCATTCTCTCACAGAGATTAGAAAGCCACAAACTTAACAGCTCCACACGTTACTATAAAATGCGATCGCAGTTCTGGACACAGGGGTACAACACGTAACTAGAGAGCTCTAACGGACTGTGCCATAATGAGCATCACATGATCATTCACTGACAGAACTCAGAGATCTTGAAAACTCTAAGAAATTGATAAACAAAAGTATATTAGACAATTACATAACTTTTACTGAATTATAGGAGTATAATACAGGATCAGTACAGGATAAGTAATGTAATGTATGTACACAGTGACTCCACCAGCAGAATAGTGAGTGCAGCTCTGGAGTATAATACAGGATGTAACTCAGGATCAGTACAGGATAAGTAATGTATGTACACAGTGACTACACCAGCAGAATAGTGAGTGCAGCTCTGGAGAATAATACAGGATATAACTCAGGATCAGTACAGGATACGTAATGTAATGTATGTACACAGTGATTCCACCAGCAGAATAGTGAGTGCAGCTCTGGAGTATAATACAGGATGTAACTCAGGATCAGTACAGGATAAGTAATGTAATGTATGTACACAGTGACCCCACCAGCAGAACAGTGAGTGCAGCTCTGGAGTATAATACAGGATGTAACTCAGGATCAGTACAGGATAAGTAATGTATGTACACAGTGACTCCACCAGCAGAATAGTGAGTGCAGCTCTGGAGTATAATACAGGATGTAACTCAGGATCAGTACAGGATAAGTAATGTAATGTATGTACACAGTGACCCCACCAGCAGAATAGTGAGTGCAGCTCTGGAGTATAATACAGGATGTAACTCAGGATCAGTACAGGATAAGTAATGTAATGTATGTACACCGTGACTCCACCAGCAGAATAGTGAGTGCAGCTCTGGAGTATAATACAGGATATAATACATATATAAGGCATATAATGTATTTACAGAATGACTCAACTGTTTATGCAGATTTTTTATATTTGGACTGTAAAATTGTGCTCAAAGTGGACTTTGAAGGTGAACTATAGTTTGCATTAATTAGAGGGGTTTTCCCATATTGGAGATTTATTGTATATCCACAGGATATGTTATAAATGTCCGATAGATGTGGGTTCCTCATTAGGTGGTTGAGAATTACAGAAATAGCGTAGTTCGCCATGCTACGCTGTTTCCATAACTCTCATTTACTTCTATGTGAGTTACCGAAACAGCGTAGCTCAACAAGTTTGACTGTTTCCGCAACTCCCAACCACCTAATCAGGAAGTGGAGGGGAGGCAGCGGGAGCCAAGCAAGGTAAAACAGGATTTACAGGGCCCCTTTCTAAAGATGGGAAAACCCTTTTAAGCAATGCAGGGAATTCTAGGACTTCAAACTCTCATTTGTAGAATAACATTTAATTGTAGATATAGAGTTACACGATAAACTCTCGGCTACCTACAGTCACCACTAGAGGGAGCTTAAGCGCTTACCGCATACTGTTTTATTTAGGAGTTCAAAGTAGATCTTGTATGCAGTGAGCTCCTTAGCTCCCCTTAGTAATGGCTGCAGGTAGCCATTTCGATGCAGAGAATTTGGAGCTCTGTGTCAGAAAATCAAAGAGTCTAGAGCTATAAAGATATATAAGTAAATTAATCAGCACAGAGTTTTGGACGTATATAGGTTAAGAAAATGTGTTCTGGGGTGGAAATTCACTTTAACATAATCTCAATGCATTTGCTGGGATATCCAGAAGCTCAGATGTATCTCCTAATCTATTGGCGGGATTCTATCATGGAGCCAGGAAAATGCTTCTAATATGAGTTTGGCTCCATGTACAGCAGATAAGATGACACCATCACTTACACATGAAGCAAAGCGGCCCTTTGGACTGCCATCATCTGCTTATATGGAGATGCTCGATAATCTTATAAAGAATAAGAATTGTTAAACACGGGGACTCAACATAAGGAGCGGTTGCAATCATGGAGACAAGGGTCTGGTGCACCACCGCGCACCCCTTCGTTAAGACTGGAGGAATGGTAATAATTAAGTGCGTGATCCCTAAGTAATACATAAGCCTCGTATCCTGGGAACACGGCCGATTTACAGACACAAATTAAAGCTCTTTTAATAAGATTTTCATTTTAATGTTAAAACTATTTTTATTGAATCCCCTTCTGACTTTTTGTGTTGTTATTACGAAGATGACTTTGGCAGGAGGGGAAAAGAAATACAACAAAAACAAGCGGATTTAGTCAGATGTTGGGCAGATGGTTAAAAAGGATCCTAAACTCAAAGCAATAAACAAATGAAGCTGCACTCACTATTCTGCTGGTGGAGTCACTGTGTACATACATTACATTACTTATCCTGTACTGATCCTGAGTTATATCCTGTATTATACTCCAGAGCTGCACTCACTATTCTGCTGGTGGAGTCACTGTACATACATTACATTACTTATCCTGTACTGATCCTGAGTTACATCCTGTATTATACTCCAGAGCTGCACTCAGTATTCTGCTGGTGGAGTCACTGTGTACATACATTACTTATCCTGTACTGATCCTGAGTTACATCCTGTATTATACTCCAGAGCTGCAGTCACTATTCTGCTGGTGGAGTCACTGTGTACATACATTACATTACTTATCCTGTACTGATCCTGAGTTACATCCTGTATTATACTCCAGAGCTGCACTCACTATTCTGCTGGTGGAGTCACTGTGTACATACATTACTTATCCTGTACTGATCCTGAGTTACATCCTGTATTATACTCCAGAGCTGCACTCACTATTCTGCTGGTGGAGTCACGGTGTACATACATTACATTACTTATCCTGTACTGATCCTGAGTTACATCCTGTATTATACTCCAGAGCTGCACTCAGTATTCTGCTGGTGGAGTCACTGTGTACATACATTACTTATCCTGTACTGATCCTGAGTTACATCCTGTATTATACTCCAGAGCTGCAGTCACTATTCTGCTGGTGGAGTCACTGTGTACATACATTACATTACTTATCCTGTACTGATCCTGAGTTACATCCTGTATTATACTCCAGAGCTGCACTCACTATTCTGCTGGTGGAGTCACTGTGTACATACATTACTTATCCTGTACTGATCCTGAGTTACATCCTGTATTATACTCCAGAGCTGCAGTCACTATTCTGCTGGCGGAGTCACTGTGTACATACATTACATTACTTATCCTGTACTGATCCTGAGTTACATCCTGTATTATACTCCAGAGCTGCACTCACTATTCTGCTGGTGGAGTCGCTGTGTACATACATTACTTATCCTGTACTGATCCTGAGTTATATCCTGTATTAAACTCCAGAGCTGCACTCACTATTCTGCTGGTGAAGTCACTGTGTACATACATTACATTACTTATCCTGTACTGATCCTGAGTTACATCCTGTATTATACTCCAGAGCTGCACCCACTATTCTGCTGGTGGAGTCACTGTGTGTATATATATTACATTACTTATCCTGTACTGATCCTGAGTTACATCATGTATTATACTCCAGAGCTGCACTCACTATTCTGCTGGTGGAGTCACTGTGTACATACATTACATTACTTATCCTGTACTGATCCTGAGTTATATCCTGTATTATACTCCAGAGCTGCACTCACTATTCTGCTGGTGGAGTCACTGTGTACCTACATTACATTACTTATCCTGTACTGATCCTGAGTTATATCCTGTATTATACTCCAGAGCTGCACTCACTATTCTGCTGGTGGAGTCACTGTGTACATACATTACAATACTTATCCTGTACTGATCCTGAGTTATATCCTGTATTATACTCCAGAGCTGCACTCACTATTCTGCTGGTGGAGTCACTGTGTACATACATTACATTACTTATCCTGTACTGATCCTGAGTTACATCCTGTATTATACTCCAGAGCTGCACTCACTATTCTGCTGGTGGAGTCACTGTATACATACATTACATTACTTATCCTGTACTGATCCTGAGTTACATCCTGTATTATACTCCAGAGCTGCACTCACTATTCTGCTGGTGGAGTCACTGTGTACAATACATTACTTATCCTGTACTTATCCTGAGTTACATCCTGTATTATACTCCAGAGCTGCACTCACTATTCTGCTGGTGGTATCACTGTGTATATACATTATATTACTTATCCTGTACTGATCCTGAGTTACATCCTGTATTATACTCCAGAGCTGCACTCACTATTCTGCTGGTGGAGTCACTGTGTACATACATGACATTACTTATCCAGTACTGATCCTGAGTTACATCCTGTATTATACTCCAGAGCTGTACTCACTATTCTGCTGGTGGAATCACCGTGTACATACATTACATTACTTATATTGTACTGACCCTGAGTTACATCCTGTATTATACTCCAGAGCTGCACTCTCAATTCTTCTGATGTTTTTTTGAAATAGTCAGTAAGCTTGTGTTCAGACACGCTCCTAACAACAGCTTAGCTGCTATAATACAGAGAGGCAGTTAGTTATTATAGATGACAAGCAGGATTTGTGCAGATACTGAGCAAGCAGGAAATGCTAAAAGATTTCAACTCTGAGGCTGGGTTCACACGACCTATTTTCAGGCGTAAATGAGGCGTATTATGCCTCGATTTACGCCTGAAAATACGGCTCCAAATACGTCGGCAAACATCTGTAAATTCATTTGAATGGGTTTGCCGACGTACTGTGCCGACGACCTGTCATTTACGCGTCGTCGTTTGACAGCTGTCAAACGACGACGCGTAAAATGACTGCCTCTGTAATGGCAGGGGGTAGGGAGACGGACAAGTGAGCCCTAATCTACCCGCCACTCTGTCCCTGCCTACTTGCAACGACCCGCCCTAGGCGACGGGGTACAACTGGGCGGCGGTCCCTGCGCTCAGTAAGTGCACGACAAACATACAAGGAACACAAGCAAGGAAAAGGGGCCGTTGCCCACGGCAACACCGTGAGCAACCAGAGTGGTGAACGAGCCGAGTCAAGCCAGGAGTGTGCGAGGTACAAAACGAAAAGCAGAAGAGTAGTCGGTAAGCCAGGGTCTGTATGGAGCAGGATCAAAAATAGCAGGAGCTGTAGCTGGGCCAGGAAACCACAAGGAAAGAAACACAAGCAATAACAAGCACAGAGGGACAGGAAGTGCAGGCTTAAATAGACCGAGGGTGGGAGCTAGCTGAGTCTGGCCAGGTTACGATAGGCTCTCCCACTCCTAAGCCTGCCAGCCTGAATGGTGGAAGCAGGAGTCAGTCTCAGGGATGTATTCTCAGGTGCTGACTGATTAGTTCTGGGAGTTAACCCCGAAGCTGTGCCTGGCAGATCCTTTACAGCCTCGTCAAAGAAGTGCAGGACACTTCTTTGGACGTTTTTTTGAGCCATTTTCTCATAGACTCCAATGAATACAGCTCCAAAAACGGACGTAAAACACGCCGCGAAAAACGCGAGTTGCTCAGAAAACGTCTGAAAATCAGGGGCTGTGGACATGCAGAAGTTTCCATGAGCTTCATATCAGGGCACATTATGGTATTACTTTAGGCCATTCCCGAGACACCCCCCGCTGACGTATCGTAGAGCGGTGAGATCCACGTAACTCAGCCGTCAAAAAGCAAAACTGATCTGAAAATGTGAAGAATTATCTTCATCTGCTGAAGTCTATGAAACTTTTCCTGCACACGACGTCACCAGACATGAAATCTGTACTTTTCACAGCAGATGCCAATAAGCAAGTAATGAACGCGGTCATCATCTGTCTTGTCGTTATTCCCAGAATGTATTTAAATTTCTTAATGTTTTCCCACAGAAATCGTGGGTCTCTGCCCGCCCTACTGGAAACACAACAAACACGATCCTTACTGTAGAGAACCCAGAAACCCGATTCTCGTGGAAACAGATTAAATAATAAAATTCAAACCCCCCCCCCACCCCGCGTGCATCTCGAGCGCCGACCACGACTGTGTGACGTGCCTTGGAACATATCCTGAGCTTTTACAACTCATAGCGACAATAAACATTTTTATAGTACGAGTTGTGAGAGGCCCGGAGAGGTGCAAGTGTTGGGGGTAGAAGATTTTATAAAGTAAAAAGACACTAGATACTGTATGTTACTTTTTGCACTTCTTTAATGTGGAGCGTCACTTTTGCCCATTTAGCCGGACCACAAAAAAATGTAAATAAATAACGTACAGATGTAGATAAAGACCTTTGCTGTTGCCTACGAGACACGGAGCTAAAAACAAACACAAAACATTCTTACTACTAAGGGGAAACTGTAAGCAATGGTCAATGGGCTTCCTGATGGATCTTTCTTTCAATAAGAAGTATCAAGAGAAAAGGGAGGACCCGAGAGATAAAACGACCTCGATTGCCCCGCTCATGTTCACTAGGCACAGATGGACTTATTTTCATGGCCACTTTCCATAGATTTTGCGGGTAATGTTTTAGGGTGCCTCTGATAATGCGTACGATTCGACTTATTTCGATTGTTACTTACAGTCGTCTCAGCGTGTAAATACTCGTAATCGAAAATGGCGATCGCAGATCTTCAGGTATGCTCAAAATTTTTATTGTAAGATCCGGGGCTAATGCTTGTTGCCTAGGGGCTAATGCTGTGGGATCCGGGCCTATTAGGGGCCTGTGCTCCTTGTCATAGGGTTGCTCGTTGTACAGGGGTTTCTATACAAACCTGGATGCCTGGATGTGAGTAGATCTTCTTCTCCTCGTCTTCTGTTCCGTGTCGGTGGGAGTATCGGCAGGAGCGGCGACGTCGGAGATGTGCGCGTGATCAGGCATGTGTGAGGGCACGTGCGCACGCTCATTGCAGAACCACTAGACCCTGGGTGATCTCGCGAGAGAGATTACAGCACAAGCTGCCCTGACACTGTCCGTAGCTGATTGGACAGTGTCAGTGCGATAAGTAGCACGCCCCCCTGCCATTTACACGCCCCCTTGCCATTTACACGCCCCCTCTGTAGCATGTGTCTACGATTTAAATTCCATCGCAATATCAAGCAATCGCCAAATGTAAACACACGTCCTTCGTCTTTTCTTCAGACCAGGATAGAATAGTCACATGAGCAAGATACGGCCGGATTTTACGCATTATTGAAGCATGTGAAAATTGTTTTCCGTTTTTTCTAGCAGAAGACTCATTACATTGACAACATTATCTATGATCTTTTGATCACTATTTTCTCTTTTGGTTTTTCTATCTAAATTGGTCCAAAATATTGTGCTAATTAATTTGGGATCAAAAAAGATCCAGAGCTCCAAATCCTCTGCTTCCTTTCCGTAGAGTTAAGGCGTACCGCCACTTTCAGCAAAAAAACGATAATGGTGCAGGAGTGTGTGCTATAATCGTTTTTCTAAATCGCTTGTAGTGCTCAGAATCCTATAGCGCTGACGGACATTCTGGATACGGGAGCCGTGGTGACGAGCAGGACGCTCTGTCTCCCACTGAAGAGTTATGAGCAAGATAGAAAAATGATTATTGCGCCCACACCTGCCCTATAATAGTTTTTCACTGAAAGTGGAGGTACGCTTTAAAGGGAACCTGTCACCAGCATTTCACCTATTAAACCAGCAACACCCGGTGGTAGTGGGTGAAAAAAAATCATTTTTATGTAACCTATAATTATCTTCTAAGCAGGTTCTATAGCTTTAGTATTCCGTTTTTTAGTGTTTCCTGCGCCGTATGCTAATGAGCAAAAAAGAGTCATATCTTCATTCCTCGAGCCTTTCCGAGTTAACTCCGCCTCCTTACTTTTGATTGACAGCTCCTCCCCTCCCCCCAGCACACAGGAAATCCCACCCTAGATTTGAGGCCCAGAGGAAGCAGGGAAGGGTGTCGGACCATACATGACGGTGCGCTATTTTAGACAAGATTTCGGCATTCAGGGTGGGCCAGTTTTCGGCAGTGGGCAGGCATAAGAAGAGGAACGAGACTGCCGGATTACTAGCATAAACGGAGCAAAATGTTTACAGACCGTTATTTGCGGTCAGAGGACGAGTTTAGGAGGGGGGTAACGGCAATGAACTTTTGACAGCAGTGGTCAGCAATAGGTCAAATGCTGGTGACAGGTTTCCTTTAAGTGATAAAATTATTTCCACCTGCAGTCACCACTAGAGGGAGCTCACTGCCAACAGATTTATACAGCTCCCATTGAACTCAATAATAAGTCTGTATTTGAGCTCCCCTTGTGGTGGCTGCAGACAGAGATCGTATGTTACACAACTACCATGGCCATGAAACTCAAGACATCTAATATCTTCTGACCTAGCAGTCAGGAAGAACATAAAACACTGATGATCAGTAATTGGGCATACCAAAATATACAGAATTTCCCCTGTGACCCGGCTCTGGGGATAGAGTTGTTTCATCTTCAGATAAACAATGGACACATTTTATCCCACATCATAAAATGGTTCTAAGGAATATTTATAACATTTTCTGCAAATATGTCTGAAAAACAGAAACAAGAAAAACTGGTGATGAATTCACAAGGGACAAGTCCAGAAAGTCCGAGCCCTCGTTCTATCATGTCAGGGTAGGACTGTTCATCGGAGACACGGCTGATTACTGTTCTATTACACGTCTTATTGTTTGACGCCACTTCATTCAGAGGATAAAATTATATAACAACAAAATACACTGAATGCAATAATTCCCACAATTGGCCTGACGTAAAAGAATGATCCGCAAGATCGGAAAACTTATATAATTGTTTGTGACTTGTGACTATTCCCAAAGTGATGCCAATTCTATGAATAATAGAACACGTAAGCGTCGCGTTCCGGTATCACCACAGGCAACAGAAGATATTGGTGAATACCGAAAGACATACGTCCATGAAGTTCATCCAGGGAAGAGGAGAGGAAGAAGATGAAAGAAAAGAAGGGAGAAATCTTACGACTTACTGTACCCCTATTGTTTCAGAGGGGGGGGGGGGAGAGTCAAACTGCCCTAAAAGGGAAAAAAATCCTTCCCGATCCCAAGTGGCAAACAGACTGGATCAACATTCAAAGATTTTATACATTTACATTAGTATCGAGGATATTCGTTTCTGTCGTGACCTGCTCCTGAGGTGACTATTCTATAACTTTACCGCTCCTAGGCTCTGTTCACACGCTAGACTAAAAACGTCTGAAAATACAGAGCTGGTTCAAGGGAAAACTGCTCCTGATTTTCAGACATTTTTTGTGCCACTCGCGATTTTCGCAGCGTTTTTCACTGCCGTTTTTGGAGCTTTTTTCAATAGAATCTATGGAAACCGGCTCCAAAAACGTCCCAAGAAGTGTCCTGCACTTCTTTTTCACGGCCGTTTTTATACGCGTAGAAAAATCCCATTGCAATCAATAGGCAGATGTTTGGAGGCGTTCTGCTTCCGATTTTTCTGCCATTTTTAAGGGCGTTTACAGCCCGAAAAACAGCTGAAAATAGGCCGTGTGAACATACCCTTAGGCTGGATTCACACGACCATGTTACGTACGTAATTGACGGAACGTATTTCGGCCGCAAGTCCAGGACCGAACACACTGCAGGGAGCCGGGCTCCTAGCATCATAGTTATGTACGACGCTAGTAGTCCCTGCCTCGCTGCCGGACAACTGTCCCGTACTGAAAACATGATTACAGTACGGGACAGTTGTCCGGCAGCGAGGCAGGGACTCCTAGCGTCGTACATAACTATGATGCTAGGAGCCCGGCTCCCTGCACTGAGTTCGGTCCGGGACTTGCGGCTGAAATACGTTCCGTCCATTACGGACGTTAATGTGCTCGTGTGAACCCAGCCTTCTAGACAAGTTACCTTCCAGAACATTAGGGCATCACAGCAGCAACTAACCACATGAAGGCAGCTGGACCATCACTTCCACAATTACAACTAAGGGCCTGTTCACATCACCGTCTGTGTTCCGTTGAGGTTTTCCGTTGGAGGTTTCCGTCGGGTTAACCCCTCAACGGAAAGGCAAACTGAAACCTCAGCTTCCGTTACCCTCACCATTGATTTCAATGGGGACGGAAACCTAGCTAATGATTTCCGTCTGTCACCGCTGTGACAGGGCTCCGTTGTTCTTGACGGAACCCTGATGTGAACCGCTGATGTGAACGGGCCCTTACACCAATAAATCCATAGCACTGCTTAATGGAAGTCGCTTGACCTTTCCCACCCTCTACAAGAACAATAAAAAACAAAGCGCAGTCCGAAATTTGCCTCATTTCCAACAACATAACTTTATCATAACAATCTAAACCCAAATAAATTGGCCGTATAAGTTACAACAATGTTCCGAGGAAATCCCCAGCCGGCGAAGACGACCTCCGAAGACAATGATAATGGCGTATTTCACATCTGGCTGAATGTTGACATCATTCCTTATAATATGGACCCACATTTAAAAGCCTATTTGGCAATGATTATAATTGCATCCAGATTCTTTCATTAATCAGTTCTGGAAGTGATTTCCCGGTTCACAATACATAACCGGTTCATGTCCAGAATAAGAGGAATCTTGGACCGTGATTCCTTTGTGAATGAAACAATGAAGTCAACACATGAGACATCCTCCTCTACACTGGTGGTGCTCACAGAAGACGAAAAGACTTAAGGGCCTTTTACACCAAGTTTGGCCGATGCAACGAGCGCCGATCAACGAGACAGCTCATTGATCGGCGCTCGTTTGCTCCTGTCACACGGAGCTATGGGTGGGGACAAGCGGTCGTTACTCAGATCGCTCGTCCCCATACATTATTATCATGTCGGCCGCGCTTCTCCCTGTTTACACACCAAGATGAGCTGCTGACAGCCAGAATATTTGACACATTTAAAACCAATACGATCAGTAGATGAACGAGCGTTTGGTGATTCATCTGCTGATCGTTGCCCGGTTCACACAGGGCGATGACCCGGAACGAGCATTCTTTGAACGCTCGTTTGCCCGATAATTGGCCGGTGTAAAAGGGCCTTTAGATGGGGCTCTTGAAATGTTCACTCATTTCCAACAATTTTTGAAAATTACGGTAATCCCATCAACGGGATATGCCATAAATATTTGGTAGATTTACACCCTAGGTCTGGGACCCGAACCATTGTCGAGAATGGGGGGTCTCTCAACCTCCGTCCGGCCTGGCAAGAATGACTGGAGAGATTGCCGGGCGAGAGTGCTCAGCTGTTTCTGTACCTTTCATAGAAGGTAATGAAAAAAACGCGCCCACCTCTCCATTCAATCTCTCTTTCAAAACTACAAGTATCTTCTACCTCAGAACTTTTGAGTGAGGTCCGTCGTGGCTCCAATCATCAACACCCTAAGGTGAACCTCTCATGTTAAACATGCCGTCCTAACTGCAGGCAGCACGTTATAGGGCAGAAGGGGCTGAGCAGATTATAATATATCATTTTGTGCAAAAAAAAACAATTCGGGAAAAACTAATTTATTTACCTAAATCCCTGCTCACTGTGGGCTAGAGTCCAGTGGGCGGATTTAACCATTGATTGACCAGCTCTTCCTATAACACACTGCCTGAAAACTGCATGTTTGACGCAAAAGATGTTCTTTAAAGGATTCTCTGTTTTGGAAAATTCCTACTTGTTAGTAAAATCCCTTGACAGTAAGCTGATCACAATGTTTCCCTCTGCTGGAACCCCAGCAATCTCTGGAGAAACCTGGCAGTAAGTGTTCAATTTCCCTGCAGCGCCACCACAGGAGAAACAAAGCATTACACAGTGTCCATTCATATTAAAGGGGTTTTCCATCCAGTAAAAATTGATAGCCTATCCTCAGGATAGGCCATCAATAGCTGATGGGTCGTGGTCCGACTCCCAAGACCCCCGCCGATCAGCTGTATCGAAGGGTCCGTAGCGCTCCTATTCACAGGTATCATCTCATCAGCCTCATCTCCTATTGAAGTGAATGGGAGAACGCTGCAATACCAGCATCCCGCCGCTAAATGCGTGTCAAAGATTCACAGTGAGCAAGAGGAAATGAAGGGGAAGAGGTTCTCGTACGAGCGCTGCACCCCATTCAATACAGCTGATCGGTGGGGGTTCCGGGAGTCAGACTCCGACCCATCAATTACTGGCTGGAAAACCCCTTTAATGTGTTGTCTGTGTAAACAGGATGGGGTCCTCCAGAGAGACGCTCTTTAACTCATCATTAATAACAATGTATGAATCTTCTGTTTAATTAACATCACCGTCCTATATTATAAGCCAAGACATTTGGATTTCAGTCCAGATTAGATGAAGTTGGTTCAAAGATTTCAATGGCAGTCTACTGTGTTATTAAAGGGTGGGGTATTGGTTGCCAAAGCTACATGGAGATCCAGAACTCCCATTATTAGGGTATGTGCACACACACTAATTACGTCCGTAATTGACGGACGTATTTCGGCCGCAAGTCCAGGACCGAACACACTGCAGGGAGCCGGGCTCCTAGCATCATAGTTATGTACGATGATAGGAGTCCCTGCCTCGCTGCCGGACAACTGTCCCGTACTGAAAACATGATTACAGTACGGGACAGTTGTCCGGCAGCGAGGCAGGGACTCCTAGCGTCGTACATAACTATGATGCTAGGAGCCCGGCTCCCTGCACTGAGTTCGGTCCGGGACTTCCGGCCGAAATACGTCCGTCCATTACGGACGTTAATGTGCTCGTGTGAACCCAGCCTTCTAGACAAGTTACCTTCCAGAACATTAGGGCATCACAGCAGCAACAGGACAAATGTCCCGTACTGTAATCATGTTTTCAGTACGGGACAGCAGTTCCACGGAGTAGAAGGGACTCCTAGCGTCGTACATAACTATGATGCTAGGAGCCCGGCTCCCTGCAGTGTGTTCGGTCCGGTACTTGCGGCCGAAATACGTCCGTCAATTACGGACGTAATTAGTGTGTGTGCACATACCCTTAGACTCCAAGGGATTGACCCGGTTTGGCTTCCACTTATCGGCTCTGTCTGGGAGGGGTGAGGGGGTCACTCTCACGCTCGTCATATTGCAGTACCAAAAAGTTGCAGAGAATCATGAATATTGCATTGAGGATCTAAGTCTTTAAACGCTGTAGAGTCCTAATACAACATCTGACTGTGTCCTTCCCCCAGTACAACGGCCCCCAACGGCCCGTCCTAAATTGCATTGGAGGGAGGTTTTGAAGTCATCTCAGATTTCTGTGAAGCAAAATGTAATGTTCTAGAAGTTCATGGAACAGAGGAGGAAATAGAAAGAGAACATGGGCTGGGAATGTAGATGCTCGGGATCAAGTGCTCTCCCTCTAACATCACTTCAATCATTAGGACTCAATAGGAAGATTTTCTTAGACCGCCGGTTCAAACGTCAGCCTAAAAGCAAAATAGGTTGGAGCAAGTTGTGCCAGTTTCCGGTGTAAATTATAGTAAATTCGTCAGGCTGTGTGAGGCCCATCTCCCCTTTACTAATCTCCACCAACTTTTCTGTAAAGTGGCACGAGCAGCGCAAAATGCCCTAAAAGTCCATTTTTGGGGGCTAATTGGGACATTTGTGTCTTTTCTGCATCAGAAAATTGGCGTATAAACGATGGATAAATTCCCCCAATGTCATGGTAAGTACTGACTAGGTGGTGGGTGCTCCTTGCACCCCGCTGATCTGCTACCGAGACGGTTTACATACGAGACATTCCAGTAAAAGGAGGACACAGGGGACTAAAAAGCAGCACTGACCTTGTGCAAAATTGAAGAATGGCTCCATATACATTACAGTCTCGCTACAAAACACTACAAACATTGACTGCTCTCCCTGCAGGGGGTCAGTGCGTGAACGCGGAAACAGGTGTCCATTTATCAGACTGGGAATGCACATTCCTAAAACTATTTAAAAAGAAAGAAATACAAATATACTAAAGGAAACCAGAGAAGGCGACACTTGTAGCCGAGGAATCGCTCCCTGAAGACCTGACAATGAGAAGAACCACACAGACAAAAATGCTGGATCCTAATATTCTGCTGACTGCCAGTATATATCCAATCATTACCTCACCTCATCAACACTACTACTCTGTATCACACGTATACTTCTCAAGGGAGAGAAATATCATTATTGAGAAGTTAAAACAGGTTGTAATCAGCAAGTATAGATTATTGTAATTATATTCTTGTATATAAGAGCAGTATTATAGTAGTTATATTCTTGTATATAGGAGCAGTATTATAGTAGTTATATTCTTGTATATAGGGGCAGTATTATAGTAGTTATATTCTTGTATATAGGAGCAGTATTATAGTAGTTATATTCTTGTATATAGGGGCAGTATAATAGTAGTTATATTCTTGTATATAGAGGCAGTATTATAGTCGTTATATTCTTGTATATAGGGGGCAGTATTATAGTAGTTATATTCTTGTATATAGGAGCAGTATTATAGTAGTTATATTCTTGTATATAGGAGGCAGTAATATAGTAGTTATATTCTTGTATATAGGAGCAGTATTATAGTAGTTATATTCTTGTATATAGAAGGCAGTATTATAGTAGTTATATTCTTGTATATAGGAGCAGTATTATAGTAGTTATATTCTTGTATATAGGAGCAGTATTATAGTAGTTATATTCTTGTATATAGGAGCACTATTATAGTAGTTATATTCTTGTATATAGAGGGCAGTATTATAGTAGTTATATTCTTGTATATAGGGAGCAGTATTATAGTAGTTATATTCTTGTATATAGGAGCAGTATTATAGTAGTTATATTCTTGTATATAGGAGGCAGTAATATAGTAGTTATATTCTTGTATATAGGAGCAGTATTATAGTAGTTATATTCTTGTATATAGGAGTAGTATTATAGTAGTTATATTCTTGTATATAGGAGGCAGTAATATAGTAGTTATATTCTTGTATATAGGAGCAGTATTATAGTAGTTATATTCTTGTATATAGGGGTAGTATTATAGTAGTCATATTCTTGTATATAGAGGGCAGTATTATAGTAGTTATATTCTTGTATATAGGGGGCAGTATTATAGTAGTTATATTCTTGTATATAGGGGGCAGTATTATAGTAGTTATATTCTTGTATAGAGGGGGCAGTATTATAGTAGTTATATTCTTGTATATAGGAGCAGTATTATAGTAGTTATATTCTTGTATACAGGGGCAGTATTATAGTAGTTATATTCTTGTATATAGGGGCAGTATTATAGTAGTTATATTCTTGTATATAGGGAGCAGTATTATAGTAGTTATGTTCTTGTATATAGAGGCAGTATTATAGTAGTAATATTCTTGTATATAGGAGGCAGTATTATAGTAGTTATATTCTTGTATATAGGGGCAGTATTATAGTAGTTATATTCTTGACATTTACATCATATGTGTGACTGATATCAGCCGCTCCTCTTATAACGCTTCAGCACTATTATATCCTCCAGACATTTACATTATATGTGTGACTGATATGTTAATGAACATGTTTAATCAGATGGTTTAAAAAAAATAGGAGAGTAAATGGTTGGCAGTATTTTCACTTGTGGCATGGGATTGCGCGCTTGCTGGGACTTGTGGTACGATCACCTTTAATCGCTGGTGCTCTGTGCTCTTGATAGAGAGGTATAAACAAATACACAACTTGAGGAAAAAGACTGCACGGCACTCACCGCTTTCCAAAGGTGCTTTAATTCAACAAACAGAGGTACAACACTGGAGACATGGACAAGACAACTGGCCTATGACCGTTTCACGTCCTCCAGACGCTTTCCCACGGCCTGCTGGGATTGAGCGCTCTCTCATGTAAATCCCATAGCCGTGCATGAGCAACAACTTCCGTTCCATGTAACAATGTGTCACATACAAACATTTAAATGTACATATTGATAAAACCAAGTACAAAGAGCACTAGTCGGAGTGAAATCTGTATGAAATTGTTAATCCATTTTAAAAAAGCAGATCGATCGTTTCGATCATTCAGACCCTATGGTCCTAGTGCCTCCGTATTAACTATCCATTTGATCTCACAGCGTAGCAATTTTACGTGTCGATCGCTACTATCAAATGGAGTGAACACAGGCTGTACACCAGCAAAGGACATACATCTTGGATCACCCCATGTACTTCTCGTATATGATTTATTATTCTAGGGGATCCCTTTCCTGCACCAGTAGAATATGGATGCTCACGAATTCATTTGAATACTGGCCGTATTAGTTTTCCTATATAAAAGAATTTGCATGGGCAAAATACTAGACACCGAGAAGTTAGAGCTACATGTAATATAACGTCATGTATCGTCATGTTTTACCCATTCTAACTTCTTTACCAATATTCAATTGTTCACAAAATGAACAATTACCACATTTATGATTGCCTACCGGGGCTAAAGGGGGTTTTACACAGGACGATCATCGGCAGACGAGCTTTAATATAACGCTTGTTGCCGTGTAAACAGGAACGATCATCAGATGAACGAGCAAACGCTGGATCCTCTGCTGGTCGTATAGTTTTAAAAAAGTAAAAGATTATTGTTGTCGGCAGCGCATCTTGGTGTGTAAACAGGGAGACGCGCTGCCGACATGATGATAACGTATGGGGAGAAGCGATCGGAGTAACGACGGCTCGTCCCCATCCATAGCTCCGTGTGACAGGAGCAAGCGATCGCCGATCAATGATGTTTCGTTGATCGGCGCTCGCTGCACTGGCCGCTTATTGGCCGGTGTAAAAGGCCCTTAAATCTCACAACCACTTACTTTTCCTATCCAGCAAACGACCTTTTACTAGTTCATCCCGCAGATTCTCACATCTTCTGAACGAGACTATAGGTGGATCACAGGCTTTTCGTGCTAGATCCATATCAGCCCCTATAATGCTTCCTCATGGCTCTATTAATAAGACCTGCTAGTGGACTGTATTGAAAAGAGAACACCAATCCTATAGTTCTATCTTTCTTTCTAGGAAAGATTCTGATAATAATTCCTCATTATACCCTCTGGCTCGCAATCTATCCATCAATTCAATTGATTGTTCCAAAAATACATCATGATCACTGTTGATCCGTTTTAACCTAGGAAATTGACCATAAGGTAAGGACCTTTTAACATGTGGTGGGTGGAAGCTGATATGATGCAAATGTGCATTAGTAGGTTTTGCGGAATCCACTAGTATGCAAACCCCTCTCATCTGCCGTGATTTTAACATCCAGAAACTCTACGCTAGCCCCCCCCCCCCAAACTATTATGACATCATCAATAAATCGAGACCAGTATTTCACATAAGGGCTATTAATATTGTATATGCATTCTTCCTCCCAGATGGCTAGAAATAAATTTGCATATGTTGGTGTGACAGGTGTCCCCATGGCTGTGCCAGTTCGCTGCGCGAACCAATGGTCCCCAAAGCTAAATGCATTATGGGTCAATACAAAGTCGAATGCTTTGAAAATAAAATTAACACATTCCTCACTTTTCCCGTCCTCTCCAAAAATGATTTCATGGCATCAAGGCCATCATTATGGCGGATCCTGGTACACAGACCTGTCACATCGATAGTGGCAGGACTGGAGTCAGCCTCCCAATTGAAATCAAGAAGGTTTTGTAACAAGGATTTTGTGTCCAACAAGTATGATGGATACTCCGAAGTAGAGGGCGCGAATACCAATCGAGATCGCTGGATAATGGCTCAGTAATTGAAGCCCTTCCTGCCACAATGGCAGTCTTATGAATTTTAGGCAGAAAATACCAGTATGGTTTATCTGGTAGTAATCGTTCTAGATAAAATATTGAGTGCCATACCCTTCCTTAAAAGGGAGAGTGTAGTTTCTGGGTATACACACTTGTAGGGTCTTCCCCCAGTTTTTTGTATGTTTCAATGTTTAATAGTTGTCGCATGGATTCCGCCACCTTTAATCAGATGCTGTATTATGGAGTTATAAGGAATTATTGCTTCTAGGGAAGATTAAACCACGTAATATGGTGCTGTATGGAGCAGAACCCGCAGTCCGTAGGTGCCTCTATACAGCTCAGCCTGAGGCCTTGACCCAATGGGATCCCTGGATTCCTCCAGTCTCATTTATCTTTATCCATTGTATTTTTGTTACTTATAGTTCAATATTTAGTCATTTTTTGGTTTGCAATTTTATCCTTTCCATAATTTCCCTCGTCAGTAATCACGACACGTAAGGTAAATCTGAATCCATAGATCACCCGTTTAGAGTCGGGTATCGGGGCTGTGCCGGGAACATGAATGAGTCACGTTATGTAAATAATTTCGGTCTGTGCTTTGAAGAGCTCCTGATGTTTATGTGAGAGTAGAGCCAGCGTTTACTTAAATCGTATTATTAAACATTTTTTCCGTAGAGAAGATACACTGTGTTCCATCCCGATTACACTTCAGACAAAAGGCCTGACTTATGTGACCTCTCGCAGCACTTGCTCCTCGCCGGGGTAAGGTCACAGATGGTCCTGGTCCTGCTTTATCTGTGGGCAGCAATCAAAGTGTCTGCGTCAATTTATTCCATGTTGTTGACCTTCCACCTATTGTCCTTAGCTGACCAATCAAAGGGCAGTGCTATCAATTTAGGGCTGATGGCTGTTTCTGGAGATTGCTATGTAAGCGGGGTCAATGAGTTTGCCTGTCATTTAAAGAGTGTGAAAATTTCAATAACGTCATCATAATTAGCTGGTAATTTTCTTACATACTTTCATTAGCTCTTCAGCTTTGTTTGACCAAGAGTAGATGCTGAAGAAGACAGTGCTGAAATCACTTATAAGTTGTTGCTGCGCCCAGACTTGCTGTGTAGTCTGGACCGCCCCCTCATATATTTTATGACTATTAGGGGCGGAGCCAGACTACACTGCAAGAGATTCACTCAAGCATGTCCTTGATCAGTGAGAGGCGATTAGATTACCTTCCAGGAAGACCTGAGAGAAGGAGTAGCCTCCTGGTGACAAGATGACAAAAAAAGGGGCTTCATGAAAGCTAATATGGCTAACAATAGCTAATGTAAGACTTTTACTTCCAAGCCCATAAAGCAGAAGAAAACTGGAGCACAAACAGCTGAGCTTACAAGAGACTTCTCACAGTAACATAAGGAGTCAGGGGCAGCTTCGTACTTGGGGGAATTCCTCAGTTGTATGCAATACATAGACCTGTATAGATGATGAGGATGAGCCCCTGGAGCTGAATAGTTAGACGTCTCATTTACCCATACCCTGCCTAGACATTTATAACATCACCCATGGCTCTGGGCACCAAGTATCACCCAAAACATCACCCACAGCTCTGGGCACCAAGTATCACCCAAAGCATCACCCACTGCTCTGGGCACCAAGTACCACCCAAAACATCACCCACAGCTCTGGGCACCAAGTATCACCCAAAACATCACCCACGGCTCTGGGCACCAAGTATCACCCAAAACATCACCCACAGCTCTGGGAACCAAGTATCACCCAAAACATCACCCACAGCTCTGGGCACTAACTATCACCCAAAACATCACCCACGGCTCTGGGCACCAAGTATTACCCAAAGCATCACCCATGGCTCTGGGCACCAAGTATCACCCAAAACATCACCCACAGCTCTGGGAACCAAGTATCACCCAAAACATCACCCACGGCTCTGGGCACCAAGTATCACCCAAAACATCACCCACAGCTCTGGGAACCAAGTATCACCCAAAACATCACCCACAGCTCTGGGCACCAAGTATCACCCAAAACATCACCCACAGCTCTGGGCACCAAGTACCACCCAAAACATCACCCACGGCTCTGGGCACCAAGTATCACCCAAAGCATCACCCACTGCTCTGGGCACCAAGTACCACCCAAAACATCACCCACAGCTCTGGGCACTAACTATCACCCAAAACATCACCCACGGCTCTGGGCACCAAGTATCACCCAAAACATCACCCACGGCTCTGGGCACCCAGTATCACCCAAAACATCACCCACGGCTCTGGGCACCAAGTATCACCCAAAACATCACCCACAGCTCTGGGCACCAAGTATCACCCAAAACATCACCCACAGCTCTGGGCACCAAGTACCACCCAAAACATCACCCACGGCTCTGGGCACCAAGTATCACCCAAAGCATCACCCACTGCTCTGGGCACCAAGTACCACCCAAAACATCACCCACAGCTCTGGGCACTAACTATCACCCAAAACATCACCCACGGCTCTGGGCACCAAGTATCACCCAAAACATCACCCACGGCTCTGGGCACCCAGTATCACCCAAAACATCACCCACGGCTCTGGGCACCAAGTATCACCCAAAACATCACCCACGGCTCTGGGCACCCAGTTATCACCCAAAGCATCTGATGATTCACGGGTCTTGCCAGAACTAGCAGCTATAAAGGTCTTCCGCTCTACTGAATTCTACATCATTACAATAATCAGATGAAGCGCCAAACACGTGAGGAGGAAAACTCCCAGAGCCGAGAGATGCGCTCACGATCCAGAAGATCATCCGTCGCAGGACTGAGCTGCAATACAGCAGCACCCAGGAGGCAACAGTAACGAGGCAGCGATTCCGAGCTCTACACCCGGCAAGCAATAACAGCACCAACTCTGCACATCCATCCCCAGCGATAGAGAAGTCGTCCTATGCAAAATAATAATTGTTCCCCGGAAAGCTGATTGACAACTAACTTGGCCTTCTCTGGTGTCACCCAGCTTTTCTAGAGCCCTGAAAGGCAAATCTGCCTTGTTATTTAGCAGAAAGAAAAATTCCCATGTCGTCCTCTACTATAAATCTGCTTATAAGTGACAACCAATATGGTTGACATAGCAGTTCTCGCAGGGTTGTCACCCGGCTTTCACAGGTACACAGATACAATTTTAAAATACTTGATAGGGACGATGGAAATCAATTCCCCTGACCAATCGCTGGTTCTTGTCAACTCTTCCGGAAAAGCCTCGGGCTCACTGACGGCTCTGTCAGGTTTATTCCCGAGATCCGGCCTGAGGACAGGATTAGCAGCTGCTGAAGTGCGGACTCAAGAGGAGAAAATTAAAACCCAGCAAACATCTCGTCTACAGGTCGCCCACGTGCAAATCAGCCGCACTCACAAACCACGCCACATTTTGTTTTTCACTCATCTAAATTCATCTGCAGAGTATTACTCCTGCAGAGCTGCATCTTATCGGGGGCGTCACAGATTCTTCGGCTTCTTTGCAGGATTCTCCTCTGTGCCTTATTCTTATAATCTTTCTAAGCACGGCTCCACTTTTAACGTTTTATAGGTAAAGGCTACACATGAGATTTAGTAATCTGCTTTACTTATCTAGTACTGTTTTTAATTTACACAATTTCCTAAACTCTAGTCACATCCAAAGCTGCATTCACAGTTCTGTTGGATGCCCTTAGAGACAGACTGCAGTTTATCTGCCCCCCACTGGCTAATATGTGACCTAACAGCTCATCTCTAACTATGCAACGATCATCTGAGCTCCCACAATGCACTGCTCTCTGAAACCACTAGAACGGTGGATGCAGCTCTGGATGTGATTGGACCATAAAAACAGAATTTAATTAAAATACAGAGTAGAGAAATCCCAAGCATCCAATGGTCAATGCACCAAGTGTTGCCATGGAGCCCTAGCCAAATATGATGATGCCAAAATATAATATTAGCGCTAATAATATAATTACTGATTGTGTTGTATCCGCCTCGTTGCGGGCACCTGGCGGCCTCTGGTTAGGTAAGTTCGGAGCCGCGCTGGGTGACTCATTGTGATGCACACACTGTATATATAACAAGTGATTCACAGATTAAATATTCTTTTCATGTTGCCAGAACCACATCATCTGCTCTGGGTTATAAAATACGAATACACGAGTTCCCCGCTCTCTGCGCCCGGTGATATTTATATTATTAGTTGTCTTTTCTGTGATGAAAATCAATTTCAGGGTATAAATGACACAGATCAATCACAGCCGAGCTGCGCCCCCAAGAGGCGGCAGAGGGAGAAACACAAAGATACAAAACCTGGGCTTGTGATTTTCCCAAATGTGGCTCATAATACAGTCAAGTCCCATTATTAGGAGCACCTCCTGCTTGTGACGTTGGCAGCGTGTAGCCCATGAAGGCAGTGATGTGTCGTGGCTTGGTGGGTATGTAGGGTGTGCGGTCGGCTCTCTGATCACATGCCACTTGTTGTTGTCATGGGTAAAAGGGGCGATTTATCAGAGTTGCAAAGGGATGATTATTGGATTTCGGGCGGTATTTCTCACACAGCGCAGTTTGTGAACTCTTCGCGTGCTGCTGTGCTGACGGTGTATCGTGAGTGGACAAATGTCACCATTGGGAATAACCGATGTGGAAACTCTGAAGCACCACGCTCCATTGATGTGAGAGGTGAACGTAGGCTATGAAGGTGCATGAGGGCTGAACAACACGCCACAGTGAAGCAGCTCACCGTGATAATCATCCAGGGGCGACCAGACGTGTGTCTAATACAACAGTTCAGCGAATCCGACTGCGTATGGGGCTCCGGAGCCGACGGACGGTCACTGCTCCTATGTAACAAAGGTGCAGCGGAAAAAAAGGCTTCAATTTGCGCGGCAGGATCAGGATTGGACCAACAAGGATCGGTAAAGGCTTGTCTTCTCCGATGAGTCACGTTTTCTGCTTCATGGAACGGATGGACGTTGGCGTGTCAGGCGAGAAACAACAGAGCACAAACACCCGGCGACCTTTGCTGGAGGAACACGAGCCGGTGGCGGCAGCGTTATGGTCGCAGGATATTTTCATGGCATTCTCTGGGCAACTCATCCATGTGGACGGCTCTGAAGAGATTTGGGTATGAATCCGTCGTTGCAGATCACGTCCCCCCATACATGCTGACTGTCTTCCCCGGGGTAGATGGAATCCTCCAGCAAGACAACGTGACACGTCACACGGCTAGAAATGTCCGACAGTGGCTGGAAGAGCCCGACCAAGACCTCCAAGCACTTCCCCGGCCCCTAATTCTCCAGACCTGAACCCAATTGAGCATCTGTGGGACCTTGATCGTCTTGTTGGCTCTATGGATCGTCCCCCACGCACCCTCCAGCAAATGTGGGATGTTCTGCAGTCAGCGACCGCCAGATACCGGAGACCACCGACCAGCACCTTATTGATCACTCCCCGCCCGTCTAGCGCTGTCCGGGCTGCACACTCCGGTTACTCTGGAGATTAGCTCCTGGTCAGAATAATGGGACTCCGCCGTGTGTATATATATATATATATACTGTATATACACACATGAAGCTGAGCTGGCTGGAATGCTTTTGCCTTTTTAATTTAAAATACATTGTAGCCATATAGTTTCTTGATATTACATTCTGTACATACTAGAGGGCAACTTGATACTTTATATATATATATATATATATATCAATATTTACTTGCCAAAAGTATGTGCCCCCATGAATATCAATGAATATATATATGTTTATGTGCTTGTTGGAAAGCTTAAAACCAAAAAACACAGGGCTTTATTCTGGCATTCCAGTGACCAGTGTAAAATCAATCTGATGCGTTAGAAAAACTCTCCATGTAGCCCAAACCCTATAGACCCTGCATTGTCTCTGGGGGCATCGTCATAGTGAAGCAGTAGAGGGTCTTCCCCAAACTGTTGGCTGAAGGCTGGAATCTCACAATTCTGTAGAACGTCCCTGTAGACTGGAGCATTAGGATTTTCCGAGTCTAGTGGCTTTACTCCATTCATGCCATCACTCGGCATTGTGCATGGTGATCTCAGGGCTCTTGCCCGTTTTCTGCCCTGAGATGGTAATTCCACCTTGAGCTGAAGACCTGAGGGACTCGTTATATTATATCATACTCATCCTACTGTTACGACACCTGTCATTGTAAAAAAAGTGTATACTGTACTGCACACGTTTTTTGTTGTTCAACTTTGTATGGAATAGCGTAGTCTACTACTTCAGGTCACGTATGTCCAGTGCTGAGAACATCCAGAGACATTACATCATATATGTGACTGATATCAGCCGCTCCTCTTATATCACTCCAGTACTATTATATCCTCCAGAGTCATTACATCATATGTGTGACTGATATCAGCCGCTCCTCTTATATCACTCCAGTACTATTATATCCTCCAGAGACATTACATCATATATGTGACTGATATCAGCCGCTCCTCTTATATCACTCCAGCACTATTATATCCTCCAGAGACATTACATCATATGCGACTGATATCAGCCGCTCCTCTTATAACACTCCAGCACTATTATATCCTCCAGAGACATTACATCATATGTGTGACTGATATCAGCCGCTCCTCTTATAACACTCCAGCACTATTATATCCTCCAGAGACATTTCATCATATATGACTGATATCAGCCGCTCCTCTTATATCACTCCAGCACTATTATATCCTCCAGAGACATTACATCATATATGTGACTGATATCAGCCGCTCCTCTTATATCACTCCAGTACAATTATATCCTCCAGAGAGATTACATCATATGTGTGACTGATATCAGCCGCTCCTCTTATATCACTCCAGTACTATTATATCCTCCAGAGACATTACATCATATGTGTGACTGATATCAGCCGCTCCTCTTATATCACTCCAGCACTATTATATCCTCCAGAGACATTACATCATATGTGTGACTGATATCAGCCGCTCCTCTTATAACACTCCAGTACAATTATATCCTCCAGAGACATTACATCATATGTGACTGATATCAGCCGCTCCTCTTATATCACTCCAGCACTATTATATCCTCCAGAGACATTACATCATATGTGTGACTGATATCAGCCGCTCCTCTTATAACACTCCAGTACTATTATATCCTCCAGAGACATTACATCATATGTGTGACTGATATCAGCCGCTCCTCTTATAACACTCCAGTACTATTATATCCTCCAGAGACATTTCATCATATATGACTGATATCAGCCGCTCCTCTTATATCACTCCAGCACTATTATATCCTCCAGAGACATTACATCATATATGTGACTGATATCAGCCGCTCCTCTTATATCACTCCAGTACAATTATATCCTCCAGAGACATTACATCATATGTGTGACTGATATCAGCCGCTCCTCTTATATCACTCCAGTACTATTATATCCTCCAGAGACATTACATCATATGTGACTGATATCAGCCGCTCCTCTTATAACAGTCCAGCACTATTATATCCTCCAGAGACATTACATCATATGTGACTGATATCAGCCGCTCCTCTTATATCACTCCAGCACTATTATATCCTCCAGAGACATTACATCATATGTGTGACTGATATCAGCCGCTCCTCTTATAACACTCCAGTACTATTATATCCTCCAGAGACATTTCATCATATATGACTGATATCAGCCGCTCCTCTTATATCACTCCAGCACTATTATATCCTCCAGAGACATTACATCATATATGTGACTGATATCAGCCGCTCCTCTTATATCACTCCAGTACAATTATATCCTCCAGAGACATTACATCATATGTGTGACTGATATCAGCCGCTCCTCTTATATCACTCCAGTACTATTATATCCTCCAGAGACATTACATCATATGTGACTGATATCAGCCGCTCCTCTTATAACAGTCCAGCACTATTATATCCTCCAGAGACATTACATCATATGTGACTGATATCAGCCGCTCCTCTTATATCACTCCAGCACTATTATATCCTCCAGAGACATTACATCATATGTGTGACTGATATCAGCCGCTCCTCTTATAACACTCCAGTACTATTATATCCTCCAGAGACATTACATCATATATGTGACTGATATCAGCCGCTCCTCTTGTAACACTCCAGCACTAATATATCCTCCAGAGACATTACATCATATGTGACTGATATCAGCCGCTCCTCTTATATCACTCCAGTACTATTATATCCTCCAGAGACATTACATCATATGTGTGACTGATATCAGCCGCTCCTCTTATAACACTCCAGTACTATTATATCCTCCAGAGACATTACATCATATGTGTGACTGATATCAGCCGCTCCTCTTATAACACTCCAGTACTATTATATCCTCCAGAGACATTACATCATATGTGACTGATATCAGCCGCTCTTCTTGTAACACGCCAGTACTATTATATCCTACAGAGACATTACATCATGTGTGTGACTGATATCAGCCGCTCCTCTTATATCACTCCAGCACTATTATATCCTCCAGAGACATTACATCATATGTGTGACTGATATCAGCCGCTCGTCTTATATCACTCTAGTACTATTATATCCTCCAGAGACATTACATCATATGCGTGACTGATATCAGCCGCTCCTCTTATAACACTCCAGCACTATTATATCCTCCAGAGACATTACATCATATGTGTGACTGATATCAGCCGCTCCTCTTATATCACTCCAGTACTATTATATCCTCCAGAGACATTACATCATATGTGTGACTGATATCAGCCGCTCCTCTTATAACACTCCAGTACTATTATATCCTCCAGAGACATTACATCATATGTGTGACTGATATCAGCCGCTCCTCTTATAACACTCCAGTACTATTATATCCTCCAGAGACATTACATCATATGTGTGACTGATATCAGCCGCTCCTCTTATAACACTCCAGTACTATTATATCCTCCAGAGACATTACATCATATGTGTGACTGATATCAGCCGCTCCTCTTATAACACTCCAGTACTATTATATCCTCCAGAGACATTACATCATATGTGACTGATATCAGCCGCTCCTCTTATATCACTCCAGTAGTATTATATCCTCCAGAGATATTACATCATATGTGTGACTGATATCAGCCGCTCCTCTTATAACACTCCAGTACTATTATATCCTCCAGAGACATAACATCATATGTGTGACTGATATCAGCCGCTCCTCTTATATCACTCCAGTAGTATTATATCCTCCAGAGATATTACATCATATGTGTGACTGATATCAGCCGCTCCTCTTATAACACTCCAGTACTATTATATCCTCCAGAGAGATTACATCATATGTGTGACTGATATCAGCCGCTCCTCTTATAACACTCCAGCACTATTATATCCTCCAGAGACATTACATCATATGTGTGACTGATATCAGCCGCTCCTCTTATAACGCTCCAGTACTATTATATCCTCCAGAGACATTACATCATATGTGTGACTGATATCAGCCGCTCCTCTTATATCACTCCAGTACTATTATATCCTCCAGAGACATTACATCATATGTGTGACTGATATCAGCCGCTCCTCTTATATCACTCCAGTACTATTATATCCTCCAGAGACATTACATCATATATGTGACTGATATCAGCCGCTCCTCTTATAACACTCCAGTACTATTATATCCTCCAGAGACATTACATCATATGTGTGACTGATATCAGCCGCTCCTCTTATATCACTCCAGCACTATTATATCCTCCAGAGACATTACATCATATATGTGACTGATATCAGCCGCTCCTCTTATATCACTCCAGTACAATTATATCCTCCAGAGACATTACATCATATGTGTGACTGATATCAGCCGCTCCTCTTATATCACTCCAGTACTATTATATCCTCCAGAGACATTACATCATATGTGTGACTGATATCAGCCGCTCCTCTTATATCACTCCAGCACTATTATATCCTCCAGAGACATTACATCATATGTGTGACTGATATCAGCCGCTCCTCTTATAACACTCCAGTACAATTATATCCTCCAGAGACATTACATCATATGTGACTGATATCAGCCGCTCCTCTTATATCACTCCAGCACTATTATATCCTCCAGAGACATTACATCATATGTGTGACTGATATCAGCCGCTCCTCTTATAACACTCCAGTACTATTATATCCTCCAGAGACATTACATCATATGTGTGACTGATATCAGCCGCTCCTCTTATATCACTCCAGTACTATTATATCCTCCAGAGACATTACATCATATATGTGACTGATATCAGCCGCTCCTCTTATAACACTCCAGTACTATTATATCCTCCAGAGACATTACATCATATGTGTGACTGATATCAGCCGCTCCTCTTATATCACTCCAGCACTATTATATCCTCCAGAGACATTACATCATATATGTGACTGATATCAGCCGCTCCTCTTATATCACTCCAGTACAATTATATCCTCCAGAGACATTACATCATATGTGTGACTGATATCAGCCGCTCCTCTTATATCACTCCAGTACTATTATATCCTCCAGAGACATTACATCATATGTGTGACTGATATCAGCCGCTCCTCTTATATCACTCCAGCACTATTATATCCTCCAGAGACATTACATCATATGTGTGACTGATATCAGCCGCTCCTCTTATAACACTCCAGTACAATTATATCCTCCAGAGACATTACATCATATGTGACTGATATCAGCCGCTCCTCTTATATCACTCCAGCACTATTATATCCTCCAGAGACATTACATCATATGTGTGACTGATATCAGCCGCTCCTCTTATAACACTCCAGTACTATTATATCCTCCAGAGACATTACATCATATGTGTGACTGATATCAGCCGCTCCTCTTATAACACTCCAGTACTATTATATCCTCCAGAGACATTTCATCATATATGACTGATATCAGCCGCTCCTCTTATATCACTCCAGCACTATTATATCCTCCAGAGACATTACATCATATATGTGACTGATATCAGCCGCTCCTCTTATATCACTCCAGTACAATTATATCCTCCAGAGACATTACATCATATGTGTGACTGATATCAGCCGCTCCTCTTATATCACTCCAGTACTATTATATCCTCCAGAGACATTACATCATATGTGTGACTGATATCAGCCGCTCCTCTTATATCACTCCAGCACTATTATATCCTCCAGAGACATTACATCATATGTGACTGATATCAGCCGCTCCTCTTATAACAGTCCAGCACTATTATATCCTCCAGAGACATTACATCATATGTGACTGATATCAGCCGCTCCTCTTATATCACTCCAGCACTATTATATCCTCCAGAGACATTACATCATATGTGTGACTGATATCAGCAGCTCCTCTTATAACACTCCAGTACTATTATATCCTCCAGAGACATTACATCATATATGTGACTGATATCAGCCGCTCCTCTTGTAACACTCCAGCACTAATATATCCTCCAGAGACATTACATCATATGTGACTGATATCAGCCGCTCCTCTTATATCACTCCAGTACTATTATATCCTCCAGAGACATTACATCATATGTGTGACTGATATCAGCCGCTCCTCTTATAACACTCCAGTACTATTATATCCTCCAGAGACATTACATCATATGTGACTGATATCAGCCGCTCCTCTTATATCACTCCAGTAGTATTATATCCTCCAGAGATATTACATCATATGTGTGACTGATATCAGCCGCTCCTCTTATAACACTCCAGTACTATTATATCCTCCAGAGACATAACATCATATGTGTGACTGATATCAGCCGCTCCTCTTATAACACTCCAGCACTATTATATCCTCGAGAGACATTACATCATATGTGACTGATATCAGCCGCTCCTCTTATAACACTCCAGTACTATTATATCCTCCAGAGAGATTACATCATATGTGTGACTGATATCAGCCGCTCCTCTTATAACACTCCAGCACTATTATATCCTCCAGAGACATTACATCATATGTGTGACTGATATCAGCGGCTCCTCTTATAACGCTCCAGTACTATTATATCCTCCAGAGACATTACATCATATGTGTGACTGATATCAGCCGCTCCTCTTATATCACTCCAGTACTATTATATCCTCCAGAGACATTACATCATATGTGACTGATATCAGCCTCTCTTCTTATAACACTCCAGTACTATTATATCCTCCAGAGACATTACATCATATATGACTGATATCAGCCGCTCCTCTTATATCACTCCAGTACTATTATATCCTCCAGAGACATTACATAATATGTGTGACTGATATCATCCGCTCCTCTTATATCACTCCAATACTATTATATCCTCCAGAGACATTACATCATATGTGTGACTGGTATCAGCCGCTCCTCTTATAACACTCTACACTATTATATCCTCCAGAGACATTACATCATATGTGTGACTGATATCATCCGCTCCTCTTATATCACTCCAGTACTATTATATCCTCCAGAGACATTACATCATATGTGTGACTGATATCAGCCGCTCCTCTTATAACACTCTACACTATTATATCCTCCAGAGACATTACATCATATGTGACTGATATCAGCCGCTCCTCTTATATCACTCCAGCACTATTATATCCTCCAGAGACATTACATCATATGTGTGACTGATATCAGCCGCTCCTCTTATAACACTCCAGTACTATTATATCCTCCAGAGACATTACATCATATGTGTGACTGATATCAACCGCTCCTCTTATAACACTCCAGTACTATTATATCCTCCAGAGACATTACATCATATATGTGACTGATATCAGCCGCTCCTCTTGTAACACTCCAGCACTAATATATCCTCCAGAGACATTACATCATATGTGTGACTGGTATCAGCCGCTCCTCTTATATCACTCCAGTACTATTATATCCTCCAGAGACATTACATCATATGTGTGACTGGTATCAGCCGCTCCTCTTATATCACTCCAGTACTATTATATCCTCCAGAGACATTACATCATATGTGTGACTGATATCAGCCGCTCCTCTTATAACACTCCAGCACTATTATATCCTCCAGAGACATTACATCATATGTGTGACTGATATCAGCCACTCCTCTTATATCACTCCAGTACTATTATATCCTCCAGAGACATTACATCATATGTGTGACTGGTATCAGCCGCTCCTCTTATATCACTCCAGTACTATTATATCCTCCAGAGACATTACATCATATGTGTGACTGATATCAGCCGCTCCTCTTATAACACTCCAGCACTATTATATCCTCCAGAGACATTACATCATATGTGTGACTGATATCAGCCGCTCCTCTTATAACATTCCAGTACTATTATATCCTCCAGAGACATTACATCATATGTGTGACTGATATCAGCCGCTCCTCTTATAACACTCCAGTACTATTATATCCTCCAGAGACATTACATCATATGTGACTGATATCAGCCGCTCTTCTTGTAACACACCAGTATTATTATATCCTACAGAGACATTACATCATGTGTGTGACTGATATCAGCCGCTCCTCTTATATCACTCCAGCACTATTATATCCTCCAGAGACATTACATCATATGTGTGACTGATATCAGCCGCTCGTCTTATATCACTCCAGTACTATTATATCCTCCAGAGACATTACATCATATGTGTGACTGATATCAGCCGCTCCTCTTATATCACTCCAGTACTATTATATCCTCCAGAGACATTACATCATATGTGTGACTGATATCAGCCGCTCCTCTTATAACACTCCAGCACTATTATATCCTCCAGAGACATTACATCATATGTGTGACTGATATCAGCCGCTCCTCTTATATCACTCCAGTACTATTATATCCTCCAGAGACATTACATCATATGTGTGACTGATATCAGCCGCTCCTCTTATAACACTCCAGTACTATTATATCCTCCAGAGACATTACATCATATGTGTGACTGATATCAGCCGCTCCTCTTATAACACTCCAGTACTATTATATCCTCCAGAGACATTACATCATATGTGTGACTGATATCAGCCGCTCCTCTTATATCACTCCAGTACTATTATATCCTCCAGAGACATTACATCATATGTGACTGATATCAGCCGCTCCTCTTATAACACTCCAGTACTATTATATCCTCCAGACATTACATCATATGTGTGACTGATATCAGCCGCTCCTCTTATAACACTCCAGTACTATTATATCCTCCAGAGACATTACATCATATGTGACTGATATCAGCCGCTCCTCTTATATCACTCCAGTACTATTATATCCTCCAGACATTACATCATATGTGTGACTGATATCAGCCGCTCCTCTTATATCACTCCAGTACTATTATATCCTCCAGAGACATTACATCATATGTGTGACTGATATCAGCCGCTCCTCTTATATCACTCCAGTACTATTATATCCTCCAGAGACATTACATCATATGTGACTGATATCAGCCGCTCCTCTTATAACACTCCAGTACTATTATATCCTCCAGAGACATTCCATCATATGTAAGACGGATATCAGCCGCTCTTCTTATATCACTCCAGTACTATTATATCCTCCAGAGACATTGCATCATATGTGACTGATATCAGCCGCTCCTCTTATATCACTCCAGTACTATTATATCCTCCAGACATTACATCATATGTGTGACTGATATCAGCCGCTCCTCTTATAACACTCCAGTACTATTATATCCTCCAGAGACATTACATCATATGTGACTGATATCAGCCGCTCCTCTTAGATCACTCCAGTACTATTATATCCTCCAGACATTACATCATATGTGTGACTGATATCAGCCGCTCCTCTTATATCACTCCAGTAGTATTATATCCTCCAGAGATATTACATCATATGTGTGACTGATATCAGCCGCTCCTCTTATAACACTCCAGTACTATTATATCCTCCAGAGACATAACATCATATGTGTGACTGATATCAGCCGCTCCTCTTATAACACTCCAGCACTATTATATCCTCGAGAGACATTACATCATATGTGACTGATATCAGCCGCTCCTCTTATAACACTCCAGTACTATTATATCCTCCAGAGAGATTACATCATATGTGTGACTGATATCAGCCGCTCCTCTTATAACACTCCAGTACTATTATATCCTCCAGAGACATTACATCATATGTGACTGATATCAGCCTCTCCTCTTATAACACTCAAGTACTATTATATCCTCCAGAGACATTACATCATATATGACTGATATCAGCCGCTCCTCTTATATCACTCCAGTACTATTATATCCTCCAGAGACATTACATAATATGTGTGACTGATATCATCCGCTCCTCTTATATCACTCCAATACTATTATATCCTCCAGAGACATTACATCATATGTGTGACTGGTATCAGCCGCTCCTCTTATATCACTCCAGTACTATTATATCCTCCAGAGACATTACATCATATGTGTGACTGATATCAGCCGCTCCTCTTATAACACTCTACACTATTATATCCTCCAGAGACATTACATCATATGTGTGACTGATATCAGCCGCTCCTCTTATAACACTCCAGTACTATTATATCCTCCAGAGACATTACATCATATATGTGACTGATATCAGCCGCTCCTCTTGTAACACTCCAGCACTAATATATCCTCCAGAGACATTACATCATATGTGTGACTGGTATCAGCCGCTCCTCTTATATCACTCCAGTACTATTATATCCTCCAGAGACATTACATCATATATGTGACTGATATCAGCCGCTCCTCTTGTAACACTCCAGCACTAATATATCCTCCAGAGACATTACATCATATGTGTGACTGGTATCAGCCGCTCCTCTTATATCACTCCAGTACTATTATATCCTCCAGAGACATTACATCATATGTGTGACTGATATCAGCCGCTCCTCTTATATCACTCCAGTACTATTATATCCTCCAGAGACATTACATCATATGTGACTGATATCAGCCGCTCCTCTTATATCACTCCAGTACTATTATATCCTCCAGAGACATTACATCATATGTGTGACTGATATCAGCCGCTCCTCTTATAACACTCCAGCACTATTACATCCTCCAGAGACATTACATCATATGTGTGACTGATATCAGCCACTCCTCTTATATCACTCCAGTACTATTATATCCTCCAGAGACATTACATCATATGTGTGACTGGTATCAGCCGCTCCTCTTATATCACTCCAGTACTATTATATCCTCCAGAGACATTACATCATATGTGTGACTGATATCAGCCGCTCCTCTTATAACACTCCAGCACTATTATATCCTCCAGAGACATTACATCATATGTGTGACTGATATCAGCCGCTCCTCTTATAACATTCCAGTACTATTATATCCTCCAGAGACATTACATCATATGTGTGACTGATATCAGCCGCTCCTCTTATAACACTCCAGTACTATTATATCCTCCAGAGACATTACATCATATGTGACTGATATCAGCCGCTCTTCTTGTAACACGCCAGTACTATTATATCCTACAGAGACATTACATCATGTGTGTGACTGATATCAGCCGCTCCTCTTATATCACTCCAGCACTATTATATCCTCCAGAGACATTACATCATATGTGTGACTGATATCAGCCGCTCGTCTTATATCACTCCAGTACTATTATATCCTCCAGAGACATTACATCATATGTGTGACTGATATCAGCCGCTCCTCTTATATCACTCCAGTACTATTATATCCTCCAGAGACATTACATCATATGTGTGACTGATATCAGCCGCTCCTCTTATAACACTCCAGCACTATTATATCCTCCAGAGACATTACATCATATGTGTGACTGATATCAGCCGCTCCTCTTATATCACTCCAGTACTATTATATCCTCCAGAGACATTACATCATATGTGTGACTGATATCAGCCGCTCCTCTTATAACACTCCAGTACTATTATATCCTCCAGAGACATTACATCATATGTGTGACTGATATCAGCCGCTCCTCTTATAACACTCCAGTACTATTATATCCTCCAGAGACATTACATCATATGTGTGACTGATATCAGCCGCTCCTCTTATATCACTCCAGTACTATTATATCCTCCAGAGACATTACATCATATGTGACTGATATCAGCCGCTCCTCTTATAACACTCCAGTACTATTATATCCTCCAGAGACATTCCATCATATGTAAGACGGATATCAGCCGCTCTTCTTATATCACTCCAGTACTATTATATCCTCCAGAGACATTACATCATATGTGACTGATATCAGCCGCTCATCTTATATCACTCCAGTACTATTATATCCTCCAGACATTACATCATATGTGTGACTGATATCAGCCGCTCCTCTTATAACACTCCAGTACTATTATATCCTCCAGAGACATTACATCATATGTGACTGATATCAGCCGCTCCTCTTATATCACTCCAGTACTATTATATCCTCCAGACATTACATCATATGTGTGACTGATATCAGCCGCTCCTCTTATATCACTCCAGTACTATTATATCCTCCAGAGACATTACATCATATGTGTGACTGATATCAGCCGCTCCTCTTATATCACTCCAGTACTATTATATCCTCCAGAGACATTACATCATATGTGACTGATATCAGCCGCTCCTCTTATATCACTCCAGTACTATTATATCCTCCAGACATTACATCATATGTGTGACTGATATCAGCCGCTCCTCTTATAACACTCCAGTACTATTATATCCTCCAGAGACATTACATCATATGTGACTGATATCAGCCGCTCCTCTTATATCACTCCAGTACTATTATATCCTCCAGACATTACATCATATGTGTGACTGATATCAGCCGCTCCTCTTATAACACTCCAGTACTATTATATCCTCCAGAGACATTACATCATGTGTGACTGATATCAGCCGCTCCTCTTATATCACTCCAGTACTATTATATCCTCCAGAGACATTACATCATATGTGTGACTGATATCAGCCGCTCCTCTTATAACACTCCAGTACTATTATATCCTCCAGAGACATTACATCATATGTGTGACTGATATCAGCCGCTCCTCTTATATCACTCCAGCACTATTATATCCTCCAGAGACATTACATCATATGTGTGACTGATATCAGCCGCTCCTCTTATATCACTCCAGTACTATTATATCCTCCAGAGACATTACATCATATGTGACTGATATCAGCCGCTCCTCTTATAACACTCCAGTACTATTATATCCTCCAGAGACATTACATCATATGTGACTGATATCAGCCGCTCCTCTTATATCACTCCAGTACTATTATATCCTCCAGAGACATTACATCATATGTGTGACTGATATCAGCCGCTCCTCTTATAACACTCCAGTACTATTATATCCTCCAGAGACATTACGTCATATGTGTGACTGATATCAGCCGCTCCTCTTATATCACTCCAGCACTATTATATCCTCCAGAGACATTACATCATATGTGTGACTGATATCAGCCGCTCCTCTTATATCACTCCAGCACTATTATATCCTCCAGAGACATTACATCATATGTGTGACTGATATCAGCCGCTCCTCTTATATCACTCCAGCACTATTATATCCTCCAGAGATATTACATCATATATGTGTGACTGATATCAGCCGCTCCTCTTATATCACTCCAGCACTATTATATCCTCCAGAGACATTACATCATATGTGTGACTGATATCAGCCGCTCCTCTTATAACACTCCAGCACTATTATATCCTCCAGAGACATTACATCATATGTGACTGATATCAGCCGCTTCTCTTATATCACTCCAGCACTATTATATCCTCCAGAGACATTACATCATATGTGTGACTGATATCAGCCGCTCCTCTTATATCACTCCAGTACTATTATATCCTCCAGAGACATTACATCATATGTGTGACTGATATCAGCCTCTCCTCTTATATCACTCCAGTACTATTATATCCTCCAGAGACATTACATCATATATGTGACTGATATCAGCCGCTCCTCTTATATCACTCCAGTACTATTATATCCTCCAGAGACATTACATCATATGTGTGACTGATATCAGCCGCTCCTCTTATATCACTCCAGTACTATTATATCCTCCAGAGACATTACATCATATGTGACTGATATCACCCGCTCCTCTTATATCACTCCAGTACTATTATATCCTCCAGAGACATTACATCATATGTGTGACTGATATCAGCCGCTCCTCTTATATCACTCCAGTACTATTATATCCTCCAGAGACATTACATCATATGTGACTGATATCAGCCACTCCTCTTATATCACTCCAGCACTATTATATCCTCCAGAGACATTACATCATATGTGTGACTGATATCAGCAGCTCCTCTTATATCACTCCAGCACTATTATATCCACCAGAGACATTACATCATATGTGACTGATATCAGCCGCTCCTCTTATAACACTCCAGTACTATTATATCCTCCAGAGACATTACATCATATGTGTGATATCAGCCGCTCCTCTTATAACACTCCAGTACTATTATATCCTCCAGAGACATTACATCATATGTGTGATATCAGCCGCTCCTCTTATAACACTCCAGCACTATTATATCCTCCAGAGACATTACATCATATGTGTGACTGATATCAGCAGCTCCTCTTATATCACTCCAGCACTATTATATCCACCAGAGACATTACATCATATGTGACTGATATCAGCCGCTCCTCTTATAACACTCCAGTACTATTATATCCTCCAGAGACATTACATCATATATGTGACTGATATCAGCCGCTCCTCTTGTAACGCTCCTGCACTATTATAAGCTATAGGGTTAGTGGCCCTTTAATTGTGGTACCTGTAGAATGGGAAGTTGTGGGAACATTTAATAACTTATTATAATCTTCTCATTTATCATTTTGTTTTTAAACAGCAGTAAAATCTTTGCTCTCCCAGGAATTTGAGGTCACTGACACCTGCGCGGAGCCCTCCCCCGCACTCACCCTGTCACTCTGTATACAATACTCCAGTATATCACGTGTGAATGTAACAATTCAGTGCGGACATATTTATGACATGTAATATTTGTTCTCAGGTACTCTGGTGAATGCCCGGGCCATGGGTCAGAGGTCAGACGTCTACCCCGGTGGTCTTGAGGGATCTCCATGTTTGCACCAAACACCTGCTCATAAAAGACGATTATTAAACCCCAATAAATCTTTCCCTGCCAAAAACCTCAGAACAGCCCAGAGTGCGCCCCCCCCCCCCCAACCCAGCAAGTCAAATAGTAAAGAAGGTTCAATTAAATGTGCAATCCCCAATTCTTTCCAGATGCTCTGACAAGAGTCTCCCCATCACTGTGGTGTACACTGAGTAACACCCCACCAGCAGAGGCCACATATTTAATCTGTCACTTCAATCCAAACTTTATTGTCATCAGGCAGATTACTGCTAGGAGATGGACACATGGAATCCACAACAGCCGACCGCATAACACGTGTCCGGCTTCTCCCCCCCAATCCGGGAAGAGAGAAAGAATATAATATTAGAAGTAAACAAATATCTAGGCACTAAATAATGGGCAGCAATATACAGCGCCGCTCCGCCACTAACAGGATCATGCGGATTACAGTCACTCAAAATGTCAAATGTGCTGATCTTGTCCTGTTATTTAGTTTTATCATGCTTTATACTCCAGTTACATCCAAAGCTGCATTCAAAAATCTGCTTAATGGACAGCACTACATCTACACCCTATAGACAGTCACGTGAGGTCTCATGCAGACAGCCGTGCCCGTAATCACAGTTAGCGATTATGGGCACGGCCGGCCACTGGTGGCCGCGGACAGCCACCCGTATTTTCAGCCCATGCCCCCATATAAAGTATGGCAGCACGGTCCGTAAAAAGCAAAAGATAGGACATGTCCTATCTTTTGCGGAGGCTTTCTACGGCCCGTAGATTTGACCGTAAATGCGGACCGTAATTACGGCCCGCAATTACGAACCATTCATTTCTATTGCCCACGGACACCTTCCGTAATATTTGCAGGAAGGTGTCCGTGGGCAATAGAAATTAATGGGTCCGTAATTGCGGGCCGTAATTACGGTCCGCATTTACGGACGAAATCTACGGTCGCGTGTATAGGACCTAAATGTGGAACTGCCTCCTGAGCTCCCACAGCATATAAAATATAACTAAGGCTCCATGAACAAGAACATGCTTTTGCGGCCGCAATTCCCCCGAAAATCCACGGGAGAATTGCGGCCCCATTCATTCCTATGGGGCCATGCACACGACCATTGTTTCCACGATCCGTGCATGGCCCGGGAGCCCGCACCGCAGACAGAACGGACATGTCTTATTACGGCCGCGTTCTGTGGTCCGGGCTCATTGAAAATAATGGCCGCGGCCATGTACACAGCCCGCGATTTGCGGGCGGCTTGCGGCTGACAATCCGCTGCCAGCTAACCCAAAAATCGCGGCCGTGCACATGAACAGTGTTTTTGGGCTCATGCACACCACCGTGGTTTCCATGGTCTGTGCATTGGCTGGGAGCCCGGACCGTAAAAAAAAATAGGACAAGTCATTTTACGGGCCACATTTGCGGTCCGGGCTACTTAGAGTCAATGCACGTGGATGACACTCAATGGCCGTCCGTGCCTATAATCACCGGCCGTGTGCATGAGGACTGACTCCTGGTCAGCACAAGATACAGCAAGGCGTCATACACACGACCGCAGGTGTGCACAGCCCATGATTACGGCACGGGCGGCTGTCGAGTGTCATCCGCCGGCTGTCCACAAATCACGGACCGCGCACACATTGATTTCAGTAAGCACCAGAAAAAAATAGAACATGTCATTACACGGGCCGCATTTGCAGTCCGGGCTCCCGGCCAATGCACAGACCGTGGAAACCATCGTGTGTGTCGGCCCACGGAATTAAATGGGTCTGCAATTCATCCACATTTTTGGGGATGAATTGCGGACGCAAAAGCACATTAGTGTGCATGAGGCCTAAGTAATATGACTATACACAGTGACTGCACAGGAGGAGGAGACTGCACAGGAGGAAGAGACTGCACAGGAGGAGACTGCACAGGAGGAGGAGACTGCACAGGAGGAGGAGACTGCACAAGAGGAAGAGACTGCACAGGAGGAGGAGACTGCACAGGAGGAAGAGACTGCACAGGAGGGGGAGACTGCACAGGAGGAGGAGACTGCACAGGAGGAAGAGACTGCACAGGAGGAAGAGACTGCACAGGAGGAAGAGACTGCACAGGAGGAGGAGACTGCACAGGAGGAGGAGACTGCACAGGAGGAGGAGACTGCACAGGAGGAGACTGCACAGGAGGAAGAGACTGCACAGGAGGAGGAGACTGCACAGGAGGAGGAGACTGCACAGGAGGAAGAGACTGCACAGGAGGAAGAGACTGCACAGGAGGAAGAGACTGCACAGGAGGAGGAGACTGCACAGGAGGAGGAGACTGCACAGGAGGAGGAGACTGCACAGGAGGAGGAGACTGCACAGGAGGAGACTGCACAGGAGGAAGAGACTGCACAGGAGGAGGAGACTGCACAGGAGGAGGAGACTGCACAGGAGGAGGAGACTGCACAGAAGGAGGAGACTGCACAGGAGGAGGAGACTGCACAGGAGGAAGAGACTGCACAGGAGGAGGAGACTGCACAGGAGGAGGAGACTGCACAGGAGGAAGAGACTGCACAGTCACTGCACAGGAGGAAGAGACTGCACACAGTGACTGCACAGGTGGAAGAGACTGCACAGGAGGAAGAGACTGCACACAGTGACTGCCCAGGAGGAAGAGACTGCCCAGGAGGACGAGACTGCACACAGTGACTGCACATGAGGAAGAAACTGCACACAGTGACTGCACAGGAGGAAGAGACTGCACACAGTGACTGCCCAGGAGGAAGAGACTGCCCAGGAGGACGAGACTGCACACAGTGACTGCACATGAGGAAGAAACTGCACACAGTGACTGCACAGGAGGAAGAGACTGCACACAGTGACTGCACAGGTAGAAGAGACTGCACAGGAGGAAGAGACTGCACACAGTGACTGCCCAGGAGGAAGAGACTGCCCAGGAGGACGAGACTGCACACAGTGACTGCACAGGAGGAAGAGACTGCACACAGTGACTGCACAGGAGGGAGAGACTGCACACAGTGACTGCCCAGGAGGAAGAGACGGCACACAGTGACTGCACAGGAGGAAGAGACTGCACACAGTGACTGCACAGGAGGAAGAGACTGCACACAGTGACTGCCCAGGAGGAAGAGACTGCCCAGGAGGAAGAGACTGCACACAGTGACTGCCCAGGAGGAAGAGACTGCACACAGTGACTGCCCAGGAGGAAGAGACTGCACACAGTGACTGCCCAGGAGGAAGAGACTGCCCAGGAGGAAGAGACTGCACACAGTGACTGCTTAGGTGGAAGAGACTGCACACAGTGACTGCCCAGGAAGAGGAGACTGCCGAGGAGGAAGAGACTGCACACAGTGACTGCCCAGGAGAAAGAGACTGCACACAGGGGCTGCACATGAGCAAGAGACTGCATACAGTGACTGCCTAGGAAGACGAGACTGCCCAGGAGGAAGAGACTGCACAGGAGGAAGAGACTGCACACAGTGACTGCTTAGGTGGAAGAGACTGCACACAGTGACTGCCCAGGAGGAGGAGACTGCACAGGAGGAGGAGACTGCACAGGAGGAGGAGACTGCACAGGAGGGGGAGACTGCACAGGAGGAAGAGACTGCACAGGAGGGGGAGACTGCACAGGAGGAAGAGACTGCACAGGAGGAAGAGACTGCACAGGAGGAGGAGACTGCACAGGAGGAAGAGACTGCACAGGAGGAAGAGACTGCACAGGAGGGGGAGACTGCACAGGAGGAAGAGACTGCACAGGAGGAAGAGACTGCACAGGAGGGGGAGACTGCACAGGAGGAGGAGACTGCACAGGAGGAAGAGACTGCACAGGAGGAGGAGACTGCACAGGAGGAAGAGACTGCACAGGAGGGGGAGACTGCACAGGAGGAAGAGACTGCACATAGTGGGGGAGATTTACTAAGCAAAACGTGACAGTTCTGACAGTGGTGTACACCACATTTATTGGGCTTTAGGAACTTTGGGAAGCTTCCAAGAGCATTTTGAAAAGAAGCGTCATAAGATGTGTCATAATATGTGCAAAATTTGGGATTGCCCCAAGATCCCTCCCTTTTGGGGAACATTTTTTGACCTCGGAAACAAGCTGTTTGACACTGACGTTCCTACATCTCCTTCTATTGGCTTTCCATGGTTCCTGGATCTCTCCCATGCCTCAAAATGGGTATCTTTCGGCATTTTTTGACTGCACCTCGCACTATCACACCGCGTCACTGGAAGTCGTTCATGTACCTTCATTGCAGGAATGGGTAACTGAAATGAACGGGATTATGAGGATGGAGGAGCTGACGTCGGCTGCTCGGGGTAGATCTGACACCTTTGTTCAGAATTGGTCAGTCTGGTCGGTGTTTCGGCTGCTGCTGATCTGCCTCTCTGGTTGGACGGCCTCTTTTGAACGTTCCGATCGCCAGTTCTGTCTGCTTCCTTCTGTTGTCTTGTGTTTGTGTCATTCTGTGTTAGAATTAACACGTAAAAATTGTCATTCTTGTTTTCTGGGACTGGTGTCCCTACATATTGCACTACTTTCAAATATGGATATTGTGCTGTTTTTTGCCATTGGATCTTATTATTTCCTCTTTTCTTAATTTTCTTTTTTGCTGTTTGGGAGAATATTTCCTGCCCCAGGATGCAGATACAGTTGAATCCAATGGTGGAGTAGGGAGCCATCAGCTCCCTGCTCCGCCATTTACTACATAAATCCTGCTGTGAGCAGCTCGGCGCAGACCAGCGCGACTCATTGACGTCACTGCAGCTGTCTGCACCGAGCCACACACTGCACAGACCGGAGGAAACCTGCCAAGGGATCTCCTCCAATCGCCATGGGAACGGGGTTACGTGAGTATTTTATTATTTTTATTGTTAGAAACATTGGGGGCATTATACTGGGTGTGGGGGCCGCTATTATACTGTATGGGGGGACTCTAGGGACATTATACTGTGTGATAGGCAGCAATGGGGACATTATACTGTGTGGTGGCCACTATAGGGGCAATATACTGTTTGGCGGGCACTGGAGGGCGTTATACTGTGTGATGGGCACTATAGGGATATTATACTGTGTGGGGGCCACTATGGGACTTTATACCCTGTGGGGGCAGTTATAGAGCATTATAATGTATGGGGGCCACTATGATACATTATACTGTGTGGGGGCCACTATGGGACTTTATACCCTGTGGGGGCAGTTATAGAGCATTATAATGTATGGGGGCCACTATGAGACATTATACTGTGTGGGGGTCACTATGGGGCATTATACTGAGTGGGAGCCACTATGGGGCATTATACTGTGTGGGGGCCACTATGGAGCATTATACTGTGTGGGGCCACTATGGGGCATTATACTGTGTGGGAGCCACTATGGAGCATTATACTGTGTGGGAGCCACTATGAGACATTATACTGTGTGGGGGTCACTATGGGGCATTATACTGTGTGGGAGCCACTATGAGACATTATACTGTGTGGGAGCCACTATGGGGCATTATACTGTGTGGGAGCCACTATGGGGCATTATACTGTGTGGGGGCCACTATGGAGCATTATACTGTGTGGGGGCCACTATGGGGCATTATACTGTGTGGGAGCCACTATGGAGCATTATACTGTGTGGAGGCCACTATGAGACATTATACTGTGTGGGGGTCACTATGGGGCATTATACTGTGTGGGGGCCACTATGGAGCATTATACTGTGTGGAGACCACTATGAGACATTATACTGTGTGGGGGTCACTATGGGGCATTATACTGTGTGGGGGTCACTATGGGGCATTATACTGTGTGGGGGTCACTATGGGGCATTATATTGTGTGGGGGCCACTATGGGGCATTATACAGTGTGGGGGTCACTATGGGGCATTATACTGTGTGGGGGTCACTATGGGGCATTATATTGTGTGGGGGCCACTATGGGGCATTATACAGTGTGGGGGTCACTATGGGGCATTATACTGTGTGGGGGTCACTATGGGGGCATTATACTGTGTGGGGCCACTATGGGGCATTATACTGTGTGGGGGTCACTATGGAGCATTATACTGTGTGGAGGCCACTATGAGACATTATACTGTGTGGGGGTCACTATGGGGCATTATACTGTGTGGGGGCCACTGTGGAGCATTATACTGTGTGGAGGCCACTATGAGACATTATACTGTGTGGGGGTCACTATGGGGCATTATACTGTGTGGGGGTCACTATGGGGCATTATACTGTGTGGGGGTCACTATGGGGCATTATACAGTGTGGGGGTCACTATGGGGCATTATACTGTGTGGGGGCCACTATGGGGCATTATACTGTGTGGGGGTCACTATGGGGCATTATACTGTGTGGGGGCCACTATGGGGCATTATACTGTGTGGGGGTCACTATGGGACATTATACTGTGTGGGGGTCACTATGGGGCATTATACTGTGTGGGGGTCACTATGGGGCATTATATTGTGTGGGGGCCACTATGGGGCATTATACAGTGTGGGGGTCACTATGGGGCATTATACAGTGTGGGGGCCACTATGGGGCATTATACAGTGTGGGGGAATCCAAAAAACACGAGAACACTTGTCTGATTGGGGCCTAATGGTCTCGTATATGAACGGCATAAGGTGATCACATGACACAGACGTCCTCACAGCATGCGTGGCAGCGCACCGCCCTCTATGGAAAATGTTACTTAAATTCACCCATAAGAGCTCGTCCACACGCTCTGGAATTGCAGCGGTTTTTCCGGCCGGAATCTTGGCTGGAAAAAAACGCAGCGGAATACAGTAGCAGCATAGTGGGGGACATTTAACAAATCTCATCCACACGCTGCGTAAGATTTCCGAGCCGAAATTGACCTGCGGTGCGTATTTTTCGGACATGTCCATTCCTGCTGCGGAAAGTGGACAGAATTGCTGCGTTTTTCAGAGGAGCCGTCACCATCCCCCAACATTGGGAAAAGCCCAACAATTTCCGCACCATTTTCTGCCGTAAAAACCACAGGAAATGGTGCGTTTTTGCCGCAGCGGAAAGTCTTTGACTTTCAACGGATTTTCTGCAGCAATTCCGCTGTGTATGGACGAGCCCTAAGTCATCACTAATGGAATCGCCTGCCAAGCCCTTCTTAATTAGTGATGCCGATTACTTGAACCTTTACTGGAAAACAATGAGGATGAGATATGACTAATGACGACTGCTCCACGTGAGCAGAACATACAACCCCCAACATCCTGGAAAACACGTTTTTCTGCTGGGGGACCCCACTCCTTCCACCATGTAGCTCTCAGTCTTTGACCTCCCACAAAATCAGCACTTCCCTCTACTGAAATACTCTGTGCTGTTTGAGGACCGGGCTACTTTGTGACTCTCAGGGCTTATTCACACGACTGTAGTATACGTCCGCGTGATGGACATTAAAACGGAAGCATGTATTTCAATGGGGCCGTTCACACAGCCGTTGTTTTAGACAGAAGGGTACGTGGATAAATAGGACACGTCCTATTTTCTTCCGTTTTCACGGATCCCTCAATAGACTCAAGTCTATCTATGAAAACGGGTCCCGCATGGGTGCAACTCGGACGTGAAAAACAGCCATTTTTCACGTCCGAGTTTGAACTCAGTCGTGTGACTCCAGCCTCGGTTTGTGACCTCCCACAAAGACAGTACACTTGTCTTCTTAAATACTCTGTGCTGTTGGAGGAACCTGCAACTCTCAGTTTGTGACCTCCCACAAGATCAGCACACTACTTTCCTGAAATACTCAGCACTGCTGGGGGACCCGGCTCCTTCCACCGCATAACTCTCAGCCTGTGGCCTCCCACGAGTTCAGTAACATATGAATATCACATGGCAGTGGATGTGTCCTATAAAAAGCTGAAGGCGCTCAGGGCGATTGATGTGGCCGGCGGCCAACCTGGAACAGGACAACACGAACCTTCTCCGAGTTCCTCGTTACACAGCGCGCCGTTGTGTGAGCCCCGCACGCACCATTATCCCAGGCCCCGCACCAACTGGAAATAAACAGGCATCGTACACCAGGGAGCTGTGAGATATCTTATATGCCCACCAGGGACCCGGGGGAGGAAGCGGCGTCATGTGAGCTCTGCTATGAGAATGACGGAACTCGCTCGGATGCTTTGATTTAAAAAAGACATATAATGTTTTCTTTTTTTAAAATCAGCGCAATAATGATCAGCAGATGTCAGGAGACGTTACACGAGACATGACAGGCGGGAGAGGAAACGGTGCAGGTCCAACACAGATTACAGTAAATCATCCAAATAATTATGGGAGCGGCCATCTTTATATATAGGGGTCTGGGAAGGGGACCAGAAGGAACATCCTCATCCTGTCTGTGCCTCTCTGAACCATACTTCAATCCCTTTAAAATGTAACTTAGATTAGAGATATATTTTACTATGGAAACCCGTTTACAAGTACAGACCTTGCCCACATGACAGAAAGAGTGCCTCCTAGAACAGAGCCATCAGGGTGACCCTATAAACAAATGAAGCATAATGTGCCCCATAAACAGTGCCAGTCAACTGCCTCCATAAACAGTGCCAGTCAACTGCCTCCATAAACAGTGCCAGTCAACTGCCTCCATAAACAGTGCCAGTCAACTGCCTCCATAAACAGTGCCAGTCAACTGCCTCCATAAACAGTGCCAGTCAACTGCCTCCATAAACAGTGCCAGTCAACTGCCTCCATAAACTGTGCCAGCCGACTGCCTCCATAAACAATGCCATGCCAACTGCCTCCATAAACTGTGCCATGCCAACTGCCTCCATAAACAGTGCCAACCGACTGCCTCCATAAACTGTGCCAGCCGACTGCCTTCAAAAACAGTGCCATGCCGACTGCCTCCATAAACAGTGCCAGTCAACTGCCTCCATAAAGGGAGCTCACTAGCCCCTTTATGAATGCAAGTGTCAGCGGGCGCTAGGAACCAGTTAAGCGCATCAGCGGCTAGAGCGGCAGCCAGATCCCGATTGAGGAGGCAGAGGGAGGCCGCAATGGACCAGGACCCCGTGACAGTTAAGTACATGGAGGTGGGGAGCGGAGCGTAACTCTATGGGAGCTGTATATATCTGTATATAGTGAGCTTCCTCTAGTGGTGGCTGCAGGCAGCAGAATGTTATCATGTAAATCTATGGGAGCTGTATATATCTGTATATAGTGAGCTCCCTCTAGTGGTGACTGCAGGAAGCAGAATGTTATCATGTAGCTGTATATAGTGAGCTTCCTCTAGTGGTGGCTGCAGGCAGCAGAATGTTATCATGTAACTCTATGGGAGCTGTATATATCTGTATGTAGTGAGCTCCCTCTAGTGGTGACTGCAAGCAGAGGAATGTTATCATGTAACTATATGGGAGCTGTATATATATGTATGTAGTGAGCTCCCTCTAGTGGTGGCTGCAGGCAGAGGAATGTTATCATCTAACTCTATGGAAGCTGTGTATATCTGTATGTAGTGAGCTCCCCCTAGTGGTGGCTGCAGGCAGAAGAATGTTATCATGTAACTCTATGGAAGCTGTGTATATCTGTACGTAGTGAGCTCCCCCTAGTGGTGACTGCAGGCAGCAGAATGTTATCATGTAACTCTAAGGGAGCTGTATATATCTGTATGTAGTGAGCTCCCCCTAGTGGTGGCTGCAAGCAGAGGAATGTTATCATGTAACTATATGGGAGCTGTATATATCTGTATGTAGTGAACTCCCTCTAGTGGTGGCTGCAGGCAGAAGAATGTTATCATGTAACTCTATGGAAGCTGTGTATATCTGTACGTAGTGAGCTCCCCCTAGTGGTGACTGCAGGCAGCAGAATGTTATCATGTAACTCTATGGGAGCTGTATATATCTGTATGTAGTGAGCTCCCTCTAGTGGTGGCTGCAGGCAGAGGAATGTTATCATGTAACTCTATGGGAGCTGTATATATCTGTATGTAGTGAGCTCCCTCTAGTGGTGGCTGCAGGCAGAGGAATGTTATCATGTAACAATGTAACAATGTCTAAGCAGAAGATTTGTAGCTCTGTATCAGAAGAATATTTAAGATTTAAAAACATGGTATTTTAAGGTGTTGACATTTACTTTAAGGCTTCATGCACACTTTGAGTAATCTAATGCGACAAATCTGCATCAAAACCGCAGATAAACACACTTTCACTGAATAATAAGGTAACGTATATTATCCCACAGCTGAATTAATTATACCCTTCACTAAACACTTTTACACTGGGGTTATCATAAGATAAAACGTAACCTTTAATATTTAACTTATTCAAGAAGATGAAAATGAATGAAATACATATAAATATGTGCAATGCCTGCACAGCACGCAGTAAAGCAATACACCGTGTTCCGAATTATTCTGCACATTGTATTTAAGTGTCATAAACATTTAATTATTAGTTTTTCAATGAAACTCATGGATGGTTTTGTGTCTTAGGGCTCTTTGGATCATTGTAATCAATCTCAGACACCTGTGATAATTAGTTTGCCAGGTGTGCCCAATCAAAGGAAAACTACTTAAGAAGGACGTTCCACATTATTAAGCAGCCACAGGTTTCAAGCAATATGGGAAAGAAAAAGGATCTCTCTGCTGCCGAAAAGCGTGAAATAGTGCAATACCCTGGACAAGGTATGAAAACATTGGATATTTCAAGAAAACTTAAGCGTGATCATCGTACTGTGAAAAGATTTGTGGCTGATTCAGAGCAGATGGGTTCGTTCAGATAAAGGCATAATGAGGAAGGTTTCTGCCAGACAAATTAATAGGATTAGGAGAGCAGCTGCTAAAATGCCATTGCAAAGCAGCAAACAGGTATTTGAAGCCGCTGGTGCCTCTGGAGTCCCGCGAACCTCAAGGTGTAGGATCCTCCTGAGGTTTGCAAGTGTGCATAAAGCTATTATTCGGCCACCCCTAAACAATGCTCACAAGCAGAAACGGTTGCAGTGGGCTCAGAAATACATGAAGACTAATTTTCAAACCGTGTTGTTTACTGATGAGTACCGTGCAACCCTGGATGGTCCAGATGGATGGAGTAGTGGATGGTTGGCGAATGGCCACCATGTCCCAACAAGGACGACGTTAGCAAGGAGGTGGCAGAGTCATGTTTTCGGCTGGAATCATGGGGAGAGAGCTGGTAGGCCCCTTTAGGGTCCCTGACGGTGTGAAAATGACCTCTGCAAAGTATGTAGAGTTTATGACTGACCACTTTCTTCCATGGTACAAAAAGAAGAACCGTGCCTTCCATAGCAAAATTATCTTCATGCATGACAATGCACCATCTCATGCTGCAAAGAATACCTCTGTCTCATTGGCTGCTATGGGCATAAAAGGAGAGAAAGTCATGGTGTGGCCCCCATGTTCCCCTGACCTCAACCCTATTGAGAACCTTTGGAGCATCCTCAAGCAAAATATCTATGAGGGTGGGAGGCCGTTCACATCAAAACAGAAGCTCTGGGAGGCGATTCTGACATCCTGCAAAGATATTCAAACAGAAACTGTCCAAATACTCACAAATTCAATGGATGCAAGAATTGTGAAGGGGATATCAGATGAGGGTCCTGTGTAACATGTAACTTGTGCTGTGCAGGTGATATCAGAGAAGGGTCCTGTGTAACATGTAACTTGTGCTGTGCAGGTGATATCAGAGGAGGGTCCTGTGTAACATGTAACTTGTCCTGTGCAGGTGATATCAGAGAAGGGTCCTGTGTAACATGTAACTTGTCCTGTGCAGGTGATCTCAGAGAAGGGTCCTGTGTAACATGTAACTTGTGCTGTGCAGGTGATATCAGAGGAGGGTCCTGTGTAACATGTAACTTGTGCTGTGCAGGTGATATCAGAGAAGGGTCCTGTGTGACATATAACTTGTCCTGTGCAGGTGATATCAGAGAAGGGTCCTGTGTAACATGTAACTTGTGCTGTGCAGGTGATATCAGAGAAGGGTCCTGTGTAACATGTAACTTGTGCTGTGCAGGTGATATCAGAGGAGGGTCCTGTGTAACATGTAACTTGTGCTGTGCAGGTGATATCAGAGAAGGGTCCTGTGTAACATGTAACTTGTGCTGTGCAGGTGATATCAGAGAAGGGTCCTGTGTAACATGTAACTTGTGCTGTGCAGGTGATATCAGAGGAGGGTCCTGTGTAACATGTAACTTGTGCTGTGCAGGTGATATCAGAGAAGGGTCCTGTGTAACATGTAACTTGTCCTGTGCAGGTGATATCAGAGAAGGGTCCTGTGTAACATGTAACTTGTGCTGTGCAGGTGATATCAGAGGAGGGTCCTGTGTAACATGTAACTTGTGCTGTGCAGGTGATATCAGAGGAGGGTCCTGTGTAACATGTAACTTGTGCTGTGCAGGTGATATCAGAGAAGGGTCCTGTGTAACATGTAACTTGTGCTGTGCAGGTGATATCAGAGGAGGGTCCTGTGTAACATGTAACTTGTCCTGTGCAGGTGATATCAGAGAAGGGTCCTGTGTAACATGTAACTTGTGCTGTGCAGGTGATATCAGAGAAGGGTCCTGTGTAACATGTAACTTGTGCTGTGCGGGTGATATCAGAGGAGGGTCCTGTGTAACATGTAACTTGTCCTGTGCAGGTGATATCAGAGAAGGGTCCTGTGTAACATGTAACTTGTGCTGTGCAGGTGATATCAGAGAAGGGTCCTGTGTAACATGTAACTTGTGCTGTGCAGGTGATATCAGAGAAGGGTCCTGTGTAACATGTAACTTGTCCTGTGCAGGTGATATCAGAGAAGGGTCCTGTGTAACATGTAACTTGTGCTGTGCAGGTGATATCAGAGGAGGGTCCTGTGTAACATGTAACTTGTGCTGTGCAGGTGATATCAGAGAAGGGTCCTGTGTAACATGTAACTTGTGCTGTGCAGGTGATATCAGAGAAGGGTCCTGTGTGACATGTAACTTGTCCTGTGCAGGTGATATCAGAGAAGGGTCCTGTGTGACATGTAACTTGTGCTGTGCAGGTGATATCAGAGGAGGGTCCTGTGTAACATGTAACTTGTGCTGTGCAGGTGATATCAGAGGAGGGTCCTGTGTAACATGTAACTTGTCCTGTGCAGGTGATATCAGAGGAGGGTCCTGTGTAACATGTAACTTGGCCTGTGAAGTTTTTTTTTGATTGAAAGAGCTTTTGATTTCGGTAAATATGACCTCCTGATGCTGCAAATTCAACAAATGACCATTTTACTTCTCTTTACAACCTTTAAAATGTTTTGATCTCTGTTGTGCATAATAATTTGAAACAGTGAGTGCATTTTGAGTTTTTTACTTCTAAAAAACTATTTTGTTATCATTAGGAGATTTGTTCAATAAAATTCGCATTTTACTCCAACGGTTGATGCTGGAAGATTATACGGACTGTCATTTGCATCGACTATTTAGGAAAATCAGCGAAAAATAACATTTGCATAATAATTTGGAACGCGGTGTAGTAACCAAGAAAGTGGGTAATTACCAGAGACCAATATGTACTGTGACAGTATGCAGCACCATCTTGTGGTAATGTGACAGTATGCAGCACCATCTATTAGTAGTTATGCAGCACCATAGTAATGTGACAGTATGAAGTGCCATCTAGTGGTAGCGTAACAATATGCAGCGCTATCAAGTAGTAATATGACAGTTTTCAGCGCAATCCAGTAGTAATGTGACAGTATGCAGCACTACCTAGTGGGTGGTCATGTGACAGTATACAGCGCCATCTAGTGGTAATGTGACAATAAACAGAACTGTCTAATAATAGTGTGACAGTATGCAGCGATATCTCAGGCTGGGTTCACACGACCATGTTACGTCCGTAATGTACGGAACGTATTTCGGCCGGAAGACCCGGACCGAACACAGTGCAGGGAGCCGGGCTCCTAGCATCATAGTGATGTACGATGCTAGGAGTCTCTGCCTCGCTGCAGGACAACTGTCCCGTACTGTAATCATGATTACAGTACGGGACAGTAGTTCCACGCAGAGGCAGGGACTCCTAGCATCGTACATCACTATGATGCTAGGAGCCCGGCTCCCTGCAGTGTGTTCGGTCCGGGTCTTCCGGCCGAAATACGTTCCGTACATTACGGACGTAACATGGTCGTGTGAACCCAGCCTAATAGTAATGTGACAGTATGAAGTGCCATCTAGTAGTAGTGTAACAATATGCAGCACTATCAAGTGGTAATATGACAGTATGCATCGCTATTTAGTGTTAAAGTCACAGTATACAGAGCCATCTATCACAGTATACAGAGCCATCTATCACAGTATACAGCGCCATCTATCACAGTATACAGAGCCATCTATCACAGTATACAGAGCCATCTATCACAGTATACAGCGCCATCTATCACAGTATACAGAGCCATATATCACAGTATACAGAGCCATCTATCACAGTATACAGAGCCATCTATCACAGTATACAGAGCCATCTATCACAGTATACAGCGCCATCTATCACAGTATACAGAGCCATCTATCACAGTATACAGCGCCATCTATCACAGTATACAGAGCCATCTATCACAGTATACAGCGCCATCTATCACAGTATACAGAGCCATCTATCACAGTATACAGAGCCATCTATCACAGTATACAGAGCCATCTATCACAGTATACAGCGCCATCTATCACAGTATACAGCGCCATCTATCACAGTATACAGAGCCATCTATCACAGTATACAGAGCCATCTATCACAGTATACAGAGCCATCTATCACAGTATGCAGCGCCATCTATCACAGTATACAGCGCCATCTATCACAGTATACAGAGCCATCTATCACAGTATACAGAGCCATCTATCACAGTATGCAGCGCCATCTATCACAGTATACAGAGCCATCTATCACAGTATACAGAGCCATATATCATAGTATACAGCGCCATCTATCACAGTATGCAGCGCCATCTATCACAGTATGCAGCGCCATATATCACAGTATACAGAGCCATCTATCACAGTATACAGAGCCATATATCACAGTATACAGCGCCATCTATCACAGTATACAGAGCCATCTATCACAGTATACAGAGCCATCTATCACAGTATACAGCGCCATCTATCACAGTATACAGAGCCATCTATCACAGTATACAGAGCCATCTATCACAGTATACAGCGCCATCTATCACAGTATACAGCGCCATCTATCACAGTATACAGAGCCATCTATCACAGTATACAGAGCCATCTATCACAGTATACAGAGCCATCTATCACAGTATGCAGCGCCATCTATCACAGTATACAGCGCCATCTATCACAGTATACAGAGCCATCTATCACAGTATACAGAGCCATCTATCACAGTATACAGAGCCATCTATCACAGTATACAGAGCCATCTATCACAGTATACAGAGCCATCTATCACAGTATACAGCGCCATCTATCACAGTATACAGAGCCATCTATCACAGTATGCAGCGCCATCTATCACAGTATACAGAGCCATCTATCACAGTATACAGAGCCATCTATCACAGTATGCAGCGCCATCTATCACAGTATACAGAGCCATCTATCACAGTATACAGCGCCATCTATCACAGTATACAGCGCCATATATCACAGTATACAGAGCCATCTATCACAGTATACAGCGCCATCTATCACAGTATACAGAGCCATCTATCACAGTATACAGAGCCATCTATCACAGTATGCAGCGCCATCTATCACAGTATACAGCGCCATATATCACAGTATACAGAGCCATCTATCACAGTATACAGAGCCATATATCACAGTATACAGCGCCATCTATCACAGTATGCAGCGCCATCTATCACAGTATACAGAGCCATCTATCACAGTATACAGAGCCATCTATCACAGTATACAGAGCCATCTATCACAGTATGCAGCGCCATCTATCACAGTATACAGAGCCATCTATCACAGTATACAGAGCCATCTATCACAGTATACAGAGCCATCTATCACAGTATACAGAGCCATCTATCACAGTATGCAGCGCCATCTATCACAGTATACAGAGCCATCTATCACAGTATACAGAGCCATCTATCACAGTATACAGAGCCATCTATCACAGTATACAGCGCCATCTATCACAGTATACAGAGCCATCTATCACAGTATGCAGCGCCATAGCCTTATGTGTCCTCCTCTATTACCTCCAAAATGGCAAATTTGGCATATGGAAATATACATGTAGTTTTAGGCTTCATTCAAACGAGCATGGGCAACCTCAGATGTGAAAAACTGCCGCTTTTCACGTTCGAGGTGCACCCGTGTGGGACGCATTATCACAGATCCCCATAGACTAGAGTCTTTGGAGGGATGCGTGATATGCAGGAAAAGAGGACATGTCCTATTTTTCCACGGACCCGTCACACGCTCCGTTGAAACAATGGCCCCATTGAAATACATGTGTCCGTGTGACGGCCGTTGTTTTAACGGCCATCACACGGACGAGTTACGCGCTCGTCTGAATGAGCCCTTAAAGGAGTTTTCCCATCAGAGATATCCACAGGATATGTCATAAATGTCAGATAGATTCGGGTCCCACCTCTAGTCCCCTAAACCCAGTTCTACCGTTTTCTGCTCTCGCTGCCTCCCGGCCACATCCTGATTACATGGTCGGGAGTTACGGAAACAGCATAATTCGCTGAGCTACGCTGTTTCCGTAAATCCCACAGTAGTGAATGGCAGCTACGCTGTTTCTGTAACTACTATTCAGTTCTATAGGACTTACGGAAACAGCGAAGCTCAGCGATTTATGCTGTTTCCGTAACTCCTGACCATGTAATCAGGATGTGGCCGGGAGGCAGCGAGAGCAGAAAACGGTAGAACTGGGTTTAGGGGACCCCATTCCAGAGATAGGTGCGGGTGCCAGAGGTGGGACCCGCGTCTATCTGACATTTATGACATATCCTGTGGTCATAAATATCGCTGATGGGAATACCCCTTTAAAGGGCCGGACCAGTATGCTGGAAATAAAGCGAAATCATTGTATAATGAAAGGTTCGGAAACTTTCTAATATACTTTGTTTCAATTTCTCACCATTTTCAAGATCTCTGTTTACTTTCATTAAAAGAGATCGTCCTTGTTTATATCGACTACTTTTCACAGCTGAATCCAGTCTATGCCACCCGCTGTGAGCTAAATACATGATAGTTTGCTACAATGTATCAGTCTGGAGTCTAGGCTGGTTAGCCTATAAAAGATTGTAGGCGGATACAATTGTAACAAACCCTTCAGTTGTGAGAAGTATTAAGTCTGGTTTTCAGCCTCTAGATGTATACAAAATGGTTCCGTTTACTGACATTAAGCAGAGATCTTCTAAATGGTGAGGAATTGATACACAAAGTATATTAGAAAGTTGAGGAACGTTTCGCTATAGAATGATTAAAGGGGTTTTCTCATAATTATCAATAATCACTAATCCACAGTACAGATGATCAATGTATGATAGGTGGGTGTCCGACCGCTTGGATCCCGAGAACGGGGGTCCCCAAGTGCCCTATGTGAATGGAGCGGTACTGGGCATGCTCGGCCACAGCTCCGGAGAAGATATAACATCGGTCAGCTCAGCTTGTAGGATTGAAGCTTTATGAATCCGCTGCTAGTGTTTATGAAGGTGGAGCAGAGGGGAGGCCTCGAGGGTGGAGCCGCGCTGCCTCCAGGTGAAGGGTTCCTTTAAAACTTAAACATTGAAGACTTGCTCACTATTTTGCATCAGTACTTGGAAGCCAAAACCAGGAGTGGATCCAAAACACATTGGAGATATAATGGGAAGATTTATCTACCTCTTTTCTTTGCATCCACTTATGATTGTGGCTTCAAAATACTGAGATAAAAAAACTGACCAAATCTGCAATGTGTGAATGAAGCCTGATACTAATAGGCAGATCGCAGGAGTCAATTACATAGCGGTTTATTTCCATTCCTCATCACTGAAACCTTCCATTTTCTTAATTAATTTCACTGTCTGTACAATTCTCGCTGCAGAAACCTCCATAAAGACTCCCTGGACCGGAGCCAGATCTCTATTCATTACTGAAGGAGCAGAGATCACACCACAAGATTCAGCAGATCCTCAGCAGTCCTCCCGTCAGGGGACCAATCACAGTCCACAGCCAATAAATGGGCCCTATTAGTCTATATGGGGTTAACAGAGCTGGACCCAGTGTTCAGAGATCCCCCTCTACTAGTCAGAGCGGAGTTCCTCCACAATAGGCGGCTCTCGCTCTGGAGGCCTCTTTGCGACCATGTATTTGAGATGTTTAAATCTGTGTCCAGGACTTGTCATTGTGTGAACTTCCGGAGTTCCCCTACTCCTTCCCATAGAGCCAATGTCAAATCCACAGCAGGTAGTGATTTCGAGATCTCACAGTTACAATGGTTGGTAATGTTCTCCCAATAGACGGCCAGTCCATCAAAGACGTGACCAAGAAAAATATAAATAAAACCCCCATCCCCCAATCGGCATATGACATTGATTTGTATGAGCCGGTGAACTACCGATTTTTATGATGCCAATTAGATGTGCCATAAAAGTCTGATCAGTGGGGTCTGACCATTTCCCGGGAGAGGGGTGTCTGGTCCTTATTCCTGGAAGAGAAATGGATCCACCTGCTTTGTCACTTACCATTAAAGTGAATAGGAGATAGAGACACATGTCAGCGACCCCCCAGAAATAAGGACCAGACACCCCCATTTTTGGGATTGGTGGGGGTCCCAACACTGGAATTCCCCCAACTGATCTCTAGTCGTAATACCATAAAAGTCTATGGTGGGAAAATTCCTTAACGTAGCTGGCCTGTTGATTGGATGTACCATCATTGTCTGACCACTGGGACCCCCAACGATCACTAGACCAAAGGGGCCACAGCGAAGAACAGCGCCCCCTCACCAGGTGCTGTCTAGGAATGGCAGCATCACTTGAATGGGACTGTGCTGCAATTCACGATACAGTGTCCGGTCTGGAGAGGTAAGATCAGGAACAAGTAGCAGGGACCACAGTCCCTTTATTCATGGGATCCATGGGGGTCTCAGTGGTCACTGCATAGAAATATGCCATCAGTGTTATTAGTGGGAAAAGCCCTTTAATTAAATAAAATGGAGGACAGAATTGGAGAATACATCCCACCTCTAGCCCATGACTGCAGTCACCCATCCTCCACCTGAGGACCATGAGAAGACCCTAACTGCCCGAGTACGAGGCTGGAGCTCGAGTACAACCTCAGCCGCCTACGGTCCAGGCAGTGGCCCCAGTAGACAGTACTACTGCAGACGCAACGGTTACTTCAGATTGTCCCGGCCGCCATATTTCACAACAGAAGTCCAAGCAGTACTGACGTGCTAAGCCTCACAATGATGTACAGTGAGGAGAGGTTCCTGCAGAAGGACTTGGAGTCCTAAGGGAGTCCGCTGTCTCTAAGAGAAGGTCTAGAGGTGCGGAGGTGGAATAATGGACAGCAAAGATGTAGAAAAACTGGAGAGGGGAGGAAGAGACTTACGTGAATCCTCCCAGCGCAGAAGGTGGAGCTTCCAGGCGGAGTAATACAGAAAGCCCAGCACCAGGAAGAGGCAGAGAGCCAGCAGCAGGTTCCTCATGAAAACCAAAACTCCCATTTTCAAAACATTCCTGCGATCCTACATGACCTGCGGGAGAAGAGACAAGACTGTGAGAGGATGATGGGGGTGATAATAACCAAATACCTGAGAAGAGAACTCCACCCGAATAGTGGCCCTCTATTATTATTATTGCCCTTCATTTTACATTCTGATCAGGTATTCATGGGAATGTCCACACTCAGAAATATCTATCTATCTCCTATCTATCTATCTATCTATCTATCTATCTATCTATCTATCTATCTATCTATCTATCTATCTATCTATCTATCTATCTATCTATCTCATATCTATCTATCTATCTATCTATCTATCTATCTATCTATCTATCTATCTATCTATCTATCTATCTATCTATCTATCTATCTATCTATCTCATATCTATCTATCTCATATCTATCTATCTATCTATCTATCTCATATCTATCTATCCCATATCTATCTATCTATCTATCTATCTATCTATCTATCTATCTATCTATCTATCTATCTATCTATCTATCTATCTATCTATCTATCTATCTATCTATCTATCTCATATCTATCTATCTCATATCTATCTATCTATCTCATATCTATCTATCTATCTATCTATCTCATATCTATCTATCTCATATCTATCTATCTATCTCATATCTATCTATCTATCTATCTATCTATCTATCTATCTATCTATCTATCTATCTATCTATCTATCTATCTATCTATCTATCTATCTATCTATCTCATATCTATCTATCTATCTCATATCTATCTATCTATCTATCTATCTATCTATCTATCTATCTATCTATCTATCTCATATCTATCTATCTATCTATCTATCTATCTATCTATCTCATATCTATCTATCTATCTATCTATCTATCTCATATCTATCTCATATCTATCTATCTCATATCTATCTATCTATCTATCTATCTATCTATCTATCTATCTATCTATCTATCTATCTATCTATGTCCTAGCCCTCTTATATCTATCTATCTATCTATCTATCTATCTATCTATCTATCTATCTATCTATCTATCTATCTATCTATCTATCTATCTATCTCATATCTATATATCTATCTAATCTATCTATCTATCTATCTATCTATCTATCTATCTATCTATCTATCTCATATCTATCTATCTATCTATCTATCTATCTATCTATCTATCTATCTATCTATCTATCTATCTCATATCTATCTATCTATCTATCTATCTCATATCTATCTATCTATCTATCTCATATCTATCTATCTATCTCATATCTATCTATCTATCTATCTATCTATCTATCTATCTATCTATCTATCTATCTATCTATCTATCTATCTCATATCTATCTATCTATCTATCTATCTATCTATCTATCTATCTCATATCTATCTCATATCTATCTATCTCATATCTATCTATCTATCTATCTATCTATCTATCTATGTCCTAGCCCTCTTATATCTATCTATCTATCTATCTATCTATCTATCTATCTATCTATCTATCTATCTATCTATCTATCTATCTATCTATCTATCTCATATCTATCTATCTCATATCTATCTATCTATCTCATATCTATCTATCTCATATCTATCTATCTATCTATCTATCTATCTATCTATCTCATATCTATCTATCTATCTATCTCATATCTATCTATCTATCTATCTATCTATCTATCTATCTATCTATCTATCTATCTATCTATCTATCTCATATCTATCTATCTATCTATCTCATATCTATCTATCTATCTCATATCTATCTATCTATCTATCTATCTATCTATCTATCTATCTATCTATCTATCTATCTATCTATCTATCTCATATCTATCTATCTATCTATCTATCTCATATCTATCTCATATCTATCTATCTCATATCTATCTATCTATCTATCTATCTATCTATCTATCTATCTATCTATCTATCTATGTCCTAGCCCTCTTATATCTATCTATCTATCTATCTATCTATCTATCTATCTATCTATCTATCTATCTATCTATCTATCTCATATCTATATATCTATCTAATCTATCTATCTATCTATCTATCTATCTATCTATCTATCTATCTATCTATCTATCTATCTATCTATCTATCTATCTATCTATCTATCTATCTATCTATCTCATATCTATCTATCTATCTATCTATCTATCTATCTATCTATCTATCTATCTATCTATCTATCTATCTATCTATCTATCTATCTATCTATCTATCTATCTCATATCTATACTTCCCTGCAGGACAGGTGTAAATGTTGCTCTCTGATTTGTAGTATTTTGTGTTAAGAAGTTTCAGCAGAACATGGACTTCTTCTTGGTTTCCTGCTAATCAGAGGGTCACGGGACGGCACATAATGTAATAACCGAACAGGTGAACTCCACCCATAATGTTGATTCGTTTTGATGTTCTCTTGTATACATAAGAATTACTGTAGAGGAAGTGAATAATATTTTGTTATTTTATTTGTCTAGCTCTATGTTTGGATCCTGTTGGGTGGAGTCGGCTTTACAGTCAACAAACACCTGAGTTATGAGAAACACTCGGAAAAGAGCGCAAAGCTAACCCCACATGTGATATCCACTCATAGGGTTCATTTAAAGAGATACTCCACTATATACAATATAACAGACATTTAGTAAATTCATCACTTAAATATCTTGTGCTGACCTTTAAATACTCTACATCCAGAGCAGTATTCACAATTCTGCTGGTTTACTACTATCAAAGAAGTGCATTGTGGGAGGTCAGATGACAGTGACAATCACAGGTCAGATCACATGACTGCTTAATGTCCAGAGACTCCAGTAGGACCCAGCAGAACTTTGTGTAGCCTTGGATGTTAATATAGAATAACATTGGTAAATCTGCTGATAGATGTAATGATCTGATTGAGAGAGACGCTTATTAAAAACTATTGTTACAGTCCGGCAGATAGGCATTGGCTGTAACAGGTATGAGAATTGCTTCAATGTTTCTAGGTTTTTACCGATTCAGTGCTACAATCACGAGAGATCAGGCGTCCAACATTTTCTGCTAATTAGTTTCTTAATAGATCTTTATAGGGACCAGAGATCTGTTTTTCTGATACAGAGCTCCAAAGCCCCTGCATAGACATAGGCATTACAGGCTAAGGCTCCATGCACATGGCCATAGCCGTGTCCACAGTCCGTGATTGCGGGAACCGACGGCCACGGACTATCATCCGCATTTGCAGGCCGTGCTCCCATTATAAAGTATAGCGGCACAGTCCGCAAATTCAAAAACTAGGACATTTTTTGCGTGTCAATTCTACGGCCCGGACACTTACCCATAAATATACAGGAAGGTGTACATGGGCCATAGAAATAAAAAAGAGGTTTGTAACGAACGTGGCAAAAGTCAGGGCAGGTATCAGAGGTTCGTCACGGTAAACGTAGCACCCGGTCATGACATTAGTCAGGCATGGATGGTCAAAAACAGAAAAGGTCAGTACACAATAATTCAACTAGACAGCAGGAATAACTTAGGAACACTGAGAACAATAAAGACCCAAACTGCTCTGGCAATGTGTACCAGACCAGGCATGGCTTTCTACAGGGTCAAGTGAAGGATTTTGAAAATTGGAGCTCACTGGCCCCTTTATGAATGCAATGGTCAGCGGGCGCTAGGAACCAGTTGAGCGCATCAGTGGCTAGAGCGGCCGCCACATCCCGATTGAGGAGGCAATGATGGACCAGGACGCCGTGACAGGTAAGTACATGGCGGTTTGGAGCAGAGCGTAACTCTATGGGAGCTGTATATATCTGTGTATAGTGAGCTCCCTCTAGTGGTGACTGCAGGCAGAGGAATGTTATCATATAACTCTATGGGAGCTGTATATATCTGTGTATAGTGAGCTCCCTCTAGTGGTGACCGCAGGCAGAGGAATGTTATCATATAACTCTATGGGAGCTGTATATATCTGTATGTAGTGAGCTCCCTCTAGTGGTGGCTGCAGGCAGAGGAATGTTATCATGTAACTCTATGGGAGCTGTATATATCTGTATGTAGTGAGCTCCCTCTAGTGGTGGCTGCAGGCAGAGGAATGTTATCATGTAACTATGTCTAAGCAGAAGATTTGTAGCTCTGTATCAGAAGAATATTTTAGATTTAAAAACATGGTATTTTAAGGTGTTGACATTTACTTTAAGGCTTCATGCACACTTTGCGTAATCTAATGCGACAAATCTGCATCAAAACCGCAGATAAACACACTTTCACTGAATAATAAGGTAACGTATATTATCCCACAGCTGAATTAATTATACCCTTCACTAAACACTTTTACACTGGGGTTATCATAAGATAAAACGTAACCTTTAATATTTAACTTATTCAAGAAGATGAAAATGAATGAAATACATATAAATATGTGCAATACCTGCACAGCACGCAGTAAAGCAATAGTAACCAAGAATGTGGGTAATTATCAGAGACCAATATGCAAATCCTATCCGACATCTTAATTTCCAATCATTTGTTTCATAGCAAAGGAGCTTTGTGATGTAATAGATATTCGTATCTCTCTCCACTCAGATATGATATACAGACCAGAAGCGAGACCGTAGGAATGGCCGGCTATCTGACCGTACACAAACCAACCGATCACCACCAACCGATCACCACCAACCGATCACCACCAACCGATCACCACTAACAGTGTCCTAAGGCTAATGGCAGACAGTCTAATAATTGATCGAACTGGCTAAATCTCAAAGCCCTACGCGTTTCTTCACATTCTTAGGGCTCATTCAGACGAGCGTATATGTAGTCCGTGTGATGGCCATTAAAGCAACGGCCGTCACACGGACTCATGTATTTCAATGGGGCCGTTCACACGACCGTTGTTTCAATGTACCGCGTGAAGGATCCGTGGAAAAATAGGACATGTCCTATTTTTTTGGCGCTTCCCGCAACCCTCCAGACTCTAATCTATGGGGGATGTAGTTTTTCACGTCCGAGGTTGACTACGTTCATCTGAATGTAGCCGTATTGTATGCTGGCGTGAATCATCAGGGGCTGGCAGCAATAGATATCAGGTACTGTATTGTTGATGCTCACGTACATTTCTGGAGCATGCGATCGTGCTATGTGCGGACATGATTGCAAGTCGCGGTCTGCGCTAGGCTAAAACGGGAGTAAGCCTCACCCATAGCGGTGTCACACCTCAAAAGAGCCCAAACAAGGGAGGACGAACAGGGATCCCTAAACTCGTCCTGATGATGATGGGCTCAGCGGTAATCAGCCAATCATTGGCCGCACCGCAAATTACTGCCTTAACATCTTCAATACTGGGAGGTGCCATTTGCGGTCACGAAACCGGGTCCGGGGGGACAGGGGACTTGTTAACGGCACTGGAAAGTGGCCTCATATATTAGTCAGACCCACTCACACTCAGTGGGCAGACCAGGGTATATCGGGAAGCCCACTCCTTTATTATATATCAGTTGTCGATAAGGACTGGGGCGGTATCTACCTCCTAAGAGGTGTGGCAGCAGCTGGCTCAACCGGCGAAAAAGAAGTGAATCTCTAAAATGTACAAGAAATAAGAGATGAGGGACTTTCCACAATGACCAGAATGGACAAGTCCCAATTTTCCTCAACCTCAAATCATAGCCATCATGAAGTAGCGCTGCGCTGAATCATGTCTTCTATAAACTCCGTCAGCAGACTCAGTCTACACAACAAATAAACGCCCTCATACGGATATGATCATAATAAAAACCAAACCCTTAGATAAAGCCTTATATGAGATATAATCATTAATGTCATCAGGGCGCAGTGACTTCAGATGATAGCGCCATCTGCGTTCTCTCTGTAACAGAAGTCTTCTCCTTCCTGCCCACGGTTGGGGGGGGGGGGTACGACTTCCAACACCTGTAAATGAACCTCCTCTGGATTTTGGGTATGTAGTTCTTCAACATGGCTTAATAGGTAACTCTCCGGGTATTTCCTATATGATATAAAATCCATCTCCGGAACACAATGCGGGAATTTTCAGTTCTTAAAAGTTTGTCCGGGAGGAGCGGTCACAAAACTGTTCCTTTTAGTCATGTATTCGCATGGTCCACATGAGATGCAAATAAAAGTGCCGGAAAATCTGCCTCAAAATTCCGTTTGGAAGTTTGAGGCAGATTTTCCTCTCCCTGCACGCCGATTTTCGCGGCGTTTTTCGTCCGCGGCCGTTGAGCGACGTGGGCATAAACCGCCGCGAAATACGCTTTCTCTGCCTCCCATTGATGTCAATGGGAGGTCAGAGGCGTAACCGCGCAAAGATAGGGCATGTCCCTTCTTTTTCCCGCGAGCCAGTTTTACCGCTCGCGGGAGAAAACCGCCTCCGCCTCCCATTGAAATCAATGGGAGGCATTTTCGGCCGGTTTTTGGCGAGTTTTGCGGCGCGGTTTCCGTGTAAAAAAACTCAGGGTTAACCCAGCCTTATACTGTTTTCCAAAGAGTCGACTACGCTATTGCTTCCGGCAAACGACTGATCAGGTGCACAAAAGAGACAAACGGAAACCACGGGCACCGGCTCCATCACCATTGAAATCAATGCTGATGGAGACGGAAACCTCTGGTTTGTGTCTGCTCAGGCACCGGTTCTGACGGAAACCTCCGACGGAATGTCAGAACGGGACCCCAACGCAGATGTGAACAGAGACTTACCCACATAAATATAAAGTAGAACATTAGTACGAAAAAAACAAACAGAGAACAAAAGCAAAAGAAATTTGAGCAAAAAACAGCTTTAACTAGAGGGCAGGGTTAGTACATGAGGGCCGGGGCACGCACGGCTCGACAAATTTACTATCATTCATGCCCGATGCTGGCGTAAATTATAGCATAAAACTACGCCACTTCATAGCTGGCGTATATTGACTTTCTTCAGCATCTTCTATCTTAGGACTAGCGTATGAAATGCCAGTCTTAATAAATTCCCCTCTTTGTGCTTTAAATCCTCACTATTTCTAAGACCTCTGCTTATTGTCAGCAAATGGAAACATTCTATTTATATCAAGAGGCTAAAAAACTCACCCTGACCTAATACTTCTCACAACTGAGGGTTTGTTACAATTGCATCCAACCTAGACAATTCCCTAAGAGATAAACACACGAACAGCACAAATATCTCTACTGTCCTGATAGTTTGTTACAATGTATCAGTGCAGCTAAAATGTTTCCGTCAGGAGTTTTCAACTCCCAGACAATAAGGAAGCTTGTAAATAAGGTTTAATCTGATGATTTTATGAAGGAAATGTACAAGATAAACAGATGTCACACGTGGGCAGCTACAGATATCACACGCGGGCAGCTACAGATATCACACGCGGGCAGCTACAGATATCACACGTGGGCAGCTACAGATATCACACGTGGGCAGCTACAGATATCACACGTGGGCAGCTACAGATATCACATGTGGGCAGCTACAGATATCACACGTGGGCAAATACAGATATCACACCTGGGCAGCTACAGATATCACACGTGGGCAGCTACAGATATCACACGTGGGCAGCTACAGATATCACACGCGGGCAGCTACAGATATCACACATGGGCAGCTACAGATATCACACGTGGGCAGCTACAGATATCACACGTGGGCAGCTACAGATATCACATGTGGGCAGCTACAGATATCACACGTGGGCAAATACAGATATCACACGTGGGCAGCTACAGATATCACACGTGGGCAGCTACAGATATCACACGTGGGCAGCTACAGATATCACACGTGGGCAGCTACAGATATCACACGTGGGCAGCTACAGATATCACACGCGGGCAGCTACAGATATCACACGCGGGGAGCTACAGATATCACACGCGGGCAGCTACAGATATCACACGCGGGGAGCTACAGATATCACACGTGGGCAGCTACAGATATCACACGTGGGCAGCTACAGATATCACACGTGGGCAGCTACAGATATCACACGTGGGCAGCTACAGATATCACACGTGGGCAGCTACAGATATCACACGTGGGCAGCTACAGATATCACACGTGGGCAGCTACAGATATCACACGTGGGCAGCTACAGATATCACACGTGGGCAGCTACAGATATCACACGCGGGCAGCTACAGATATCACACGCGGGGAGCTACAGATATCACACGCGGGCAGCTACAGATATCACACGCGGGCAGCTACAGATATCATATGTGGGCAGCTACAGATATCACACGTGGGCAGCTACAGATATCACACGTGGGCAGCTACAGATATCACACGCGGGCAGCTACAGATATCACACGCGGGCAGCTACAGATATCACACGCGGGCAGCTACAGATATCACACGTGGGCAGCTACAGATATCACACGTGGGCAGCTACAGATATCACACGCGGGGAGCTACAGATATCACACGCGGGCAGCTACAGATATCACACGCGGGCAGCTACAGATATCACACGCGGGCAGCTACAGATATCACACGCGGGCAGCTACAGATATCACACGTGGGCAGCTACAGATATCACACGTGGGCAGCTACAGATATTACACGCGGGCAGCTACAGATATCACACGCGGGCAGCTACAGATATCACACGCGGGCAGCTACAGATATCACACGCGGGCAGCTACAGATATCACACGCGGGCAGCTACAGATATCACACGCGGGGCGGGCAGCTACAGATATCACACGTGGACAGCTACAGATATCACACGCGGGGAGCTACAGATATCACACGCGGGCAGCTACAGATATCACACGCGGGCGGCTACAGATATCACACGCGGGCAGCTACAGATACCATATGTGGGCAGCTACAGATATCACACGTGGGCAGCTACAGATATCACACTCGGGCAGCTACAGATATCACACGTGGGCAGCTACAGATATCACACGCGGGCAGCTACAGATATCACACGCGGGCAGCTACAGATATCACACGTGGGCAGCTACAGATATCACACGTGGGCAGCTACAGATATCACACGCGGGCAGCTACAGATATCACACGCGGGCAGCTACAGATATCACACGCGGGCAGCTACAGATATCACACGCGGGCAGCTACAGATATCACACGCGGGCAGCTACAGATATCACACGCGGGGCGGGCAGCTACAGATATCACACGTGGACAGCTACAGATATCACACGCGGGGAGCTACAGATATCACACGCGGGCAGCTACAGATATCACACGCGGGCAGCTACAGATATCACACGCGGGCAGCTACAGATACCATATGTGGGCAGCTACAGATATCACACGTGGGCAGCTACAGATATCACACTCGGGCAGCTACAGATATCACACGCGGGCAGCTACAGATATCACACGCGGGCAGCTACAGATATCACACGCGGGCAGCTACAGATATCACACGTGGGCAGCTACAGATATCACACGTGGGCAGCTACAGATATCACACGCGGGCAGCTACAGATATCACACGCGGGCAGCTACAGATATCACACGCGGGCAGCTACAGATATCACACGCGGGCAGCTACAGATATCACACGCGGGGCGGGCAGCTACAGATATCACACGTGGACAGCTACAGATATCACACGCGGGGAGCTACAGATATCACACGCGGGCAGCTACAGATATCACACGCGGGCGGCTACAGATATCACACGCGGGCAGCTACAGATACCATATGTGGGCAGCTACAGATATCACACGTGGGCAGCTACAGATATCACACTCGGGCAGCTACAGATATCACACGCGGGGAGCTACAGATATCACACGCGGGCAGCTACAGATATCACACGCGGGCAGCTACAGATATCACACGTGGGCAGCTACAGATATCACACGTGGGCAGCTACAGATATCACACGCGGGCAGCTACAGATATCACACGCGGGCAGCTACAGATATCACACGCGGGCAGCTACAGATATCACACGCGGGCAGCTACAGATATCACACGCGGGCAGCTACAGATATCACACGCGGGCAGCTACAGATATCACACGCGGGCAGCTACAGATATCACACGTGGGCAGCTACAGATATCACACGTGGGCAGCTACAGATATCACACGCGGGCAGCTACAGATATCACACGCGGGCAGCTACAGATATCACACGCGGGCAGCTACAGATATCACACGCGGGCAGCTACAGATATCACACGCGGGGCGGGCAGCTACAGATATCACACGTGGACAGCTACAGATATCACACGCGGGGAGCTACAGATATCACACGCGGGCAGCTACAGATATCACACGCGGGCAGCTACAGATATCACACGCGGGCAGCTACAGATACCATATGTGGGCAGCTACAGATATCACACGTGGGCAGCTACAGATATCACACTCGGGCAGCTACAGATATCACACGTGGGCAGCTACAGATATCACACGCGGGGAGCTACAGATATCACACGCGGGCAGCTACAGATATCACACGCGGGCAGCTACAGATATCACACGCGGGCAGCTACAGATACCATATGTGGGCAGCTACAGATATCACACGTGGGCAGCTACAGATATCACACTCGGGCAGCTACAGATATCACACGTGGGCAGCTACAGATATCACACGCGGGCAGCTACAGATATCACACGCGGGCAGCTACAGATATCACACGCGGGCAGCTACAGATATCACACGCGGGCAGCTACAGATCTCACACATGGGCAGCTACAGATATCACACGTGGGCAGCTACAGATATCACACGTGGGCAGCTACAGATATCACACGTGGGCAGCTACAGATATCACACGTGGGCAGCTACAGATATCACACGTGGGCAGCTAGAGATATCACACGTGGGCAGCTACAGATATCACACGTGGGCAGCTACAGATATCACACGCGGGGAGCTACAGATATCACACGCGGGCAGCTACAGATATCACACGCGGGCAGCTACAGATATCATATGTGGGCAGCTACAGATATCACACGTGGGCAGCTACAGATATCACACGTGGGCAGCTACAGATATCACACGCGGGCAGCTACAGATATCACACGCGGGCAGCTACAGATATCACACGCGGGCAGCTACAGATATCATATGTGGGCAGCTACAGATATCACACGTGGGCAGCTACAGATATCACACGCGGGCAGCTACAGATATCACATGCGGGCAGCTACAGATATCACATGTGGGCAGCTACAGATATCACACGCGGGGAGCTACAGATATCACACGCGGGCAGCTACAGATATCACACGCGGGCAGCTACAGATATCACACGCGGGCAGCTACAGATATCACACCTAGGCAGCTACAGATATCACACTTGGGCAGCTACAGATATCACACGCGGGCAGCTACAGATGTCACACGCGGGGCGGGCAGCTACAGATATCACACGTGGACAGCTACAGATATCACACGCGGGGAGCTACAGATATCACACGCGGGGAGCTACAGATATCACACGCGGGGAGCTACAGATATCACACGCGGGCAGCTACAGATATCACACGCGGGCAGCTACAGATATCACACATGGGCAGCTACAGATATCACACGTGGGCAGCTACAGATATCACACGTGGGCAGCTACAGATATCACACGTGGGCAGCTACAGATATCACACGTGGGCAGCTACAGATATCACACGTGGGCAGCTACAGATATCACACGTGGGCAGCTACAGATATCACACGCGGGGAGGTACAGATATCACACGCGGGCAGCTACAGATATCACACGCGGGCAGCTACAGATATCACACGCGGGCAGCTACAGATATCACACGTGGGCAGCTACAGATATCACACGCGGGCAGCTACAGATATCACACGCGGGGCGGGCAGCTACAGATATCACACGTGGGCAGCTACAGATATCACACGTGGGCAGCTACAGATATCACACGTGGGCAGCTACAGATATCACACGCGGGGAGGTACAGATATCACACGCGGGCAGCTACAGATATCACACGCGGGCAGCTACAGATATCACACGCGGGCAGCTACAGATATCACACGTGGGCAGCTACAGATATCACACGTGGGCAGCTACAGATATCACACGTGGGCAGCTACAGATATCACACGCGGGCAGCTACAGATATCACACGCGGGCAGCTACAGATATCACACGCGGGCAGCTACAGATATCATATGTGGGCAGCTACAGATATCACACGTGGGCAGCTACAGATATCACACGTGGGCAGCTACAGATATCACACGTGGGCAGCTACAGATAGATATCATATGTGGGCAGCTTCTTTCTCCCAATGTCTTCTGTCGGGGGGCGGTCGGTACACCCACATCCGTCGACCCGTCCTGCCGACTATCAAGATAGCAAAATAGGACTTATAAGGACGACTCCAGGCTGGTATTTATTGTGGATTTGTCTTGATATAATTAGATTCTCTATCAAACCTCAATATATTTCACATTAATTACTGCAGTTTACCATTTCTGTGAACCTGGAAGGAAGTGGAGTCCCTCAGATCTGCAGACACCGCGCACTTGTGGGATTGATACAACGTCTGCCGCACAATCCTCACACGAGGGGCGGATGTGGGACGGATGGACCCGGCACGTCTCCGGACATGTTATACCTATGGGGGTGTGATGCAGTATTATCTCCTCTCATCATGTATCTGTGACTGGAGAACAAGTGACAGAAACACCGATAATCCGGCAGAGGCGACCGATAATCAGCGATCACACTAATAATCATTGTGTCCAAGAGAAAATTATTGTTAAAATGTGTTGCCAATACAGATTGGATATTCACATTTGGGGCCAGCATTTTAAAGGGTTAAAGAATATCCTCAAAAATGTAGCCTGTCACTTTAAAAATAATCACATCCCTCTAAGACTTAAAGGGGCTGTCCATTTTGAATATATTTTTCCATAAGTCCAATTAGGGGATATAGAGGTAATTAAATGGGTCCCCCTATTATGCCCTCCCCCCTCTATTAGCGTACCATGCCTGTGTATTACACGTATGTTCATAGCCATGACTAAACATAAGTGGGTTACTTCCTCCAAAATTAGCTAATCATCGGGGAGGCAGCTACCGAAAAAAAAAAAACATGGGGTGACAACCAATATGGACTCCATAACAAGAAGCTGTCACTCAGCTTTCTCAGACTCTAGAAAGGTAAGTAATTATAAAGTAATATATTCCCTGTTCAGGTATAGTTGGGGGGCATGTGCCTCGGGTGCTGGGTGGCGCCAATACGCCAGGGTATTGTGATAAAGGGCTAGGGCAGCAAACTGAATCTTAGCCCCAGCTGAAGAAAAAGTCCATCACCACTGCAAAATTTGGTAGATTTGACATTCAGGATTCTAGAAAGGATTCTAGAAAAGAAGGGTGACGGCTCAGATACTGGGAGCGATATTAGTTGCCCCCCAGCTTTCCCAGGAGGAGATATGACTAAGGCCACATGCACACGACTGAATTTTTCTGTGCACGTGCTATCCGCAATTATGCGTCTAGAAGAAAGACCTATTCATTTTTTGAAGCCATGCACATGACCGCGATTTTCACCAGTCCTTGCGGGGGCTGCGAATCCGGGCTGCAAAAACTGGTTGAATCCAATTTTTTTGTTGCGGATCCGTGAATACTGATGACACACAGATGCACAACAGAAGGTTTTTTGTGGAAACATGGACTGCAATAGATCCGTGGATTTAGGCCCCGCAAGGTCACTACGGTCGCGTGTATAAGGCCTAAGAAACATATGAATAGAATGTATAACTTTGCTGACTGGACGACACACGGACTGTAAAACGCTTTCAGTCCAATCACAGAACTCGACAATTTTAGTGTTTTTATCTTTATAACGATCCATAAAACTGGTTACATTTACGCTATAAAGAAGTCGCAGCAGTTACGTGTGGGCTGTGATGTACCATATTCCAGGGTGCCGTGTCGGTCTTGTCGCCGCACAGGTAAAGTGGAGACACATGATAAAATAAAACAATTTCCAGCCTCTGTAAGTCGGATTCTCACGTCACGGTCAAAATGTGTTATTCGATGCAAACTGTGGATAAACCTCGCCATTTTGCTGCGATTTTTGCAAAATAGTGCGGTTTTGCCAAGATTTGAGGTCATGACAATACCCGACCTAAATCACCCAATACATTTACATGAAAAAATCCAGCCTGCGAAGAAGATTACTTCCCCACCGAAGAAAGGCTGTGTACACACGAGCGTCCTCAGCCGCCGCTAGTACCACTTGCCCCACCTTTATCACAGCTTTATTTGCTTAGAGCAGGGGTCTCAAACTCAGATGGGTAAATTGGCCGCACATAGAAAAAATGTGAAGTTGACGGCCGCATTAATTTAAAATTTGATACAATACAAAATTACTTGTTAATCAATGAGTTACTCCCACATTAACTTTACTGAAGTGTCTTGAGAGTGAATAGTCATTACCTCCAGCCAGGACGCGATGTCTATTCACCCTCCCGACACTTCGGTAAAGTTTCTGTGAATGACAGCACAGCGTGATCTCAAGGGATAACTCATAGTTTTTTTGCAGGCAGAAAAATCTGCCTCAAAACTCCATCAGGAATTTTGAGACAGATTTCTACCCGCCTGCACTCTTTGTCGCGTTTTTCGGCCGTGGCCATTGAGCGCCGCGGTCAAAAAATGCAGCGAAAAATGCTTTCTCATTGATGTCAATGGGAGGTCAGAGATGGAAAGGCCTGAAGAAAGGGCATGACGCTTCTTTTTCCCGCAAGCGGTTTTTTCCACTCAGGGCTGGGTGGGAACGATGAGAAGTACATGACGCCGATTTGTCAGCGTCATACACTTCTATTCACAACGCCCAGTTGGTAAAACGAGAAAACACGCCCAGTTGTCTATTGAAAAGCTCATTTGCATAAATCTAAAATTGCTCATAACTTGGGCAAAAATGATTGTTTTTTAAAAAAATAAAAAAACTTGCTGTTCTCTACATTGCAGCGCCGATCACATTCAATAGGAAATAGGGATCTGATAATCTGGTGGAATTCCAATTTAAGTGACCCCATAATATTTTCAGCTAGCCCTAAGGAGGGGCTTCTCTTTTCGTACATTATAATATGACTATTTATGTGTACGGTGACATCTCGGAGCAGCACCTAGGGATGGGTAGTTTTGTGTAATCTACATGCCGGCAATTCGATGTGCTGAGATCTGTGATTATTATGTACTGAGCAAACAAGTCTTTGTTCTATTATTGACTCATCGACCGTTTTAAGATGTAGATAATGGGAGTAGTGTCCACGTCGTAGTTTATATCAGCCGGTGTGAAATCCTGAAATCACATTGCGCTCTGTATGAATATGTGTCATGCCGGCCAAGGACATGAGATATTTGTCAGGATCCCATCAGTATCAGCATGATCTGTTGACGGTCCAATGTGTGTGACGCTGGCAGGGACGTGGCTGGGGGCTACACCACGATCAGAAATAATATACCCCAGGAAGGGCAAGGATTTGTTTTTTTCAAACACCCGCTTGACAAGACTTCCGATGTGTCGTCAAAACAGGTGAGTAGATCAAGATGTCGTCCAGATGCCCCACCACGAAGTCCTACAGAAGATCACGGAAGATGTCATTGCACAGTCCAAAGGGCGTTACGAGATACTCGTAGTGACCGTCCCGGATGTTAAACGCGGTCTTCCCTTCGTCACCCTGGCGGATACGAATCAAGTTCTAGGCCCTGCGTAGATCCAGCTTAGTGAACACCTTGGCTCCACGAATCCTGTCAAAGAGCTTAGAGATAAGCGGCAAGAGGTACTTGTGCTTGACTGTGATTTGACTCAACCCATGGTAGTCAATGCCGGGTCGAATAATCCAACCTTCTTTTCCACAAAAGAAGAATCCAGACTGGCGAAGTAGACTTCCTGATGAACCCCCTCCCTAGGTTCTCCGTGACATATTCCGACATGGCATGCGTGTCTGTGGAGAGGATAAACCTGTTCGCGAGGGGGAGAGGCTTCAGGAAGCAGCTCGATGGGGCAGTCATAGGGACGATGAGGAGGAAGGATTGGGGCAAAGGAGAAACAACAGGTCGAACCTGAGGCAGACTGCGGTGAAGACATCGGGATCCCCATTGGAGGACCTCTCCGGAACTCCAATCAAGGACTGGGGCGTGCAGGCGAAGCCATGGCAATCCCAGCAGGAGGGGGTTAATAGCTTTGGTTAAGGGCTGATTCAGACGAACGTTGCGTTTTTGCGCGCTCAAAAAATGCGGCGTTTTGCGCGCGCAAAAAACACTTGACAGCTGCGTGTGTCATCCGTGTATGATGCGCGGCTGCGTGATTTTCGCGCAGCCGCCATCATAGAGATGAGTCTAGTCGACGTCAGTCACTGTCCAGGGTGCTGAAAGAGTTAACTGATCGGCAGTAACTCTTTCAGCACCCTCGACATTGAATGCCGAACACAATATACAGCAACCTGTTAAAAAAAAAGAAAAAGTTTGTACTTACCGAGAACTTCCCTCCCGGCCGTTGCCTTGGTGACGCGTCCTTGGTGACGCGCCTCTCTTGACATCGGGCCCCACCTCCCTGGATGACGCCGCAGTCCATGTGACCGCTGCAGCCTGTGCTTGGCCTGTGATTTGCTGGAGCTGTCACTTGGACTGAATTGTCATCCCGGGAGGTCAGACTGGAGGAAGAAGCCGGGAGTTCTCGGTAAGTCAGGACTTCTTTTTTTTTTTACACGTTACATGTATATTGGGATCGGAAGTCACTGTCCAGGGTGCTGAACCAGTTTAACTCTTTCAGCACCCTGGACAGTGACTATCTCCTGACGTCGCGTACCGGAAATTTTTTTGCCGGGTTCGGCCAAAACGAGTTCGGCCGAACCCGGTGAAGTTCAGTTCGGTTATCCGGGTTCGCTCATCTCAAAGACACTCCGTTTGGATGTTTGGAAACAGAAAAGCACGTGGTGCTTTTCTGTTTACATTCATCCTTTTGACAGCTGGTGCGCGAAACAGTCGGTTCGCACGGAAGTGCTTCCGTGCGACCTGCGTGGTTTTCACGTACCCATTGACTTCAATGGGTGCGTGATGCGCAAAATACGCAGAGATATTGAGCATGTCGCGCAAAAAGCACGGACTGTCTGTACTGCCCCATAGACTTGTATTGGTCTGTGCGTGGCGCGTGAAAACCACACGGCCCGCACGGACCCAATACACGTTCGTGTGAATCCCCCCTAAGACGAAGAAGGCTATTAGCTCAGAATGGAGGACTCCTATGTGTAGTCTCAGTGGCTTAGTGACAGACCGGATAGGATCCGGCATAGGCTGTCCATCAACTGAAGCGACCACTAGAGGTTTCTCCAGAGGAACAGTGGCCAAGTGGAGACGGTCTACCATGTCCTGCTAGATACAATTTGCAGCCACTCCGGAATCCAAGTAGGCAGGCACACAGTGCGATCCTTCACTGGTGACAATAGACACATGAATAGACAATCTGGGAGAGAATTTAGTAACAGAAGAGGATTCGCCTAGAGTTGTCCCTCCAATCAACCCAAGTTGCTAGATATTTCCCGGTTTCAGAGGGCATTGGTGCACAAAATGTCCCTTGTGACCGCAGTACAGATCCAGTAGAACGTCCGCGTTGCCGCTCTTAGTTGGACAATCTGAGTCTGTCTATTTCCACTGGCTCCACCAGAGATACAACAGAGGAAGGCAGAAGAGGTCTTTAAAATTTAGGTGCCAATAGATAAGATCTCTTCTACTGGCAAACTTCACAAGTGCGCTCTTGGATCCTCATATCGATTCGGATTGCAAGCAGTATCAAGGCATCCAAAGTAGAGGGAAGCTCGTGAGCCGCTAGTTTATCTTTTATATGTGGTGCTAGTCCCTTCCACAAAGTTGCCACCAGGGCCTCATTATTCCAAACCAGCTCCGCTGCCAGTGTACGGAAAAAGATGGCGTACCCCCCCCCCCTACAGTTGATTCCCCTTGAGCGAGGGTCAGCAGTGAGGCAGCTGCAGAGGATGTTCAACCCGGTTCCTCGAACACTGTACAGAAAGCCTCAAAGAACAGCGGCAGATCAGAGAATTCTGGACCCTCTCGTTCCAAGATGAGGTTCGCCCATGCCAGGGCTTTGCCAGAGAGGAGAGAAATAACAAAAGAGACCTGGCCTCATCAGAGGGGAAGAGATGGGCACGTAACTTGAAGTGGATCGTACACTGGTTAATGAAACCTCTACAGTTCTTGGGATCCCCGTCGTAGCGAGGTAGAGGCAACGAGATTGCAGACCCAGGACAGGCAGGAAGGATAGCAGGTGGTGGAGCAGTAGTAGCAGCCAGAGGCGGAACAGAAGGACGATCCAAACCATTAATAACAGAGTTTACAGCCTGTAAGAGCTGATCCTGGCGTGCCCGGAGATCACACATGTCCACTTGCATCAGCTGGATCGTGGTTTTGGGTTGACCAGCGGGAACCATGGTCTAAGTGTACTGTCATGGCTATGAGATATGTGGACCCACTAGGCCGCTCCGCCGTAGTGGAGTAGCAGCTGGCCAAGCGATAGTCAATAACAGTCTCTAGGAGAAGCGTACCTGGATAGATGATTTGGCAGACACTCGGCTGTAGGTGACAGCAGTGTTTTTTATGCTGTCAC